>NW_020799106.1:4408290-4456873 GCF_003259725.1 Athene cunicularia
TGTGTATAAGAGACAAGCTCTATGGAGGCCCTCCCTCCCTCTGCAGACTAGAGGGGGACCTCAGGTAGGCAGCCATCTTAGTCCAGGTGCTGAACTTATGATACGTGAAGTTAAGAGGTATGACTCTTACCCCAAACTAAATGCCGAATGTGTTTTTAAAATTCAAGGCTTGAGATCCACAGGAAGAACATGACTGTCGGGAGAAAGCAGAAGCCATTCAGTGGATCAAAATCAGAGTTCTGCAGTGCTTCAGAAGAAGAAAAGAGCTTGTGGAAAAAGAAGGGGGTGAATAGAGTTACTGGGTCAAAAGATATGTGTATGATTAGGGAAGATGGCAAAGGACACTGATCTGTAAAAAGAACAAAACAAAAGTTGTGATTTTTAACTATGTTGGGAATAGGCATGAGGAAGAGGCTTCTTGCCTCCTTGGCAGATTGCCTATTAGCAGCAGTGGTAAGCTGTAGTTCTGACACCAGAAAAGACAGAACACAGAATGAGAGGAGAAGTGGGGAAACACTGTCCTTCACACTAGGACATTGCTGGGCTGAGGAAAGGGGCAGGAGCTCAGATGATTTCTGTTATAATTCTAGCCATCTCTAGAGGAGGAGGATGAATGCGTAAGTAGATGAGAAGGTAGCTCCGAAGTTGGTGTTACAGGGAAAACTGAAGGTTGACTACTAAGAAACACTAACCAAAAGAGGCAGCTGCACAGACTTCACCTGAGTACCCAGGGTATTGCTCTTCTAGGATTACCTCTAGTTTGCTTCAGCTTTCAATAAAGAAGATTAAAAAAACTTGGAAGCAAAAGCAGCAATAGGAATGAGTGAATAGAGAGTACGCAGTGGCATGTTCATTTCTAAAGGTAAATGGACCTAATGTATGCTAGTGGGTGGGATGGAAGAATATCAGCTCAGAGTACCAAGGGGGGAAGAGGGGAGTCACAATACATTCTTGCATGTGCCCATGCCTAGCCCCATAGCATTCCTTCTTAGAAGTCACAGTGAAGGTACTCTGAGGAGCCTGGGAGGGTTGGCAGGGTGTAAGAATAGTCAAGGTTCACCTAGGAAGAACTGAAAATGTGTTATTTTTTTTCTTGTTCAGCTGGTTCCTACATTTCCCATCTTGGGGATTAACAAGGGACAGTGCCATAGAAAAATGCACTGTGTGGCTTTCCACTTCAAAGGTCATTGTATAATTAGCAAATAGAGAAGGAAGGTAGGTATAAACAATGCTTTGTAAAAGCAGGACTAGTACTTCTAAGGGCAGCTTTTCAGACTAGAACCTCTAGAAATGCCTGGGACACTTAGCTTTGCACCAGCAGTGGGGAGGCACTGGATGGCAAACTCTAGTAGAGGGGAGAAGAAAGGATGTTCATAACTTTGGTAACAAGTGTCACTTGTCTGGTTTTTCTCATGGACTGTTGGTAAATTCTGAGACCTGTCTACATATCCGGTCCTTTGTGTGTTCAGAAACTTACTTGGTGTGCTGAAAAGACTTTCTCCTTCAGAAAAGGAGGATCTCAACTTTGGCTCTGATTTCTGGAAGAAGTCCAGATGATTAGAAAGTCAAACAAGACTGCTTAATGGAAATTGCAGAAGCAGGAGTTCTCACTGCAGATTGTGGAAAGTCAAAGGCAGCCCTTAGGGACTGCTTTGATACTTGCTGACCTTCAGAAATAAATGCTTTCATCAGTTTCTTTGGGCTTTTTTTTTTCATAAGCAATCTTGTGAATACGGATAACTTCTTCCAAAACCAGCACTGACAATGAACCACCGTAGCTGAAAACTTGTTCTTCTTTTCAGGAGGAAGAAGAAATTACCTTCCCTGAAACGCCTCCTTATCCTATTTCTAAGGAAGTAAAGGAAAACAGTTTTCCCTTGGTCTCTGCTACCAGAGATCATGGAATATGGTGCATGTGAAAGCAAGAAAGGGTTTATAATCAATATGCACTTCTAGATCTCAAAAAGACTGAAGTATGGCTACTCTAGATCAGTTTGAGGATTTAAAAAAATCCCCCCCCAAACCAAACAAAAAACTCCCAACAAACCAACCCCCCCAAAAATAATCCCACAAACTGTCCAAAAGAGAGGGGGGGGGAAATTCTAGTCCAAATCTTAAATAAGGTCACCAAAATTCATTTGGAGGCTCTTTTAGAGAAGCAGCTGAAACCTTTTATGGGGATCTCTTCAAGTAAATATTGGAAAATAACAATGTTCTGGTAAGTTACAGTTCTTTATACTGGGCCCATATTTGAGTATTCCTTCATGTCCACCTACTCTCAGTATCTTATATAAATGGACAATCACTATCAGTGACCAAATTACTCCATAATACTGAACTTAACAATCCAGTATGTTTCCATCTTTATAAAATGTGTCCGGATAAGCCAAAGACCTATCTGGGCTGTTAGGCTGGACCGACTTATACATGTAAGAATGAGAGAATTAACCAGATATGGAAGGTAGAAGAGGATGTATTTGTGGGTTTAACCATCACTCCTGACCTATAAATAAATTGGCTATGGGGGAAAAAAAATAAAATTGGGATTTAAGAAACTTCTCCTGTAGAAGGGTATACAAGAAGAGGGCAGAAAGTAACAGTATAAATGCACTTTGGGCAGTGGCTCTGACTTTGGATCTGATTGTGAAGTCAAATAGGAAAGCTAAAGGAAAGCGAAAATGTGCATTAGCAAGAATAATTTTTTTAGGAAGCCCCAAGAAGGCTTAGGGAAGAGAGATCAAAATTCTTTGTTTAAACACCTGGGTTTTCTGAGTAAGGAGGTGGAGCTCTTCTACTCCTCACATCTTTCCTTTGTGCCCAGCAAAGGCAGACATTGCACTGCCCTGACTCTAGCGGTCCCCAGCAGAGGCAATAGACCTCAGTCACTTTGAGTTGATAGAATTTCATTGCTACTTCCCCTCTGTTCTACCTTAAAAGCCCCTGTGTCCTGAACCTTTGCCTGCAGCAGGTGTGTGAGAGAGGTACATAAAAACTGTGATCCACCAAGTGGCCGCATTGTCAGAAGCTGGTTTTTCTGATGTGTTCTCCAAAGCAAGTAGCAAGTCTGTATGCTTCATAACTCTGTAGGGAACAAATTCTTCTGAATTACATTGTTGTTGCTAATCAAAGCACTAATTTCAAATGACAGGACTGGGAAGTTTTACTGTTGACCTCTCATTTTGATGAGAGGTTGGAGTGTTGGTTTAGGCCACCAGCAGGCACAGGGTTGCCCATTTGAAGAGTCTGTACAGTCAGTAAGGTTATTTCTGTAGACTTGTCGGTTGATTATTTTTGTTGTTTTAAATAAAGCCTATAGCAGTCCAACAAAGGCAGCGATAAAGTGAAGATGTCTTTTTAGATAATTTTATTTTTGTTCCTTTTCAAAAAATGGCTGTGGTAACAGGCACATGGGTAGATGCTGTTAAAATATAGTGTGATGCCCTTGCAGAGATGAACTGTGTTGAGGAGTAGGACAGATGGACATACCACATTACATCAACTATGTATTAGTATAGTTAGAATTACTCACAGAATTAAGCATAGAAAAGTCTTACAGCAGTCACTCCTGTGTCACTTATTCTCATATTTAGAAAGGCCAAAGCTTTTTTTTTTATTATTATTTGGGAGGGAAAAAAGAAAACTGGATGTTCTAGAGAAGCCAGCACAGCTACTAAAACAGGTCTCTATTCACCAACCTGCTTCAGTTAGGCCCTGGACAGTTTTGATGAATGATGGCTACAGGGTCAAGCTTTCAGCAGAGTTGCTGAGCAAAGGAATGATTTAATTAGAAAATGTGCCCTGAAAGGGATTATTCAATGTTTGATGAAGGAGAATGCAACTTAGAGTGAGTACTGTGATCTTAAAGATAACACAGAAGCCTGCCCAAAGGGAATAAGATTGTGTTGAATAAGATATCAAGAAAACCATTGAAACTAAAACCAGCTATGAATTTAACTTCTGGGACACAGAGACTTGTTTCTGGAAGTTATGTGAGAAAATGAAACTGGTAAGTTTAATTTTCAGTAAGTCTGAACAGGGTAAGCATTTGAAGTTATGGTCTGCAGCTGAAAGCTACCATCAGTGATGACTTAAACAGTTACACTTTGTCTCATTATTATAGGGTAAGAACATTAATGCAGTATGTTGCTGTATCTCTAACAGTAATTTCTTTAACCAGTCTAATGAATTTGTTTTGAGACTCTCTGCTCATGCCTCTACTCTGGCATAGCCTGGAATGAAAGGGCTATTTCATCATAGCTGTGGTGGGGAGTAATTATGCCTGCCAGTGGCTTCACCTTCAATTTCCAATTAATGGAATTATCTGTGCAAGTAGCATCTCGACAGTGGGATTGAGTAGGTTTTTAGAGATCACTGCGATTTATGCTTTAAAACAACTATTTTCCTTAAATACAAATTCCAGTTGTACAGCAAAATAGTTTTGATTTTGCTCCAAGTAGAATACAACCACAACTACATGCTGTTCTTCCACCTTTGGTTTCAGGTGCTCCCGTTCCCTCTTCCCGCTTTGATCTTCCCACTCGAGTTACTACTACCCCCACAGCTGCCTTGGTTCGAGCGTAGCATGACCATCCCACAGAACGGCTCTGTGAAATAAAGCATTTTAATCTTCACGGTGTCACCCCAGTAAGTTCAGAGCTCAGATCTAGAGCACAGCCTACTGAATGGGTGCAACTGGTAGGACAAAAAACTTTCTGAGGGGAGGAGGTGTGAACCTCTTAAATTGAGTGTGCTGATAGTGGTTATAGGAATGTGATACCACAACCTAATGAATAACAGATAACAGCCTTCAGGCAATAACACCGCTGAATGATAGATGAGGTCAGTAGCATTAATACTTAATGAATGTACATATTTTTAAAATCTTCATGAATAAATCACATGTGAAATTTTCACAAGTAAATCACTACTACTTCCTACTGTAGTAGGAATTTTCCCATCTTCAGGGGGACCCAACCACAGGTAAAATAAGTGTTTGGTTTTCTGCTGATTTTAGGCAGAGTTATTCCAAATACAATTCTCTAAAGGGATTTGATGCTTGGGTGCAGAATCTGCATAAAGCTTCATGTCTCCACCTACAGAGCAGTTGTAGTTGCTGTAAATAGTCCTGGGACCAGTATTATGCATCTGTAGGAGGGCTTGCTCGCAGTGCGAGAAATCATTAGCCCTTCTTGTCAGTTGTTAAGGAGCATTCAAATACTAAGGGTATCTGCAGGGTCCACATGTCAGCAACTGCTCTGGTAAACAAGAACTGTAGCTCACTAGTCCTGCAAGGAGCACTGTATAATCTAGTGATAGAGGCAGAAGAATAGATGTCACCTAGTCAGTCTATGATTTATAACTTTATTTACCACATCGTGCTGTTTCATGACCACAAACTCCATAAAGAAGGTTTCAGGGTAAATTATCAAGGTGGGCTATCTGCAGTTTTTCTGTGAGGGCAGCTAGGCTGCAATTGGAATGCAAACCACCAAACTAGTTAACCAGACTTAACTAAACACTTTAACTCCCTGGCAGTCAGATTAAAATAAAAGCTTTGGCAGCAAGTCTTTCTTGCCTACAGTGAGTCCTTCCCTCTGCACTTGTTTTTTCAGCTGAGCACCTCCGAGTTGCCTGCTGCACTGCAATAAATTTTCCCCAGACCCCTCTGGCTCTGGGAAGAGCTCTTCTTGGGCAGCCTGGCAGTACAGGCACCTCCTGCTCCTCTCCGACACTTCCCAGGTTGCATCCTCCTTGTCTTTCCCTCCTGCTTGCCTACCCTGTCACCACAAGCTGCTGGCAGTTCGATGTGCCCTCTGGACAGCAGCAGCAATGGTGCCTCCTCCTGAAAGGTTTTGTCTGACAGGAGCATCCAAGACAAAGCAAGAAACCCACCTTTCTCCCCGATGCCCAGTCACAGCCTTCTAACAAAATGTTTTGCTATACAACATACCTAATACTAGTGTAGTAAACTGTGAGCAAACAGATGAGATCGCTCTGCTAACTGTTGTAGAAATTTACAGTGATCTGAGCTGCACTGACGATCATCTACTCCAGTCAGAAAATGTAGAGGCAGGATCTAGAGCTTGCAGTGCTACAGCAAGTGCCAGGGTGCAGTTGAGTGAGAACGGGCAGGACACTGCAGGCTGATGGGCAGAGGAAACAGAGGAGCAGAGCAGAGTGGGAAAGAGATGATGCTGGGAGCAGAGGAGTTCACAAGAGGAGTTAATAACTCTGCATAACCGTTTCTCAATATAGCAGCAGTGCTCCAGATGTGGAATAGTCGGCGGAGGGCAGCGGAGACCTCTCATTAGAAAGGGCAATGCTTCAGGTCTGAGCCAGGCTTTAACAAGTGATTCCTGTTTCAGGTGAGCACTGCTGACAGAGCTGTTCTGTCAAGACACAGAGCCCAGCGGGCCCGTGCTGCTGTGCTCTGGTTTATGCCTCTACCAAGTGGGCCCCACAGTATTCATGGGCTCAGCTTCCCCCTGACTTCATGAGAAGCAGCATCTGACCTCTGTGAACATCCTTCTTTCCACAAGCATCAGAGCAGAGAGTAAGAGATAGAAATAGTATCACATAATCCAAAAAAACCTTGGCAGAGGCCCGGAGAAATAAATTGAAAGTGAAATACAGAACCTAAGCAAAAAGTCATCACAGATATCTAGAAATAGAGTTGAAGGGAGAGGGTCATCGCTATGGGTAAGAAAAAGTCTGGGCAAACTACAAGAGACAAGAAGGGTGATTAAACAGATAAACAGCAGCTGTCGGAAGCTACACTAGTTCTTTGAACCATTTCCCTATTATTCATGGTGGGAGGAGGGTAAAAATTCTTCTGGAGCTCCCTTCAGGTCACCGAGGCATAGCCGTGGCATGGAATGAGCTCTCTGAGGAAGAGGTGTTGCAGCAAACTTACTAGAAGTCACTGCTCATCACTTGATGTTGCTCTTCTGAGAGATGAGAATGAAGTGGAAACAAAGAAAGTAGCTGAACTGATGGAAGTACTGCTTATCAGGACGAGGTGTGTGAGCCAGACCTAGTGGGTGGGTATATTCTGGCTCCTGTCTTTCTAAAGGGAATTTACAGAGTGCTGGTACCATTACAGCCCAAAGGAAAATTTTTAGATAAAAGTTATTAGAGGTAGATTCATAGCCAGAGAAAAATGATGGAAATGCTACTAGTGCTGCTAGTAACAGTCCCTCCAAAATAATGGCATGTATGATGCCAAGTTATCTTGAGTAAAGCAAGGAAAATACTAGGGAATTTATTGACATTATGTGTCTGTTCTCCTGATAGTTATGTAAGTCTTCCAGAAAAAACACTGGTTCTCCCCATCCCTCTTATGGCACAGCTCACTAACAAGATATTTGTAGGAAAGGAAAATTTGTGGGTGATCTGTTCATGCCGTGGAGTCAGCAATTAATGAATGCTTTTTAATTACCTTTGCTGAGACAATTACAAATGTTAGTATTCTTGAAACTATCACCCTTTTAAAAACAAAGGCCAGGTACTTGATGTTTGTGGCCTCCCGCTGCAGTGAGACACACGGGCTGACACTGGCCCTGGGAGGGATGTCCTCATGGTGTCCCAGCCGCCTGGCAGGCCACGCACACTTCTCCTTCCTGATCCAAAGGGTAAGGGATTTGGAGCTGACCTGCTGAGTTTGCAACCTTTTGAGCTCCCTTCCCACTGTAAAAGAGGAGCCTGACAGAGTGCCAAGGGCTTCAGATTGCTCCTACGCTAACGCAAAACCGGAGTGGCGTCGTGAAATCAAAGAAATTACAATGCTGTAAGTGCAGTGAGAATAAAACCCTAAAATTGTCCTTAATGAGTTTAGATTGGCTTTTTCCTAAGCATTCCTCAGTGGCTTTTTATTACCAGGTTGCTCTGGGCAAGATAATAATCACAGAAACTGTACAGAGCCTCGAAATGGAATGGATTAGGTGAGTTTAACCAACAAGGTACATCTCTGTTTCTTAAGCCAAATTTTATGGGTGAGTTAATATAAACTAATTCATCCCTGTTCTTCGTCCAAACAATACATACTCTCTTTTTTTAACCACATTCCTACCATTAGAACAGCCATGCAGAGAGCCTCTTGCTGCTGTGGTATAGAACAGGCAGACACAGCCCGAGTCCTAGATGGCAATTTCCATAGCTGACCACTTGTGCCTAACTTTTCTTAGAGCAAACCAGCTCAGTTTTAAAACAACCTTGCTGAGTTAAACCAATTAACTATGCTGAGTTAATGAAATGCAGAGAAACTTTGGATTTCTTATACACAGGCTAAGCTTTGAAAGGTTATTTCTGCTAGAGACTGTTTCCTAGTTTCTGCTTAAAATGCTTTTTCCTCAGGCGATGCTATCAAGCCCTTTCTCATTTGGCAAGCTTTGGTTCCCCCAACTCCCACCCCCTCACTTTTGTACAAAGTAAAAATTAACATGGTTTCATTGGCAGAACAAGAACTGTTTATCCAGGCATTTATTAACCGGGGAAACCCTGCGTGCTCAGATTTGCCATTTTTTGTAATACCTGCTTCACTCTGTAACCAAACTCCTCCCACCCAGAAAGTCCTCTGATAATCAGAGGTCCAAATGGTGGCCCAGTTACTGATAGTAAACTGATAGTACGCAGAGCATTTCAAAATGAGCTGTCTCAATCCAGAGCTGGGACCTTTCACAGTCAGTGGTACTGTCTCTTCCAATTGCGCTACCAGACAATAAACATTTCTGAAGTCCTAAAACTCGCTCTTCCCACACACATACTTCTTGGTCTGTAATCTGTGGATTATCTGTTCATCTCCTGTGCTCCCACTAGCCCCAGATCATAACACTACACTTCGGTGTACTTGCAGGATTGCAGCCAACATGAAGTTTAATGGCTACAGTAGCTCTTTTAAGTTACGAACCACCCCAGTAGCAACATTAAACTACCACCAGTAGCAACATTAAACTACCATTGTAAGTTTGCGGTGAACTGGGAAGATAAATTTGGGGGTTCATCCATTTTTCTTCATGTTTCGGAGATGATGTTCACATGGGTAAGTAAGAAAAAAAAAAAAGATAAAGTGGCTGTTGCTGTCTCCAGATACCTTGAGAGGTGATGCTTAATGACATTTCTACCCTGAGACTATTAAAGACTCTTTCCAAGAGACCTAATAATGTGACAGAAAAACCCACACCCACTGCCCTTAAACTTAAATTCAACGTTCAGGCTTCCAGATCTTCACTGTGTCCACAGAAATCTTTAAGTAGAGGTGAAGGACAGTAATTAGCTACCACTGGCTATCACCATGAAAACCAGATCAAGGATCAGTAATTTTTTGACAGCGGTGAGTCCAGGGCCCTTCCTATTATTTAAATGTGGCTTCTTTGCAATGTTTCCATCTTGCAGAGAAGTTGTTACTTTCAACCACTTCCTGGAAGAAGCAGCAGAAAAAGAAGTGCGGGGAAAAGCCAGGCTCCAGCACTTCATTGAGAACCTGTTGCAGCGCGTGGATCTGGCAGAAAGGCAGCTAGAATATTACCAAAATCAGCAGATGGTCTGCAACCACACCGACGTCAGCGAGCATGTGGTAAGGCAGCAAAGTCCTTCCCTGCGTTGTCACCCACCACCAGAGGGAAAGTACTTGAGCTCGAATACGGGTTGGCTCAGTAGGTCAGGCTAATTGCTACTCCATACAGATCTGTATTTGTAAAATGTTTCTTTAGATGTGTTTTATTTATGTTTTAAACTGCTCCCTCACATGAGTGAAAGGAGCAGAGAGTGCAAGAGCAGCAATAGCCAAAGAAGGCAAAGGGAGAGCAGAGAATAATGAAATATTTGCCAGATATTTAATTTTTTTTCCATCTTTGGCTGGAAAATTTTAATTTTTTTCCAGCTGCTGTTACCTCTACAACAAACACTTTCCTTTATGTCACTTAGTGACTTGGCAGTTTTTTGGAGATGTCTAAAGTTTTTCAGGAAAGATGCGGATGCCTACAGAGGACATCTCAGCCTGCTGGCAAATGGGCTTGCTTTCTGTAGTTACCTATCACGGGACTTTTCAAAATGGTGAATGGATTCCCACAGGCCTGTTCTGCACAGATTAGAAACCAAAGCTGTCTGAACCTTGTTTTTTAAAACACATTATTTGTTTAAAAGCCCTTGTTATTAATACACAAACTCAGTATTTTCTTTACAATACATTTATATGGCAAGTTTTAGGCACAGGACTTCCAAAGAACATTTCTGTTTAAATGACTACCCCATGCTGCCTGTGCTAAGTAATTGCTCGTCCTGGGATGTGAGAGGAAAGGCGTTTGATCATGCACAGCACTGTACAGGAATGCAGTGGTGGAAAACAAAGGTTCCCATAGCCACTTGGAAGACAAAGACCTGAATAGATGTAGATGTGCTAAAATCTAGTGCAGGACATCTCAAACAGTGTCGGTGAAACACAGGGGGGACTGTAAAGATGGGCCTCAGTACTAAATCATCTCCTCTGCTCTTGCTATGTTTACTGGGATCCCTGGCTCAGCAGTGTCCCCTGGGGAAGGCACTAATTTTTGAGGCAGCTGCCCTGCTTTCTGAGTGACTTCAGCATTCCTCTAAAGTCATCCATCCAAATACTGACCAGCCTGACCTTCAGGAGGTAATTACAGAAAAGCACACCATGAGATGGCTCCAGACTCCATCCAAGACAGATGACAAGCAGAGTTAGGCTGGGCAAAAATCCATCTGCAAAGTGTGGACAATACCAGGGACAGAGGGAACATTTACAAGAACGTAGTCATTTTCAGATGCCAGATCTGACTTGCTTGGCTCAGTGACTTCATTAAATGATATTCAAAGCCTCGGTCCGGTAGCACTGATGGGAGATCAGTACAAAGAACCGATTTAGTACCCAGACCGATTTAAGCTGAGCTGGCATTAAACACCTCCTTTCCTGACCCCCACTAAAAGAGGGACCAGACAAACTGTTTCCACACTGTGAACCAAACTGCTGTAAAAAATCAAGTCATGCAAAGTTGTGCTGGCACTGAGGCTGTGCTGTCCCTAGCTGTTCTCAGGATTTGGGGTGGGAAGGGACAGAAATGCTTGTGTTCTCGCCCTCTACCCTTCAGTGCTGCTGTAGTCAGAGCCAAGGGCTTGTAGCCGGAGTTTCCTGCCCGCTTGTGTAAAGGAAATGTATCACTGCAAAATTAAAGGCTCTGCGAGAAAGTTAATTTAATACAGCTTATTCAAGCACTGTCCCTTATTAATTATCTTGAACACAATAATTACTTCTCATTGTATCCATACAGTTTAATCTAATGTGAAAGATCTCTGTTCAGCCCACACTTCTTTAGCAATTTACTTTGATTATGGTTACGATAAAAATAATGGGGAAAAAAATCCAACCACTAACAATTCACATGTTATGAATTTTAAAAACTTGTAATAAGATGGAGGAATAATAATCTGTAGAAGGTTTTTTTTCAGCTTCTTTCATGACTATTCTAGTTTTAACAGCAGCTGAGAACAGAAATACAGTTTTGAAAACTGCATATATTTTATGCCTGTACTCTAATTACTTGATAATGTAATATTAATACTAATAACCTGTTTCTGTTTTCTTTGCAGTTTACAGACATTTCATTAAATAAGAAACCCAGATGCCTGTATGTATATATTTTTATTTTTCTCTTACTTAAATACACTAACTTGACATGCTTAAAGTTCTGCTTTTGCTTTTCACCTTACCCAAAAGCCTGAATCAGGTTGGGTTTGGATCAGGTTCTGTACCAGATTATGATCTATATTTATGTCATGTAATGGAGAAAAGACAGGTTTCTGCTAAATGAAAGCTAAAATCACATATTCTTTAAAGAAAAAAAAGAAGAATCATTTTCTGTTGAATGAATGACTCCTTCCTGCTGACTATAATAGCCTACTGCAAAGCTACAGTAGTTGAATCTCTTCAGCAAACACAGGCCAAGTTTCAGCTGAAAATATCTTTAATGTTCTGTAGGTCGGAGAGAGACAGTTGTCATTTCCTAACTGACAGTAACACTGTTGACTTAAAAATCACATGTAAGCAAACAAGTGCCCTGACAAAGCCTGGGTACTAAACATCTCGGGTTACTCAAGCAGCTGTCCTGGGAGCAGCAGAACTAATGGGGGTTGGTTTCCCATGTCTTTGTGACTTGGTCACGAGTCCCAGCGTCTGGTTCGGAGCAACATGGGTGCTGCTTGGCCAAGTGATGGTCAGGCAGTGCATCCTTCCTCCGGGCAAGCTTGCTTAGTGGGGACACGAGTTTGGGTTGTTTTCCCAATGTTTTCCCAACATTTGCTATAAAACGTGTTACACATTGGTCTGGGAATTATGTGTCCCTGCCATATTTGTTTGTGTCTGACCACTGGGTTCAAGAATTACTGGAAGACTGACAGACACATGAACAGATGGATGGGCTGGCAAATAAACTAAAACTACAATGTATACCCTACTGGGTTGGGGGGAGGCAACTCAGGTTATTTTTGGTTTTCATGTATCTTAGTCCTAGCAGGCAACTGGCCAAGTACCCTTTTACTGATAAGCAGTGTTTCCATTAATATTTAACAGCATGGGGCTTTAGCTTTGTTTTTTCTACTTTTTATAGCTTCCCCCCCCCCATTGATTTGAGATTCTGGAAAACATTATTGTCCAAAGTAGATTTTGAAATGACTGTGTATACAATTTTCAAGCTTCTAGATGTCTTAAGATGATTGGAATCAAGCAAAATAGAATTAAAATATAACCAGTGAATTCAGTGATGCGGTGAGATGAGTCCTTCTACTGACAAGTCTTTGGTCTAAATATAATGCAGTTTGGTAAAACCTGTTAATTGCTGACAAATAGTGGGAGTTCAAAGGCATATATGAAATTGTTTAGAGGCTTCTGTTTAACCACTGATATACTTCTCATTTGAAAAGACACTGTCAAAACTAGAATTTAGTAGTAGCCTTAATTTGGAATTACCAGGTTAAAAATATCCCAATTTGTCCTACGAAGCAGAGAGGATAGAGAGGATGCTCAAAGGTGTAGGGAAGTTTTACTTTGCTCTGCCTGTTCTGTGGATGAATCCAGCATTTGCATTCACCACACCAGCTGTTTTTAAGAACTCTAACTCAGCTCAGTACATAAAATGAGTTTTTAATTATATGTACGAGTTTAAAAAAATGGGAATATTACTACCCATACAGAAAATTCAGTATAATCTCATGGGCTTTGGAGCCACTGGTGGTTTACATTTGGGATCAGTAATTGGACTTGCAAGGCCGCTGCATTGCTTCCCAGTTCCTTTTCTCCAGTTTCTCCTGGCTGTTTTCAGGAAATGCCCAACTGAGGGCATGGCAGACCTTTGCTGATGATGCTCACTAGCCTTTTCTCCAAGGCACCGAGACTTACTGGCACATCTGTGCCTAAATCAAATTTAAATGCCAGCTCCCATTGTGAAGAAGCTTAAGAATTCGGTCTCTCAAAATTATGAGACCTGTCTTGAAAAGTACCTGATGTTTGTGTAATGCAGCAAGAATAGGATTGTTCTTAAGTGCCTATGGCAGTGGAGTGCATTTAGTCACATTATTTCAGTATTTCTTCATAATGTGACAAATTAGGAATATGTTTGAGTAGGAAGTTCAGACTTTCGTAGTCACTTATGTCAAAGAGCTGCCACTTTGAAGGGAAAAATATTTCCTACATCTGGAGCTTGCAGCATTGCATTTCATGTGAAATGGACCTGCATCTTCATCCATCTTAGACACCTTCTTACCCTGACTGTGAATTAGGGACAGATGTCCATCTTCTCTACCGCAAACTCATTCAAAATACAGTTTAGCTCTTTTAGGCAATCCCCTCTGATCATAATAACCTTGACTACCTTTGGGTTTTAATATTTTGACAGCATCGTCCAGGGCAGCAGATGTGTGACTAAACATCACCTGCAATCACCTGCAGTATGCCTGTCTATGCTTTGGGAATAAATGATGTAACTTTTTCACCATAACAACATCAAGAAAAATAGAGCACTACATCTTTTAACAAAAACTAAGTAATGGACTGTAACAACAGCGATAGGACAAGAGGGAATGGCCTCAAGTTGTGCCAGGGAAGGTTTAGACTGGATATTAGGAAGGATTTCTTTCCAGAAGGGGCTGTTGGGTGTTGGAATGGGCTGCCCAGGGCAGGGGGGGAGTCCCCGGGATCCCTGGAGGGACTGAAGAGTCGGGTCAACCCAGCGCTGAGGGATCTGGTGGAGTTGGGAATGGTCAGTGTTAGGTGAATGGTTGGACTGGAGGAGCTTCAAGGTCTTTTCTAACCGATACAATTCTGTGATTGTGTGATTCTGTGAAACAGTGCCTAAGAAGTGATCGTAAACCTGAGTGACCAACACTTTTGCATTTACACAACCTCTAACCCCCAGCAAGTGGTCAGAGTCCAGGCCTGCACCAGGCCAGCACGGCACAGTGCCTGCAAGCTCCAGCTTGGACCTGCATGGCATTCTCCCTGCAGAACTTCCCCATAGCAAAGTCTGGTTGGCAAAGGTGCCAGCCAGGTAAAACTGTAAGGCTCAGTTCCTGTGCTGTCGACCGGCCCTCACTGCCTCCCACCAGCTAATACAGAGACTTTGTAGGAGAGGTCTTGCACTATAACACTTGAACAACAACACCTTTTTCCAAAACTGGCTTTGTCAAGTGTGCAGTATTGTTTAACTCCCAGAAGGAGTAATGTGGTTTCCAGAAATAATGAGCTATGGAAAATAGCCCTACGGGAACCCTTAAAAGCTCGACTTGTACATCAGCACATCTGTTGTTCACTTCAGTCACAGTAGCTGGGCAGACATGGGCTGGTGCCTTACGTTCATAGTGCTGCTGTTACACAACATGTATCTGCTGCAAAATATTTCAAGATTATGTTAAAAGGGACTTCAGTGATCTTATTTAGTTAAACTGTGGAACTCTGGTTGCAACATAAAATTTCAGAGCAGAGGGCATGGCTCGGCCTTTGTAGCACCAGGCACCGTGTTGTCACTCCACCTGAGCTCACTGATTTCAGTAAATCCTGCTGGGCTTGAACCATCACAGAGAGAATTCAGCTTACTCTGGCCTTTTAAGTTTTCATACCCTTCTTCCCACCAATTTCTGTATTCCCCTTTCCTCTTCTCCCATTTCAAACCAAAGCCTAAAAGCAAAGCTGAAGTTTCCCTAAATGGGTGGCCAGTACAAAGGCAGAGTGTGGAGATTCCTGAGCTACTGGCCATTAGCTGCGGTTCCATGGGGCCAGGCCACAGTTCAGGGCAGCGCTGAGATCCCACCACGTTCCTACAGACTCTACACCCATTTTTTACTGCTGTTGTGCGGTCTTCCAAAGACCGTGTGATATTCATACTTTGTAGAAGGTTGCCATGAACATGTGCATCTTTAAAAACCCTGTAGATCACTAAGTTAGGAGAATGTAAATCTCAGTAAGGGCTCGGCGCTCCAAAATCAGCATAATGCTATTTGAATAAAAGTGTAGATGAACACATGTAGGGGTGCTTGTAGTGAGAGATGCTTTTAAATATTGGGAAATATAGTTCATCTTGCAACTCTGTTTTTAACTTTCAGCCTAGTCCTGTAAAACAAGGCTGTTTCTGTCTTCAGAAATGTAGGGGTTTGGGACATTTTGGGACCTATCACTTTGCAAGATTGTGTAATAGTTATTAATAATCACTATTATTAATTTCAGGAGCCGAGGAAGTCAACATGCTTCATACAACATCCCTGATGCAAAGCCTCATTCCTTTCAAAAAGGAAGAATCCTGTTGAAAAAAGCAAAGGATGAAAAAACCAGCTTGCAGCCAGTGAAATGCTTCTATGAACCTGTTGATTGCTCAAGAGAGATGTGGAGAGCACAAAAGAAAGGTGAACCAGTCTGCTCTGCCAGGAAAGTGAGTGCAAAATCAAAGATGGGCAAAAAGGCCAAACCGCTATAGGAATGGTTTGCAATATATAGTAATGCAGGAGCTTGGCTTCAACAGAACAAATATTGAATGAAGTTAGTCATCCTACTTTTTCCTATCCATCTGGCCATGCCAAAATGTATCAGATATAATATATAGAAATATATACAGTATGGAAGATTTATATTATTTAGTAATGCCATTCCCTCTTTGGGCACTGTAAGAGAAGTGACATTTTACTCAGTTTACATGGAGGTTTTTCTATTTATTAATTTATTTATTTATAGAGCTTATTTTAAATGACTGCAGTTATCTTGCTGGACAGTACTGTGGCTGTATATTTAATTATTTTAGTGGCAGCATGTGGCTTGGTAATTTCTTTTCCATCTGTGCTGTTGCAAATTCAGAAGAATCCATTTAATCGGCACCTAAATACTCAGTCTTTCAGCTTAGGTAGGTATAAGATCAATGATACCTGTTACCTGCACAGACATAGATAGATGCAAAAGGTCTACTTGAGATGTTTGAAGGTTGTTTACAGCAGTAGATTGCTACACTGGATTTTCTGCCATAAGCCCAGCTGGATGCATTTCCATATTTTATTACATACATTAAACTGCTTGATTGTGCCAGCAGCCATGTTTTCTATTGGTACAAGTTTGGGCTGCTTTGGTGTCTCAAGCACAGCTTTCAAATTCCAGAAGCTTTATGGCTTTGCCTCTGGTGTCACTTAGCAAGGAGACCTGAAGGTGGTCCAGCAGACCTGACAAGCACGGGCTGCACTGAGCCAGAGGAGAAATTTCAGTACCAAGTGCCAGAGCAGGGTGTCAGCTTGGCACAGTGAGGGAAAGGCTAAAGCAGCACGGTGTGTTGCACGGCACAGTGTGCAATGCCCGTGCTTGCTTTTGGGCAGGAGAGGCCAAAAATGGCTGTGATCATAACCAAAATCCTGCACGGTTTTATCTCTGAAGAATCTTTACAGAGCCGAGAGATCCCTAAATTTCAGCTGAAAACCCAAGAGCAAGGAAGTTAGAAATGACTGCAGGACAGGAATGTGCGTGTTTACATTGGTTTGTGCCAATTAAAAGGATCCTTATTTATCAGAGTATTTATCAAGATGATTTTTTGTGTGTACAGTTTTTTGGTAACATGAATCCTCATGCCATGTTTACAGATATGAACATCTTGTCAATGTTACTGAGGAGACTTGTTTTCTCAAAAAAAAAGAAAGGATAGGTGAGACAAGTCTGTGTAATTTATTTTTTAAATGCTTATAACAGATGTAAATTGTTTATGTGGAAGGTGATTTTTACAGTACATGTACAAAGATTTGTGAAAAATGTTTTTCATTTTTTATAACTATGACCGTAAGCAGAATTGAGTATTAAAAGACAGTGTATCACTATGATTACTGCTGCAATAAGCACCTGAGTTGCAATATTTTTAAAGCAGATGACCAATCAGTCAGCCAGAATCAGGTAACTACAGATGTCATACATTTGTCAGTGTACAGAGCTCCCAGAAAGTAGCAGAGTGAAGAAAGAGAGTATTATTCCTCACTTTTATTTTAAATAGTGTATATGGAACAATCAGATATATGTTTAAAGTTTATCAACACTGTTTCAGTAGAAAGTCACAGTGTAAAACCAATTCAGGTATTTAGGTTGTAATGACATTTTAATATTTATTTATGTCACAGGGCCACATTTGGCCTTAGGCTAGGCATTGTGTATGGTGAAAAGGAGTTGTTAAATTGTGTTGCATGGGTCAGATCGTGTGTTACAACAACTTTCTTAGGCAAGCCAAAAAATAGAAACATCCTTGAGTTTTTTCTATTGCTTCCTACATCCTTTTACAAACCTGAAAAAAATTACCCTTTTTGAAGATAATAAAGGTGAACTTTAGAAAGATAATAAAGTAAAATATATTCATCCGATCCTTTATCCACTTGACACTGAAAGACTATTTTTATTTTTAAATGCCTATCTACTCTGTTAGTCACCAAAGTTAAGTGCAACCACTAGTTCACAAATGAGATGTTTATTTTATTATTTATCGCACCAAAACCTTGACTCAAGTTGTCCTTTTGGGGGAGGAAGAGATAAAGAGAGTAAAAGAAGTTGCATGTTCTTAAACTTTTCCAAGCCTCAGTTACAGTTACTTGCTGAACAAATGCCAGGTTAGTTAATTAAAAAGAAATTGGATTGTACTGTAACCCCAGATAAAAGTTTTTAGAATATAAACATTCTAATAATAAAGATATATTTCTCAGTTACTGTGTGATTTAACTCTGTGGAATACAGTGTTTCTTACAAAAGCCTGCCCAACAGTAAAGCAAAAGACAAGAAACAGCAGCCCTGCTTGGACTTCTGTTTATTCCTCAGATAAAACACCGCGTCAGTGAAGTCGGGCTGTGATCTCTCAGAGCGTTACAAATTAACCTGAACGACAGCGTCAGCATCTTGCCCACATAGCTTGCACATGTCACCTGCCCCTCTCCTACTGTGACGATGCTTGAAAATTATTCTGGAGATAACCCACATGGTCAGATAACCTGCCCAAAGCAGAGGCGGGGAGAGGGGAGGGAAGGGTCAGGCAAAAGGAATTAAGGGCAGAGGGGCTCCTGGGGAATGTAGGTGATAAGTTCTCCCTCACACATTGCCAGTTGCTGAGTCATTTCATCAGGTATCTCCCTGGTTAGACTTAGAGGTTTTTCCATGGGGGCACCAGGTGCCTGTCGAGATGATAACCCATGGGAGAAGTGCTTTGGAAGACTGGACGAGGAGATGAGGTCCCTCTGACACCTCAGGAGTCTGAATAATGGCCATCAGGAAAAAACACTCCTTCCCAGTCAGGTTTACACAATTTACTAGCTCATTTTTAAAGTTAATGTCTGGTCATCAGCAGAACTTGACTGCTGGATGTGTGTTTGGTGCCTACACTTCATGCCCCATTAACAGAGGTGGAATCCCTGAGAAGGATTGGTACATGTGCTAGGCTGAATGTAACTGGTGTTAGCTTGAGGGGGACTTTACAAGGAGGTAACACTGGAACTGGAAGATACCAGTTTTAAAATATTTTTTGAATCTGAAAATGTTCTGACAAAGCTGACCACTCATCTTTGAAAATTAATTTGAAGCACAGTTAACACATTTTGCCCTTTGAGACACTTTGAAGATGTCTGGGTGGGTTGCATGCTCACATCAAAGTGAAATTCAGTAGGACCTGCATGCCTCATTCCCATATACATTTTTAAAATCACACATCTATAACTAAAAACATCTCAGAGCAGTATGTGTACGGGCTGGGCCCTTACAGGTGAGCTTTCTGACTAAAACAAAATGTTCTGACCAACGTGTAACATTATAGGCCAGGAAAACAAGAGACTAATTGAAACCTAGACCTTTAATTAGAGCTGTACATAGAAAAACCACAATCATTTTGAGATGCTCCTGCCAGTTGAAGAGAGAATGTGTTTTTAAAGCACTTGATGGCATCTGACCCCACCTCTGTTGCAGTAGTAAAAACAGTCTCCCCCCACCCAGAGGAGATCTGAACGCATTTTCTTTGTTTCCAGGCGAGTTACTGGAAATATTCAATGGGATATTCATACTCAAAGGGATGGCTACCAATTAGAGCAATTACTAGGACAAACAAATTACCACTTCTATCATCCTTAATAATCCTTCCAATGCCACCAGCTCTTTTAATCTACTTGAGCAAAATCCCGCTCTTCTCTCTCTTTATTCTGCGTCATCAGATAGTTGCCTCTATTTGTTCTTACCTCAGACTAATGCTGATTGTTTCCATACATCCTGTCTGAAGTGGCTGGAGTGGACTATTTTAGTGCTCTCTGCAGCGGGCATGGGCATTATTTTAAATCTTTTTTTTTTTTTATAGAAAAAATAGTCCCAGAAGTGATTTTATGACATGAAACATACAACAAGCTTTTAAAAATAGATCCTGTTGTGACACGAACAAAATGTCCTTTCCCATTTTGTTGCTAATGCCACCCTCTATCTAGCCACGCTTTTTTTATTCTGGTCTCTTGAATTTTCATTTGTACATCTCTCCAAGGAGAGGGAGAGACAAGCAACATAAATTAAATGCAGCCACTGGCTTGACAAGTCTTTTCCCCCTCACTGTCTGTGTCCTAGCATCGCACACTGCAGGCAGGTAAAAGTTGGCTTGAATTTTTCATAGGATCATGGAAAAAATACATAAAACAGATTTGGGGCTCATTATAATGTTATGAAAGAGGAAGAAGCTCTCTAAGCTGGGAGGGAGAGAGAAGAGGAGAGATACTCCACCTTCTTGAGAAGTCACTTTCTAAGATAAATGTGATGGGGTAGAGGAATTTACCACGTGCTGGTGTGAGATGAGGGAAAACAAGGGTTACAGATAAGGCAGCAGTGAAAAGATGGGGGACTCATTACTGCCTGCTGTTTCTTAGAGGCTTTGACCTAAAAAACTTCAGAATATATATGGCCTGACACATTCAGTCCTTAAATCATGCTTTAGACACAGGTTTTGAAGCCTAATGACTAATTTCAAAGTAATAGACTTTAGGACCAGGGCTTCCAAGATATTCCCCAAACTCTGTCCACAGTATTTGTTCAAACCATTGTCTATAGGCTTACAGTGGGTAGCTGGTAAGTGGGCCTCGCCAGCAGGGTGGATTTCTGTGCAGCTTTGGTACTTGCTCTCTCTCCCGTCTCTGCTTGGTGACCGGCAGCAGCTGCCTGGGCGCCAGCAGTTCTGCCTGGACTCTACCCCAGCTGACCATCAGCCGGTTCCCACAGCAATGCTTTTCCTTCACATCACTTTGCTGATTTTTCTGTCTGCTTCCCAAGCTCCCCCCCCTCTTCTTTTTGCCAACTCAGTACGTTCAAACACCTTCTCTCATGCAGCAAGCACCTTTTCTGGGCCTCAGCCTGCCCATGAGCCTCTGCATTGCACCAGAGACACTTACAAAAGGCTTTCTTCAGCAGGCCAGGGGCCACTGCTGCACTAGAGGGCAAACTGTCCAGCTGTGCACAGCACAACTGCTTCACTTGCCCCTCATCAGGTGGGCAGAGTAGGTGGAGCATTAGCTATTACACCGCACACGCGCAATACTGGCATTTATCCACACCCCAGCAAAGCTCAACTGGTCTACTCCAGCCATGACTACACCTACATGTACTTTTAAGCCAGTCCGGGGAGCAGAAGACCAGGCAACGGTCCTTTGTTTAGATTAAATGCACATTTGGGCCATGCAGACCAAAGGCGCTGTGTGAGCACAGAGCTGTGCACAGTGTGAGATCCCAACCGTACAGCATGCAGGTCTGTGGTCCGGTTCAACCACCTGAACCTGAACTACTCGAAGCCTCGCACGCAGGCTGAATGTGCTGGGATGAAAAATGCCCTGTCCTTTACACGTGCGCAGAGTTGGTGCTCTGGTGCTGAAGCCGCCCCTCTGGATCGGATGGCTGTTTGGGCTTTTGCTCCTGGCACAGCATCTCGCTTGTTCTGCCGGCTTTACACCGCCCGGGTGGCAAGCCCGCCTGTCGCCATGCGTGCTTCTCATGCCTGTTTGCAAACGGACAGTGGACCAACAAGGAAAGGTCAAAGGTGTGTGTTTCTGAGAAGAGATCTGCAGCCCATTGCCCCTCAGCTGGAGAATGAGGGTAACCTTGGCCAAGCGTCCCACGCTTCAGAGGTATTTTCAGAAGAATATTACACACATGGTAACTGCCCTTCACTGAAGTACAGCTCAGGCAGGCATCACACTCTACTGCTCCCAAAGGGATTTCTGATCTCCCACAGCCAGTACTCCTCAGGGTATTTTTGTAAGAGAGGGAAGGCTGAGCGTTGGTCATCTGAACAGCATGCATACGTGTAAACTCAGTGCACACACACATACATGCAAACTACAGCTCAGTTGTGGGACTAGGAGGGGGTCAAGAAAACAACTGAAAGAAGTTTGGCTTTGTTCTGATTTTACCCTTCATTAAGATTATATCACTGTTCGATAGAAACCCCAAAAGAAACTTTTCAAAATAAAACTACCGACAAGCTACTCCATGAATTGTATATACACCTTCCACTGAAAATCACTTTTGGCGTCACAGAACATACTCAAATTTCCAGAAATTTTTTCCCCTTGCAGAAAATAGTAGGCCTAGAAGAAATATTATTTTTTTTTCTCATGAGGAAGAAAAAACAGCCAGAAAAATGGAGATATTTTATCATGCACCAGCATCACCCCAAATCCCTGAGGCTTATGCTAAGAAACTCACCCACCAGTGAGCCTTTAATTGTTTCTGTGTCAGTCTGCTTGGCCTACCAACTGTACCAAGGCCCAGGGTATAGAAGTGACCTCCTAAAAATGACATGGTTTAATTATCCCACCCTCTGAAGCTTTGTGCAGGCACCTGTTTGAGAGGACCACGTGAAAGTCACTGGTTTTGCACGCAGCCAGGGTATGCGGGGTGTTCGTGCCAAGCTACGCCGGGGCCACCCCCGGGCAGAGGCCCTGCACGGGGATTAGCCTGAGGAACCAAGGGATGGACCAGGCATCACCCAAAGCCTGGCAACAGCAGCCAAAGCACTTCAGATTTATAGGGACTGAACCTATTTGGGCACCAAGAGCCATGACTCTCCAGCTCCTCAGTGCGCCTGTGGCTGCCAGCATGGCTGCACACTTCTGGAGTCTGCCTCGGCTTCCCACCAACCCTACAGAAAATTTGGGGTGATAGGAAGCATGGGGATATGTTAAAAAACTCCATTGCACACAGCAGCTTTGAAAACGGGTTTTAAAGGCACGGAGGGGACCATCTAAAGGGCAGTTTGTGAGTCCATCAAGCTCATCCTGCCCTTCTCGGGTCCCCAGAGGCAGAGGAGTATCTCAGCCGTGCGATTCCTTTGGAGCAAGGGCAGAGAGAGCCCGCTCCTCCAGCAAACACCCTGCTGGTGTACTCTTAAGGGCATCAAATATTGTATCTATTAGCAAATCATGAAATTAAAAAGATAATTACAACTATAATGAAGGAGCTTTAACTCCTTTGCCAGTTAATCTATTTGCCATGGTGAACACACTGAACTGTTGGGAACAAGTTTTATTGTAGAGTCTTTCTGAAGAAAATATCGTTACCAGACGTTAGCTGGATTTCACTTGCAGACTCCCCTCCGAGGGGGGCAGCTGAGGGCAACAAGCAGAAGACAGAAACCTGGGTCCCAGTGAACATTTGCCAGCAGACGGGCAGAAGTTTTAAGTTTCCAGAAGCGTGAGTGGGGAGAATGGAAAGGAAGATGCAACTGATGCAGTTGAAACAGATTAACACAACGCTAAAGAAACCAGGACAGCGATACAGTCTCTATTCCCATCTTTTAGTGGGCTTCGGTAACTTCTTAGCTTTGTTAACAAGGAAATGGAAATCCCACTTCAATACCATATAGTATTCCCTCCCCTGTTTTCTAGGGCACACCATTAAAGGACTTGTAAGAACCTGATTCTTTTTTATTGTAGGGACAGAAGCTTCTCTTTCTTTTGTTGTAAGTAGATGAAATCCTACATCACGGATCCACATCTCCCTGGATTTCAAGATGGGGGTTACATTACATGTGAATCTGGGTGGGGTAAAAGGTCTGTTCACATCCTGGGCAAAAGCTAAAACACTCCCATTTTATCTGTGTGTGCAATCAAGGCATCTAGGAGGCAACACGTGTACGAGTCAGTTCGGCTATCAGTTTGCATGAAGCAGAAGTGGTTCCCTGCACGGAAGGAAATTTCACGTTGTCGTAAAAGTCAGTGTGAGTTCAGAGTCAGTCTAGCCAATGTGTAACCTACATGAAAATTCGGCTTTTTAGGGAAAAAAAAAAAAAAGCCTCGAGAGAGAGATCCAAGTTGGCAGATGAAACCAGACGGCGCATTTTGCCACTAGGTGGTGATGGCTGACAATGAATCGGTGCAGCATCCCGCCGCACCCGAGCGCTTCAGCCTCTCCCCACGGTCCCCATCGGGGGTTGTGTATGTGCTACCAGAGACAGCCCGCTGTGTCTGAGCTCGGCTTGAGTTACTCATTGATTAGAGGACTTTACCAAGTACGTGAAAGTGTCATTTAATCAACTAGAGGTGGTGAATGAAGAGGAGACCAACAAATGACATGCTACTGGGAGTCACTTGCAACACGATGCTAGCGCTAAAGGTGACATCAGTAGCTGAGCCAACGCTAAAATCACACAAACCGAACGTAAATGATCAAAATTTCTTTTTCTGACAGAGCTGTATTTGCACAATATCCACCACAGAGCAGAGTATTCGGGAGCAGCGGCCGAGGCGCGGAGCCGGCTGGTAAGGTGCAGGGATTTCAGCACGTGAAGATGGAAGCGTTGGTGCCAGAAGAGGCCAAGCCTCTCCCCAGCCCCGTCAGCAACCCCCTCGGGCTGTGGGGTGCCCGTGCAGCCACCCTGGTGCAGCCACACTCTGCACCAGGCACAGCCGGCTCCGCACCCCTTCCCCACCCATCCCCCTGTGAGCTCAGCAGCTACTGCCCTTCCTATTAAGCACATGATATTCTGCTTCTTTGTAACCCTAATTAAGGGGTTTTATTCTTATTATAGAAATTAAGTCTACTTGGAACAAAATAGCAATTTTCTGTTATAAAACGATGACTTTCTGAAAGACATAAGAGGACTAATGCACTCAGCAACGGCTAATGACTACATGCCAAATGGCCCTTTGCTTTTAGTGTGCACCCATCTGCTTCTTGATGTTCTGCCATGACCCGCGTATCAGAGTCTACTGAAGACCATCCCAGCTGGTGAGGTACCTCTAAAATGGGCTGAGGGACCCATCCCCTCTGCAGGGAGACACCTGTGCCCTGCAGCCTGCCCCAGAGCAAAAGGCTTTGTTACCGCAGTGGAAAGGCGCGGGCGAGGGAGAGAGGATGGACCACACATGGTTGTGAACCACGGCGGGGGGATGCTCCATGCAGTCCCGTGCCGGGGGGGCTCCTGCTCAGGTCCCAGGCCATGTCAGGTGTGTTCAAGGTGACCAAAGCCATGGCAAGTCTCACCTAGGTGAGGTACTAATGATTAATTCTATGTACCTGTTATGTCCATCATCATTACCAGTTCAATATGTGTACAAGCCTGACAATCAGCTCTTTCCACCTCCAAGAAAGTTTCAGGGGGCTTTACAGTTGCAGATATATATTTAAAAGGTTAGGGTTTTTTTCCAAACAACATTAGATATCCTAAAATTATTATAATCCAGCTGGCATAGCTCCTCCTTCATTCCAGAAATGATTCCCACTCTCTACTGGAGTGTTTCAAGAGCCACCCTACCTTGCCCCACCTCGACGACCAGTGTCCTATGGAGGAGAAAGACCCGCCTGGCTCAAGTGACCAGTCACCCACAGGCAGCACCAGAGAGTGACACACTGGTACAAACGCAGTATTTGCCACTCAGAGCAATCCACAAACATAAATCTGTTTTTATGAAACATTAGTCATTTTAGATAACAACACATTGGTACAAATCCCGTATTCATATAAATTACCAGCTCTGAATAGCTGACCCACTTTATATATAATCTTGGCACAAAATCTTGACTATGAAATTTGAGGCAGATTAGTTTCACTTTGGTCAACTTAGAAAGAAAGAAGTAAAAAACATGTTAATAAAGGGCTCAGAATGAGGGCTTCTTTGCATGATAACTCCGGCTGCCTTGTTCTTGCAGCGATACAGGGACTAAAATCTTCTGCAAGTGTCCCGTTTAGATTATCTGCAGTTCGATTTCCCATGGAAGTAAATTCTGGTGACAGACATCGTTTGAACCTGCCCTTTGAGTGCTGTGCTACGAGCGGGGCAAGTGCCTCTGTCCTTGTTACCATACTCAGTGTTACAGGGTTCCACCAAGAGACCATTCCACTGTGCAGGTACCTATGGGGCAGGGCACAAATTTCTGAAGATTGCGTTAAGGAGAAAGGCAACCACTCCATGCTGGGATATAAAGCTCAAACCCCAGAGTGTTTATAATCTGAATTAGTCTACCAAATCTCTGGAAGGACAAATCCTTGCTGTTTAACAAGCCTCTGTGGCTGCTGCGGGGTTGCATGGGCTGTCCTACATTTCCAAGAAGCCACAGCAAACCTGGCTGTTACTGGCTTCTCCTTGTAGAATTTGAAACCAGAGCCATAAGCTTTGGCTGTACCCCTTGTTTAAATATATGAGGTTTGTTAATGAAAATACAGGCTAATGGGAAAATGAAGTTATATTCTAGGGATGTTACAAGTGAACTGGAACAGTAGATGTACATCACAGGTTGGCCAAAAATTCAACCGCGCACCTGAACATGGTCTAAGCCAACACCAGCTTGCACTAGCAAATAAAACTCAGTCTTCTGGAGACCAAACGGAGCACAAAGTCTAGTCCATAACCCAATCCCTTTCTGATGGATACCAAGATCCATCACTGCATTCCTCTTACCTCCAGCTTCAAAGAAACATACCGTGGAGGCACAAGCCATCAGCAAACTCAACTTTCACCTTTGTGCTGAGGATTCAATCCAAAATCTAGCTCAAACGTTTAATCAGCAACAGCACTCATGCTGTATGTAGAACTTTTATTGTTAACAACACACAGAAAGAGGACTGAGAGCAAAGCCATTGCTTCACTGTAACAGAACAGCATGCCTGTTTTACAAGTGTGTAATTTCTAGCTGGTAAAGAGTTAAGGTGAGGCAATACAAGCGGACAACTCCCAGGTAACTAGAAGGGAGAACTACACACAAGAGACAGGTCTAATATTCAGAATACCTGCGGACATTAACAATGTAATCCTGTCACTAATCATAGCTCATAATGAACGGTGGCAATGGGGTTCTTGGGAATTGGACGGACTCACATAGCTTGTTATTTTAAATAAATACCATAATCAGTATAAAATCCCAGCAACTAAAATATGAAAAACAGTATGAACTACCAGTCTTTTATGGGCCAGAAAGAATTCTCCATAGCTATCCAAAGGCTAGTTTGGCTTTCATATACTTGTATATAAACCATGAGTCACTTTACATCATCTTGCCTCCAACGCTTTGCAAAACACAGAGGTTTTGTTAGTGGTGTTTAAGCTAACTGCAGGTATTCTAGGTTTAGTTTGTGTGGGATGGAAAGAAATACTAGCCTTTTACTTAAAAGGACAAAAAAAATGTAGATTTATGTTGATACAAGGAGAACAAGGTGAGGACGAGTACATAAGCAACTGCATTATGAAATTCTGAATATTAAATATTAGAGGGAAGAACGATGGATATTTCTCTTATAACAACAGACAGAACCAGCCTTGATCCTGCAAGGAGAAGATGGTTGATCTCACCTGCATCGCCCCGCGAAGGCTCTGCAGAGGCTACCCCTGCACACAGGCAAGCCGATATCCCAAAGCTGTATGCTGCGTACAGACACAGAGTATCTCAAGATGTACATGAAAACTCCTGTCTTAGGGTAGCATCCCTCCTGCTTGCCCTGACTTCATACCTGGTGCCCCACAGGAGAGCCAGGGAGCGTCAGGAAGCCTGGCTCCTGCCACTTGCCACCTCTGACAGGTCGCCGTGGTTCTGTTTCACTTTCCCACTTGCAAAGTTAGAATAGTTATTACTCCTTTGACCACTTCAGCCCTTTTGATGGAGGTTGCTACAATTACATTACTGTTGCAGGGTATTAGATAAGCCTCACTGCTCTGTGGCAGAGCGTCCAGGTGAGTAATTTGTCCATTTTACAGACAAACTGAGATATTGAGATGCTAATACAGGAAATTGGCATGAGAATGGAAAAAATAAATGATTCATTTTCAGTTTCCTCCCTTAACAGCTACCAAATTCTCATGGGAGTGCAGAGGGCTCATCCTAACAGCTGCCTTAAATTTTAAGTGTGCTTAAAGAAAGCTTCTCCATTGAACAAAGTGTGCATTTTCAACTCCTAAACCTGACACCAACTCCAGTGTTTCGCAGCGACTTGCCAACAGCTGGCAGCGAGCTGGCTGCTGCCTCTGCCAAAGAGGATTAACGCCGAATAATGTTGACTGGAGGTAGAAGACCTAATTCTATTTCTAGCCACATTGGTATAAAACCAGAGTGAGTAATATTGTCTACAAAAGATGGATGCTATGGTGTAAAAGGATTGCAGCTGGAGGAGACCATCGGGCTCAGAGGAACTGTTGGTGCAATTTTTTTTGCGAGGACATATTTGTTCGGAAACTAATGGAAATGTTAAATTGGCTATAAAGATTTCCAATGGAAAAGTAACATTACTTCCAATAATCTTAGCTGCTGTGAATAAATGTAATTAGGACACCTTTAAATTTGGTTAACAGTTACCCAGAAATGTTCTTTGCAATCTGTAAAGTACTATGCCCCTAAGTGTTATGGGTAGCATGTGATTTTTTTAGCAGAAAACCAGGCAAAATATATTGCAAGCTGAAATCCCCCTTTTCCCCCTCTAACAAAAGCTCTCCTTACCCCTTATACTAGAATAGCTGCAGTAGAAAAAGGCCTCTAAGGGGTTTATTTGGATGTTGTTCCTTCTTGTTTGTTTTTACACAACAGGAGACGTTTCCCAGTCTACTGTGTATCATTTCTCTTTAGGCAAGTGCACAAAAGAACATTCGCAATTAGTGGAGTAATTACAAATGTTACCAAAACACCCAACCCAAAAGCTTGCGGGAGCTGTGAGGGCTGCACAGAGCCCCCCCTGCGCCCCTGCCTGCTTGTCATGGGCAGGGCTGTTCTCCACACACTGTCTCAAGAAACTGAAGGTGCGAGGACGATGACCCCCTGTCCCGCAGCCAGTAACCCAAGGTCAGGTGTCCCACCTGGGGATAACAGCTGGGACCCCTTGCAGGCAGGGGGGTGTCTGTCTGTGAGGGGGATGCCCTGGGCAGAGTTCCCTCCTGGGGAAGGACCTCCCACCTCCTGGGACTGGGCTCCAGGCAGGTCTGGCTTTTGTAAACCCGGGCTGTGCAGAGATTCAGTCTGTGGCTTCCTTGGTCTGATGTGTTTGGCTTGTTGACTCGGTTGTCTCCCGTCCCTTCTATGGGAGACTGCATGTCACCCTTTATCCCACCCATTGCTGGTCGTGCGGTGTCGTTGTTGGGGTCAGTGGGATTGATGTCCATTATGTACAATCTGACTGACTTGTTTGTACCCCCAGCGCTCACCCATGTACTGACCCTTCTGTATCAAATACGGTTTGGTTATTGGTTCATCTTTATGCTGGCTGTGTCCTTCATGCTAGGCCTAATAACTGGCAAAACACCCTGCTGCAGCTTCTCCCACCAGCTGCACTAACCCTCCCAGGGGTGAGGAGGGCAGGCAGGATGAGGGCAGGGGCAGGACTCGCAGGTGTCTGAGCAGGTCACCCCAGCTCCCCTGGCACATTCTCGCCCCATGTGAGCATCTCCTCTAGACAGAGGAGCAGTGCTGGGAGCAGGGATGGGGCCGGGACAACCAGCACAGAGGCAGCAGCTGATGGGGTCAGCATCTCCAGTCAGTTGGACCACCCTCTCCCTCAGGATCTTTCTGGGGCTTTTTAAAGAAAACACTGCTTTCTGAATTTATTGACATTTAATTGCTTTTCCTTGAACTGCTCTAAAGTGAAAACTTGTCTTCAGCATGCCCTGGCCGGCTGGGAGAAGCATAGCCCTGCCCCAGCGCTTCTCTGACCTTCATCCTTCCCTAGGGCAGGATGAGGCCCCCATAGCGATGCTGGCTCTATGGTGAGACCAGGGCTGTGGGTACGGCCACCAGGTTACAAATTCAGGATGTTTGTCAGACACTCAGCTGGGGAGGAGCTGCTGTACAGGCTGAGCTGCAGAGAAAAGGACTGCAGTTTCACTCTTGCCATGTTTTCTGCTGAGGTGGCTGTCCTCTGGTAGCCCAGTTTTTGGGACAAACCAGAACCAGCTGAGTGTCAGTCTGGACCTGAAGAGTCAGACTGACTTGCTTGTAGACCAGCAGATGATTTGGTGGTACTTCACAGTGACCTTCCCTACTGGTAAACTAAACCTAAATTCTTTCTTCAGTTCCTTCTCACTGCTCAGTGGTGGGCTCAAGGACGTGATGGGCTCAAGGACGTGATGGGTTACGCAGCAGAGGCAGGCAGAGCACCCACCCGATGCTGAGATCTCCTCTGCAGCCAACACTGCAGCCTCGGCAGAGCTGCCACGGATGTGCTGACACCGGCACTCTGAGCAGCTACCATGAGGACAGAGTGTGGGATGTGAAACCTTGTCTTCCCCACCCCAAATACTTTCAGTATCAGGAAATTAATAAAAACGAATACAATAAAGGAATACACAAAGGACTACAAATATCCCCTTTGTTGTATCTGATTTGGACCTGGAGTGTTTCCCAGCTTCAGTCTAGCCACTCGATAATCTGAAGTGGGGAACGCTACATAAATTACTCATTATTCCCACCAGATGAGCTGTCAAAGGCTGCGGAAACTAGTTCATGTTCACTTCACCTCGCTCTGCTCGCTCTTTGCTGTTACTTACTTTCCATTCTATTAAGGTCTGTTGTTAAACACTTTTGTCTCAAGATGCTAAGAGAGAGAAAGAAAAAAAGGAAAGAAATAACGAAACCCTCCACCAGCATCCTGGAATTTTACTTTTGAACAAAAATCCAGAAGGACACAATAAAAGCCAGAGCAATTGTTCTTTCTCTGTTAGCTCATTATTACACCCCACAGCCTTCAAACAGCCTCCACAGCCTCGCTTCCTGCCTGGGTTTACCACCAGAACAGATACAGGTATCCAGCCCAAGGACTGCAGGAAAAACAGAGATTAAACTCCCCTTTTGCCAGAGGTGATCCCCGAGAAGAGTAAAGGCAGCTCTGGGGCAGAGTTTGTGCATTTCTTGAGCTGCAGCTACATATTTAGTTTCAAAGCAAATCACAAATGTCAAAGTATTGCGTAAGAACTGAGCGCTACTGCTTCGCTGCAGCTGCGGTATCTGCTTGGCACACCCAGGAGCTCCAGCCTCCAGGGCCGATCAGCCCAGAATTTGGCACCACAACTAAAGTAACACCTCACTTTGATTTTTCGAAATTAATCATTAATCTTTGACATTTCCAATTAGTCGCCAGAACCTATATTTCTGTCTGACCCTCATCCCTAAGGTTTCCTGTTTGTTGTTTCCATGCTGCAGATAGCACAAGCGGCAGAGCGCTATTGCTCTTGAGAAGGATGTTTTTACATATGGCTCTGCCCCAAACACCTGGAAGTACTTGTAGCCCTGGAAGGGCAGGTCCAAATACTGGGTGGCCCTGGAAAGCCAAATGTCATTTCAAGTTTGCAAATGCTTCCTGTCATCACTTTTGGGCCAGACCAAAGCCCTGAAGTGAGCTGTCCCTAGGGCTAGAAGAGACAAAGTTTGAGCCCAGGATGAAATCTGGTCCCTCTGGCATTATCCTGATAGCACAGCGCTGGCTGGCACACCTCAGCACGAGCTGCCACTGGACCTCCAGTTCTTCCGCAGCTGTGGCACGGTGCCTTACTGTCGAATGCCGTATGTCCCAGGCTCTGCAGCGAGGGTGTTCAGTGCAGTCAGGCACCACAGCAATCCCCTCCAGCTGGGAGGCAGCCAGCGTCCCAGGGCTCACCGAGCAACCTGGAAGCTGGGGGATCAACCCAGGACAAAATCCCTCATGGCAGCAGCAGTAACAAGAGGACATCTGACCCCGGAGGGAGCCCTGCATCCCCCTGCCGCAGCAGCACAACAGTTATAAAAACACCAAGTGGTGGCTGGAGCTGCCCTGCTCTCTTTTCCTCAGTACAGAAGCTCCAGCCAAGCGTGGACACCAGTTTGCTTCAACTCCACCACAAGCCGGCTGGATGCATGACAGCTCCAGACTACACAGGACTGAAGAAAAATAGGGTTGGAAAGGCCCCAAGGAGGTCATTTACTCTGGTCCCTCATCCCCAAGGCAAGATCAATTTTCCCCTCATCATTCTTGGCAGACTGAAAAATAGAGAAGAATAAAGAAACCAAACTTCAGGGAATTGGGGCAGGCTAAGTATAACTATGAAAGCACAGTCTGAACAGGAATAAGGCTGAATGCACATATTCTAGAAAACCATGCCACAAAAACAGTGTCAGGAACTTGACTTTAGTTCTTTTTTTAAATAAACAAACAAATCTGGAAGCTTTAAAATCCAGGGTATGGGTTGAGAACTATTTCATAATCCTTAGTCACCTACATAGTCAACCAATGTGGAAACACATCGTATCACATCCTAATAAGCAGTATGCAAATATTTTTGTAATCTAGTGCTAATGACACCAAATATTATTAATGTAATTTGGCACACTATTGTAAAAATAATATTTAACAATGTACTAACTGAAGTTGTAGCAAATGATGTATTTAGCTAATTGTATGCAATTAAATCAGAATTAAAAAGAGGATGTTTCATAATCTTCCTTGCTTTTCACTAAAAATCTAAGCAGGAAATTCAATAAATGAAAGCTGCTGGAAAATCATGTGAAGCATCAAGCGCTGGAAGATTAATATAGCACAAGGCATCATATGTTGTTCATCTAACTTTATTAAAAACCACACCATTGGGCATTTCATACTGAGCTGAACTTCACCCTTTTTTTTTTTTTTTTTTCCTGATCCTTCATCCTATCTATTATATCACCCAGGCTTAGATCTTAGATCATCATTATATCCGGAAATGCAAAAAAAAAATCCCATGTATGTGATGAAATGCCTGAGTGTGGACTGCGGAGGGAATGCAGATCCTGTACTGTACTTCACATTGAATAACATCTCGCCGTAGCATGCACATGTGTCCCTTGCACTTTTGTCAATAACTGTTAACACACACGTGGGCAAAAATACCAGTGTTACAAATTGCAGCACAGTTTCTGTTAGGAGTTTGTTCTTTGCTGCACCACCGGTGGTTAATGGTCTGTGTGAATATTGAGCGCCTGGATGTGCTCATGCTGTTGGAGAGAAGGACTGGGAACTCACCCTGTGACCTATCCTTTTTTGCAGTTAGTTATTTCAAGGATTTCTCTGTGGGCATTGCTCCAACCTTGTACATGCAACAGTTCCTGCAGTACTTGTAACTCAGTAAGAAGGACCTGTGCATACAAATTCGGCCAAGGATACAAACAAACGATTTCTTTGCACATTAAAAAAAAAATACAGAACCAGTTGCTATTTCATGTAGGCATCTGAATCAGTGGAAAGCTTTTGACTTTTGTATGGACATTGCTCTTTCCATCTACAGAGATGGAAAGGTCTGCAGAGACTCACAGCTTTCCTACCCCTAAGTTCACTGAAGAAGCCGTTTGCTGGTGTTTGGTAACTCACTGGCTGCACCCAGAGGTTCCTCCTTGTACCTACGGAGCAGCGGAAGATGATGGCAAATGAGCTGCTCATCTGCTCATGAATCCTTATTTCCAGCCCAAACTCACTGAAGTCTTTTTCCATGTCTGTGTTTGCTACCCGCCAGAGGAACAGGGCGTGATGGGGTGGTGGGAGGGACATTTACACAGCGGGAACCCGCACAGGAGTTGTCTTCCTATCCCTGCCTCCTCCCACGTCTGCCGAGGAGGGGGGCTCAGGCCTCTGCATGTGGGACCCCACGGTGCCAGGAGATGAGCGAGCATGGGGATCACCTTTCTGTCAGGCTTTGTCCCACACTGAAGGGAAAGCCTGAGGATCCCTCATTTGAATTCATGGCCTGTAAAACCTTTGTTCGGACACCAGGGACCTGCATCTGCTCTTAGATGCTCGTAGCCAGACTCAGGTTTCATTTCTAACCTAGTGGGCGTATCAGAGAGTGAAAATTAAAGAACAGATTTCCCACTTAAACAGAGAAACTTTGCTTTTGTGGTTATTGACCAGGACCTGCTGGAGACAGAGGGAAAGTCCTGTTTGCCTTGCTGGTGCTGGCTGGGGGTCCCAGCTCTCAGCACCTCCTACCGTCCCCCACCTCACTGGCGCGTTCTTCAACATCCTTCCACCCAACAGTGGCAACTCAATGAAGCACTGCCCCAATTTAAATAGTTATTTGCATTTCATTAACAATGACAACATTTATTTTAATACAGTTAAATCAGAGCAGCATTTAATTTCATTTTAACAAGATAGTTATTAAGCTAACCAAATATCAATTGATTGCTGAAGAAACCACATTGTGAAACAAATAAGTTGAGAAATAAATCTTGTTGCCAGGCCATTAATGTAAAATCACATAAATAATAAACGTCTAATTAGGTTCTCTCTAATGAAGCGCTCCAACCGTTCTCTGACATTCTCTGGGAGGGCTGGTGCCTTCCCAGGCTGGCTGTTGGGGGAGAGGGGCCTGATCCAAGGCTGGACAGGCTGACCCGGGTTGGGCAGCCGGGTTTAAAGAGGAGCTCGGCCTCCCCGTGTGCTGCCTGGCTGGGCCAGCCTTGCTCCGCACCCCTCCGGGTGCTGGGTGCCCCGGGACCCGAAGCGCCTCACTCCGGTGTGGGTGGGATGCCAACTGGGATGCCAACAGTCAGGGAGCGGGGATACACCACTGCCCTGCGCCTGTCAGCACCGTGGGGCTGCAGGGTGTGGGGTCATCCCCCCGGCAAGTGCCACCTCTTAACCCTTTCCCTCTCAGCACCAGCAGTTTACCATGCTTTCCTACAAATCACCCTGTGTCTGGAGGACCCAAACCAGTCAGTTACAGCAGACATAAACATTTCCTTTCCCAGTATTGCTAAGGACTTGTCATTTTCATCCCAGTTGTATGTGGGGATATAATTTTCAAGGGGTTTGTTTGCTTGCTTATTTAAACACAGATCTCTTAGGGGGAGTTATTTTCATAGCTTTTCTGACCATCTGCTCTGTCCAGCTGCACAAAACAGACCCAAAAAATCTCACCCAGGCAACTCTGAATCAAGTCTGCAAGTTCTGCTTAAAGCATATTACATTACATGCAGGCTCGATTTAAAGCCTTCAAGTGATGGGAAATCCACTGAATCCCTACAGAAGTTGCTCTGATGGTTAACTATGACCACTGTGAAAAATGTGTGCCACCTTCTGAGCCTGAATCTAGCTTTAACATTTATTCACTGATTCTTCTCGTGCCTTCTTCTGCCAGGTTAAAAAAGTCACCGACAGCCAGAAGTAAACTATCTAGTCCTGAAGCTGCCAGAGGTTTAAGGTATAAACAAATTGAGAGCAAACCAAAGAGGTTTGTCTAGGTAGAGACAACTGTCACAGGTGGCCCTTCCTTTGCCAGCCCAGCAGCCCCTCAGCCTCTGCCTCCCAGGGGCTGAAGCACCGCCTGCCATGGGCGAGGGCGAGGGCAAGGGCTCTTCTCTCTACGACCACAGCAATTTCAAGAAAACGGGGTCAGAAAGCCAGTTTACTAAAATGCAAATCTTCCCTTTTATAAATAATGCACACCTCGTATACTCCTCACCTTTAAAAAAAGAGCACCTGAAAAGAAGACTACACACACACAGAGCTCATGGCCCCAGATAACCCCCCCACACACAGCCCGTGGCCTCAGATAACCCCCACAAAACTGTGATTGCACCAGAATTTCCCACACAGGTACATAACCCCCCTTGCAACTGGATTGCTGGAGGAGAGGGAGCTGTTTTCTGTTATGTTTTGTTTTATGGATAGCCAACAGGCTGCACACACTAAAATCTGGTGAATGCCCAGTGAGAAGCTGCTGTTTCTGCTCCAGCTGGGAAAGCCCCCAGAGAGCTCTTCCCCCTGAACCACATCAGGGAGGTGGCACCAAAGAACTGTCACTCCTGCAGGCAAGAGTTGGGAAGGGATCAGGGAAGCTCTGACGCAGGCACCCATGTTCCCTTCCTCCCTCCAACACCTCAGGGAGCTTTTTCAGGTGAACTGTGATCCAAAGTAAACCACAGTGGATTAGTCATGTCCATTAGATAACCTGGACCTGCACAACTGAATTCTTGCAGTAAATGTGGTTGTAGTTCACACGAAGGCACGAGGGCTCATATAGCTGAAAGCACTCTTCTACTAAGGTGAGACAACACGTCCAGGGGATCAAACGCTGATACAGGCTAATTTTGCACAGTTTTGCTGTGCTGTCCCAATGAAGCCACTTCATCCTACAACAGCAGTGTCCCGTCTCTGCATGACCCTGCCACGTGATGTCCAGCACCAAACCCGCCTCTCTCCGCACCGCACACAGGCAGCCGGCCTCAAGCAGAGGCTGGAACAACGCAGCACATACATCCCTAATCACAATAAAAGCAGTGACCTGGATTTGACAGTGTTATGTTACACAGATCAGAAGCTGTGGTTTCTAAGAGGGAAGCACGTGTTTTGGAATATGATCTATTTTTCCAGAAGGATGTGATAAATACTTTTCAGCTAATTATTTTGCGCCAAACCATAAGGAAATCATCTCCAAAGAGGACTTGTCAGCTTGGAAGATGCTCAGGAGTTGACACCAAATTTTAGGCTTGACAGCGATCATAGGGCAGGAAGGGTGGTGGCAGCAAGGGATCCATCCTGCCTCAGATGAACCCCTACACCAGCTCTACAGCTTCACTTGTAGGTGATGTGCAGTAAACCACACTTACTTTTTTTCGAGCACCTTTCCACTGCTATTTTTCAAACAAAGCAACTTAAACACATCTGGGAAGAAAACGAAGCAATTCAACAGAAAGCATGAGGGATCTTGTGCAGTATAAGTGAAATAGCTGTTGAAGACTGGCTGAAACAGCCTGGAGATGCACGTGGGCATAGAGGTTACTGCAGGCTGGGGAGAAAAGGTTGTCAGCCACAGAGCCAAAGAACACACATCAATCCCTCCAAGACCAAAAGACGCTCCTCTTGTCAGGCCACGGATGCCCATCACCCCTGAAATGACCAGCATGCAACAGGTTAAAGTGGTTACACTGAAAGGGGAGAGAGCCTGCAGTGCAAATATTGTTAGCACACCCTCACTCACAAAAGAGTAAATTATTAACTTCTAATTAGGTGCCACTCCCATCCCACCTCTTGGTGTTACCGGGCTTTGAAAGGACGGAGCCACCGCACGTGGAGGTTTAACAATGCAATCTCCTCACCACATGACTCAGCGAGACTGTGCCGACACCACCCATCCATCAGCCCTTTTGGTCACGGCAGATGAAAACTCACTTACCATGTTTACCATCTTGCGATAAACCTCCAACGAAACATTTTTTTTTCCTGTAAGTGACAGCATTTTGAGAAAACACCCACAAATCCCTTCCCAGGCCTTTGTGATGGCCCTGAGAGATCCTTGCCAATGCCCGCCAGCACAGGAGGCATCCGAGCGGGCTCACGCCGTCCCTTGCGCTTGTAGTTACGTGGTAAGTGACACAAAGAGCCACCACCAGCACGCAAAAGCCATTTTCTTTCTTGCAAGGAAACAGTAAGAAGCCTGAGCTGATGATAACAGGACTCTTCATGTAATCCCCTATCTCATCTGCTCCCCCTTGCTTGCCTGTGCTTCTCCACCATCTGACCAGCACTATTATCGACTTTATTACCCGGGAGCAATGTGCCAGGCAGGGTCTCACAGAAGGCATGAGCGCCTGCCCGACCCTTCCTTTCTCTAGTGCAGGTACACCTCTTCCCCCAGCCCTGAAGGGCACAGCAGCCACTGTAGAGGGAAAAGGCAAGGTCCCACCGAAGGCAGAGCAGAAGCAAGGGGAGACCCAAGCACAGCCCTTCCAACTCAGCAGGCAACGCACCCTGGCCACGTGCACACCGAGAGGCAGGTCCAGGTGTTTAGGAGCAGTCATTGCTTTCTTAGCTGCATGAAATGCTGCTGATAACCACATTACCATTAAATAACTAATGATGTGTAATGCAAGAAACTCTGTAAGCTTAGGGCGCTGCATCATGACTTCAGAATTATCTTCTTTCCTGAGGTCTCCCTTTACAGGACTTACTAAAACCTGTTTGGCACAGCATTTCAGTTTCCAGGTACAAACAGTTTGGAAAAAAAGGGAGAAAGTAAAGCAAAGCACAGCAAGCGTGCAACAACGTTATTGTGAGCTCAGAAGATGTTAAATGAATTAATTTGATTCATTCTTAAATTTAACTGGCAAGATTGAATGGTTCACATTGAAAGCATGAATAACTATTTTGTTCCGTGAATGACTATAGTTTAGTGACTCTTGATGTCAGTGTATTTTGCCCAGGGTAAAACTTGCTATATGAATTATTCACTGCTGGGTGGATGGAATGAATGGGGTCATGCTCATAGACAGGATGCCAACTGTGGTTATTTGACATGATGGGGCACACTCGTTGCTGACAAAGGACAATAGTTAATTTACAGTTTGGTACTGGGGCTCAGTCATTCTCCTTAAGATCTTTATAGAAAGCATGGCACTTTTTGTCATGTACTCCACATTAAGATGGATTCCGTGTGCCAAAAAACACTGAAGCATAGCTCACTTTTAAAAATGTTCACTAGTTTAAAGGCAAAAAAAAAAAACACCCTACCTTCCTGTCTTGTTTGGCTGAAACATTGCTCCAAAGAAAATGTGTTTAAGAGCAACTTAAAAACAAATGGAGGAACGCATCTATATATCACTTGAGCATCTTGTCATAGATGCAGTAGTTGATAGCTGCTAGGACCTCTCCTTGATAGGAAAGGATCTGGCAGCCTCTCGCTGAACGGGGTCTCGGACTGGAAATAATAGCGCTTTTACCTAAGCTTTTATTTCCAAAGCCAAGAGAGAAGAGACTAGGCAAAGTTTCTGCACTAAAGTATTTACAATGAGCAATCGGAGTAGGACATTTTCCCAGCCTTCTTAAAAAGCTGTTGCTTTAATGCAAGCCATTTGTAATCTGGAAAGACAGGACGCAATTCAGCTTGATCTGACAAATGGGCCACAAAAGTTTACTTACGCATAATAATGATACATTCATCTTCACTTTACACTTCCCAACTGCATGCTTATTGCAAACATCTGTGTTGCTGAAACGACTGGCATTACAACTCATTTATATGGTTTAAAAATAGTGATAGACGAAAGCTGGGAGGGGGAAGGGTGTGAGGCGCTTTTTCCTCCCAAATTTCACAAATACTTAGTTTCATCTTTGAGCATTTTCCTGTGAATGGGCTGAGTCAGTGCCCTTGCACGCATAACTACTGCGCTGACAGTACACTTAATACTTCGAAAAAAGGCTAAAGGGATGATGCCTAAAAGGTGGCTTTGATTTTGCCCTCCATGTCACACATGCCCTACCATCCAGTTGCAGGAGAGGCCACTGCTCCATAGGCCAGCAGGTCCCTTCAGACAGCAGCTCCCTGAGCATGCTCAGGTCACCAGTAAAGCAGCTCAATTCTGAATTCCATCCCCAAACTCAAGTATTTCCTTGCCTTATGCAAAAAAATTGTATGCTTGCTCTCAAAACAAAGTATGGTGTGCTGGAGACCTACCTCTGAAGCGAACCTGCCTGAATTTGCCTTGTTTTCATCCCTCCTGATGCTGGATGATTTGGCATAAATTCTGTCTGAAATGCAGTTCGCATGGTTAGCAGTGAAATGGGATATTTCTTCTTTTCTCCCAGATCTGTCAGGTGATGCATGTATTTACTTTTTGACCAGATGGCACTTCTGCTTTGTAGCTGCACATGAAGTATTGAATTTCTGTGCTCACATTTGGCAAGCAGATAATATCCTTGGGGAACCTGGATAAAGGTTAGTATACCAAAAAGCCTCCCAACTAGTCTGAAGAGGCTTTCTCTCCTCAGCCATCCAGGTACTGTTATTTGACTACCTTTATTTATGCCATGACATTGTGTACTCTTCACAGTCATGTGGGACATCTCAGTGATAGCCAGGCTGATGGACAACTGGATGTGATCATGGAAAGCTTTTGCCATGAAAAACTTCATATCTAAGCTCTTTAAACTGGTTCATGGCTCACTTGGTTGGTGGTTCTGGTGTATCTCTGTACTTAGAGTAAAATTAGCAGGTCTGTGTGTTCATGCCAAGCTAGTAGAAGACAAGAAGTCAATCTTGAACATGATGTACGATGCATCTCTCTTTCTAATAGCGCTCACATGCTGCTCTGGCACAGCGTTCACAGCAACATGCACCGAGGACGCTGAGACCACAAGCTTAACAGGGTAAAAAAAAAAATCTCCAATAGCTTACAAACACTTCCCACTCACACAATTCCCTGCCTCAAAAACACTGGTCAAGCTTTCCACGTGAACCCTTCTGCAAGGCATTTCATTTCGTCACCTCTTTGCTTAACTGTTGCTAAGGATTTAGCACCAAACTAAGGGCCATCTCTGCCTGGAGATGCAATGCCTCGAGTCTCACGGCACTGTGCTGCTGCCTGCGGAGGCTACCTGCCAGCTAACAGACCGGCTTCGTATCTGCCTCGTGCTGACCTAGCCCCACTCCTCTTCGCTCTTTCTCTCCTAGCACCACTTGAATCACCAAGAAAAACTTGGCCAAGTGAAATTTCAAATCCCAAGAGCTGCCAAACTGAGTTTGTATTTTCACATGTGGGTGCTCTGGGAGATTGCTTTTGCACATTGTGGGTCAGCTCATAGACAGGGGAAAGCCGAGTACCTCACAGAAGCTGCTGCAGCAATTTCCTCCCTGCACGGATGCTCTGAAGCCACTGAAAACTTTTCCCGCAGGCTGGACCTGTGGCCATCTCAACTGCACGTTTGCATTTGACATGACTACATTATAGTCACGTATATCACTGTTAATTAAACTACAAGAGTAGAGAAATAGATGAATTATTAAGAAAGGTAAAAAGTTGGAGCTTATTTTTACAGATACCCATTCTGGCAGCCTCAAATGTACCCCTCAGCCCAACATGCCAGCCAGCACATGGGGCTCACTGGCTCGGTTCTGAGTTGCAATATTTCATTCACCATTTCCTCCCGGGCAGGGGGGCAGAAAAAGGAGCAATTCATTCCCATGCTTGGAATGTCATTGCCCTCTCCAGCTCCGGACGGCATGGGAGCAGCAGGATGGGTGCCCGACGTTGTGTGCACCACCCCACAGGGAGAGGCATGGAAGGAGGCATCACGCAGCAAGGACTGCAGGGTGCCCACCACAGCCACGGGGGAGGCTCTGCTGCCTGTGGGGGCCAGCTCCAGCCTGGGGCCCAGGGCACACTGGCCTCTCCCTCCAGCACTTATTCACCAGCAGGTATGAGGAGGGCAAGGGGCAAGACAGGGAGAAGGAAAAAAAAAAAAACAACTGACAAAGAATGAAGAGTAAAGTAACCAAAACAAATGCAAAGTAGAAAAACCAGCCCAGTTCCCTGATTAATTCTGATCTCTGCATTCACCAAGAAAGGGCTGGACGGTGCAGAAAGCAGGGCGTGCGGCTGTTAGGGGGAACGTTTGAATGAAGTTCTGTCTCACCACCACCTTCTTGCGAATACGCTCTGCAAATATGGCCCACGTGTAAAGTAGCTGAACGAGTGCAGCACGTCGTGGCACTTACGCAACGGCACGACTGGAGGGTGCACAGGGAGAGCTGGCTCCTCTTTAGCCCTTTCAAAAAGAAGAGCCTGCGCTACTATGAAGCCTACAATTGAGATGCTATTAACTTGAGGTATGTTTTCCAACCCCTGCTACGTTCTTTTCAGGGCTGCCTGCTGCAGACTGAACAATACTTCCCAAATTTTTTCTCTTTCTGTACGTTCTGAATGTTTATTTTGTGTAGATATTTGTCCAATTTCAGATAATTTTGATGTCTGGAATGTCTACGTAAGTCGCTGTGTGGGACTATCACAAGGCAAAAATAAACACTTGTTGCAGGAATTGCTTCTTAACGCTGAGGACTTTTTCATGGAGATTTGTGCTTTAGCGTGTGCATGCTATTGACAAAAATTTACTGCAACAGATCTGGATTTTGTTTGTTTGCTACAATTTCTCAGAGGTGTACAATCTGTCATGCACAGAAAATCCCTTTCATTAGGAAAAATGAGCGCTACAGAGCTCTTCACTGCTTTCTTTGTTGTCCCTCTGATTTCAGGTACATTACCAATGAATAATATCCTATAATAAAACACAAAGATTGCAGTAATTGGACATGTTAAATATTGGTGATGCAGTGGGCCTCTGGATTGCTAAGCAGTAATTCAACAGCACCCTCTTGAAGCAGAAGCACGCTGAACTGTGCTATTCCCTGCTGCTTCCAACTCCTACTGATGCTGATAACTATCTTCCTACAAAGCACAGTTGGATGAAATGTAAAGAAAAAGGTAAAAGAGTGCACCTTGCTGTCCCTGCATACTCAAGTGCCAATCAGCTAAAGGCCATCTGGGAACAGAAAGACACAGCTATTATTTTATTTCACAGTCCATACTGCCATTGGCAGGATAGGATTTTTTTGAAAACACACATGCAAATTGCATCCTGTTATTTAACCTGTTTGTTGTTTTTTTTTTTCCCACTGAATTTCATAGGAGCACTGTCCTTTCCATACACAGCTTCATTAGGTCTGTGCAGGTAGAGAATCAAATCAGAAATGTGGGTTTTTTTGTTTTTTTTTTTTTAAAGTTTGCTGAACTGATGGACAGAGCAAGTTCGGAGCTGGTTACCGCCTGCCTGACTCACAACGTGATGCATCAGGTGGTAACAGCACCAGCACCAGGCGCTTGTCCCTCTGGCAGAGCTGCAGCGAGTCAGTCCTGACAGCAATAGCTGGTGCCTCCCCGAACCCAGCTCGCAGCTTATCCATTTGTTGGAAATCCAAGTCCAGCTACAACCACGGCAATAGTACCAGGTTCCAATCTGGGGATCAGATGAGATCTTTTGAAGTTTCCAATGTGTTAGGAAGTTCCTCTAAGTAATAAAGGACTGAATATCTGACATGTGCTGTCTTACTCAATGGAAATCTCATGATGACTGAATTAAAACCACAGTGCTCTGAGAATTCTTCCCCTTTGACATTCACCTGTTAACTGTACCACTGCCCACATCCTCAGGGGTGAGACCCTGGGTTAAGCAGCACCCACATACTCGGGTTTGGCCAGCGTGCTCCCTGGGCAGCCCACGGCATCCCCTCCTTGCTGCCATGCCCCATGAAGGAGTTTGGCTTTAGCTGTTAGCAAAGCACTCAGAGACATGCCTCTGCACATCCTTATCCCAGCACTGGGATGTCTCTTTCGGTTGGACAAATGGACCCCGGGGACCAGGGTTGCAATTCTGGGCCTGCTTCTGTCCACTGTGAAAGTAATCATGCTGCTCAGCTGCTTAACAAGAGGGCAGAGAAGCTTGTGGAGGTGCCAAAGCAAAGGTCCTGGGACTGAAGTCCCGTGTATGCACATACACACAGACAAAGATGTCTATTCCTGTCACCCAGATTTGTTGATCCACTTTCTACGAGATGAGAGGATTTGGAGAGCAGACTTTCTTCTCACGAATGTCTTTATTTTGCTTACTTGTCCCCAAGTGTCACAGGCCCCTTGGACAGCCGTCATCCCCCTCCTGCCTTGGGCCCTTCTCCCGTGCATCTGCCTGGAGCACCAATGCCAAAACAAACATGCTAGATACAGAGGCGTTTCTCAGACTATTACAGAGCCTATTTTAACAGATGACTTATGTGTGTGGAGTAATGTATGTGGGAAACAGAGATACACTTCACACTTTTAGGAAGCTTAGAAAATTGTGATACTTCTAGGAATACAAATGACATAGGTACATTGAAGAATCTCTATTACCGCCCTGTTTAATTTCCTTGCGCCTGGATTTCAATTCAGTTTCTATACTAAGTACCATTTAAATGGATAACTGAAAAAAATCCCCAGTTACGTTCATGAATATGGATAGTCTCTGGTTTCTGTTGTGCAGGATTTTGTTTACACAGGCAATGGAAAGTTTGTTGTGGTTCACATACACAGAAAATATTTCAGCTGTAAACACCAGTTGGTGAAGTTGTGCATCACTCATTCAGTACGATCTTTGGGTGCAATGGTTATGTTTAAGCACCCGCAATCTTTCTCAGGCAAATCTACCAGTTAGATTTCCATTATTTTTTATTTAACAGGAGGTAAGCGATCAGCTGTAGAAGGGACATTTGCAAGTGTGAAAGCAAATGAAACTGTGGGGGAGGAAGAAGGAGGGAGGATGACGAGTGCTTTACTGAAGATCTCAGCAAAATATTGTTACTAGGTAGGATTTCTCACAACAAAATGATTCAAACAGAAGGGACACATCAGGGAGGACAAGGACAAAGCTGTGATCTACAGGAGTGGGGCTCAAAGATGTGGATTTGGACTATTCAGAAATACCACACAATGGGCTCTTCTAAAGATCATGGTCTATTTTTCAACAGACACCCACACATCAAAATACTGCCTACATTTGGTGAAATCTAAGAATCTAGTTCTTGTCACTTGTAACTATTGGAGTTCAGGAGCTGAAATAATATTTGGTTAAATAAGTGCTATTTATTTCTAGAAAAGTCCCTCTCCGCTCTTGCCACTGTGAGAGCAAAATTCAAGGTCTGCAAGTACAGACAGATGACACTAAACGCCGCTGCGCCCTGTATCGATAGGCTGTATCAGATATAACGAAAAGCTACTGAAATAGAAAGAGCACGTCTCTGGAGAAGCCTGAAAGAGAAAAAGCAGCCAGTGTTGTTCTCCCCTATAATGGAGGGATGCGACGTAAGAAAAAAGTTTGAATGTCACATGGGTTGAGACTTGCAGAAGGTGGGAAAAAGTATTCTCCAAAGGACATATTTTTGGAGCTGCTGCGGGAAATCTCTCTGCAGGCAGATCTTGCTGTGGGGGAAGCTCACACCCTGCCGTGAGGGAGGACTGGCCCATTTGGAGCTCAGGATAAACACTTGGCAGGAAAGCAAGCTCCATCAAGGATCTGTATCAGGACTGGGCACGTCAGTCCTGCAAAGATTAACACATATGCTAAGCTTTCTGCACATGAATGTTCCCACTCTAATTCATGGGTGTAAACATATGCGTGTGTGTAGAATCAGGACCTCGGTGCCTCTCTTCTCTACATCACATGGAAGATTTTCTGACTGTAAACGTGCAGGAGGGTTTCAAGCAGAGTTAACTGAACAGCCCCTACTGCAGGCCGGAGTGTTTTGAGACCAGCACATAGTCAGAAATATGACTGGTCCATACGGCTTATCGCCATACGATTCCCTCAACAGACGTGCACCTGATAACCAGGAACTATTGGTTTTAATTTTTTAATCTGATTTTTTGATTCCTGCTAAACCTGTTTCTCATCTGCTTAAATGTACCTTTATATATTGGTGAGTTAGCATTCATCTAGATTCAACCACAGCATAGTTTGCGGCATATGGGAGCCATGTAAAACTAATCCGAATAGTTATTTATTTTATTACAGTTTCGTCCAAATTATTTAAGGGAGATTTTGCCTACATATTCCTTACTAAGCCAAATTCATTCGAGATTTAATCAGATTTAGGTCATTATCAGTGTTCCTGTCAAGGGGATTCAGGACATTTAAAAATCAGTGGATCGTTACATGTATTATGGACTATTTATTAGTATTCTTCCGATTATGACATTAACTTGTCTAACCCCATTTTGTTATACCCTGCCTGATCTGCTGCTGAGCTGCCGGAACTTGAATTTTGAAGCAAAATTATTAAATGAGATGTGGTCCGAGTGGTCACCAAGCAGTGATGGTCTTGATATCCACATCAAATATTTGTTTGTAGTTCACCAGAAACTTCCCTTTATAGAAGGATGATTTGTATGCTATCTGACCAATGTGTTGTCTGCAATCATGAACAGAAAAGCTGTTCAATGTACAGCAGGAATTAAGTCTTTCTGGGTCTCAGCTGACTGCTTTAAATAAGAGCATTTGTCCTGTGTTGGGAAACTGAGGTCTCTTCACCAATTGCTGCTGCCTTCTTGTAATCAAGGAGGGGAGGGAGAGAACTTTGAGGTTGGATTTGACTGATGATTTGATTGAACCATGAGTAAATCAAAGGGGAAGATGAAAAGAATTCCTGGGAAAGTATTTATAAACCCACAGGACTGAACGACAATCATCCGAGATTGCTAACAGAGCTAATAGAGGGAAGTGCGATACCTTGAGCAGTGGTTTTTGAAAGTTCATGGAGAACAGATGAGGTGCCAGAGGATTTCAGAGCCACAAAATATAGCACTCAACTGAGTTATAAAAAGGGGCATCCAGGAATTTACTAACCAATTCATTTAACTTCAATAGCAAGTAAACTATGTAAGGAGTCATAAAGGAGCCATTATGAGAACTTAGAGCAACCCAGAATCATAAATAATTGGGTGGGAAAGGGCTTTAAGAGGTCATCTAGTAATCTCATCAGAAATCTCATAAGAGTAAACATTCAGCAAAATATGGTTCTCCAATATACACATTTCAGCTGGCCCTTTCTACACATCTGAGGAGAGTATTCAGCCGCTGCCTGGGGAGGGGGAGCATTCCTTGAACAGAGCCCATTTTACACAAGGGACTTCCTTGCCTTTTCTGCGCGGTTTTGTCTCAGTATTGAGTGACAATCCCAAGAGGTGACAGGAGAAATTACAGCAGCTGGCACAGGAAAGGAAAGCTCTTAAACTTGATGATCCTCTTTTTCAAATTAATATATCCTGGATGAAGACCCAAGTAACAGATCATCTCGGGCGAAGTCTGATAACATAAGCAGCTAATGATGGGGCGGAGGGGCTGGGAGGGAGAGCACTCTGGTGAAGGGAGATTGTAAAAGAAACTCTCCTGCCGAACACTACAGGGCAACAGAGAGGTCATCCTGCCTTGCTGGAGAAGCAGGAGAGGCCGCGGCCAGCGCCAGGAGGAAGAGGAGCCAGGGTGCCTCCAAAACTCCCCCCCGAGCCCCGGGCAGGTGCGAGGGGCTGGCTGTAGAGAGCTGCACTCGGGGTCATCACTTCCTTGCCTTGAGCTTGGGCATTCCCTAAGCTCCCTGAAGCAACGGCTGTGTGTCCTCACAGACAATGCACAGCTCCCGTGGCAAGGAGCGTGCCCACCACTCGGGGACAGGCATCGTGCAGGCAGCCAGGGCACTCGCCAGCCCCCGTGCAACCTCTAACACCACCTCAGGGAGCAAAGGGAGCTCTGCCATGGAGAGGGACAAGGGCAAAAGTTACTTTTCTTTAGGGCCTAGAAGGCGCTCTATCCATTAATTGGAAACTTTTAAAACCTTTATTTCAACTCATGATTCTGCAAATTTTTATATAGTCTAAATTCTTCACTGCAATGCTAAATGATGACTTTTAGGTCCTCAGTACTGTACTGATTTTAGCTCAGGAGATCCAGGGAAATACTGAGCGACACAGGTTAGATTAGGAAACTAGGATAAGGCCCCTGGCACTGACCCTAAAATGCTGAATTAAAACCTGACCTTGACAGAAAAGCACTAACCCCAAAGCCCCAAACTGCCAGCGTGGTGCAAGAGCTCTACCTCCGAGATGAAACCCTGTGTCTTTCCCTCTGCTCACACACAGCTGCTCACCAAAGCCGACCGGCCAGCCTGCCTCAATTCTGAATAAAGTAGTAACCTGCGACTACAAAACTTATCTAGGACTTTGTCCAGCAGATACATGTGTATTTTCCCTTTAAATGAAAAATAACACGAGGCCATTTTGAAAGGAATGAGAAAAAGGTTTACTTGTCATTAGATATAGATAGTAATAACCAAAAGCAATAACCAAACCATGTGAGGAAATTGAATACAGACAAACCGCTAAGCTAAATGAGAGGAGCACCAATTATGTGCAACCGAGCTCTTATTGTATGGCATTCTGATTACCTTAAATTATTTTTTTTTTTTTTTACAGACATCCATTTTTATTTTTGCTTCTAAAACAGGTGAAGTTCTTTTCAAGTACTGACGTCAGCTAGCCTCAGCAATTGTTCCTGTAATAGCTCAACTACCACTACAGCCACAAATGCTATGAAAGAGCTAAGTACTCCCCGCACAAAGGGGATTCGGTTTGGTCATTGCCGCAGCGCGTATGCATGGCCTAGTCTTTTACAGCGTAGTAATTGATATTGATTTTGTGTGGTAGAGGTCTCTCCCTCCGAGCACTGGTCTTTATTTTAAAAAAAAAAAAAAAAAAAGTAAGTTAAAGACATCATGATCCGTCTTGAAAGTAAATCTAATTTTTTTTTCCTCTTTAAAAAAATGCAGTGAATTTAGTACTCATCAGATGTGCTGGACCAAGTCCATGGCAGATCTCCAGCACAATCCGCAGGAGAGCAAGTCTCCATGCGGGCCTGCCTGTGCTGCTTGGCCGTGCTTTTGGGGTGCCCCGTTGGGCCAGCACGGCAGCACATCTTCGGTGTAAGGGTCCCCACTACTGAGAGGCCATGCAACAAGAGTACCATGACCCCCTACAACCTGGATCGCAGACCACCAGCTCTTTCAGGCATCAGTCAGCAATGCAGCTGCCAGTTCAATGTCCTCAGTCACATCCAACCCCTGCTGTGTCCCGTCCCGTCTCCCCCATTATTTCCTGTCTGATTTTTCTTTATGTTTTGACCCTTAATTATTACTAATGCTGCATCCTTCTCTCTCACAGGAGTCCTGGATTGCACTATTTATTTATTGTTGCTCTTATTTTGGTTTTAAAAGACATCCACAACTTGGGGATGGGGGGGGG
>NW_020799106.1:4456923-4504400 GCF_003259725.1 Athene cunicularia
CGCAGAGGATGGATGCTACTGTGAATGCCTGGTGATGGTTCAGTGGAAAACTTCAAGCTGTGCCAGGCTAAACAAGGAAGGCCACGAGAGCTGCAGAGGCCAGCTGAATCCAAGGGAGGACTTGAACTCTCTGGGGACACAAGGGAAATCTACGGAAAACACTGAAATGACACTTTTGTTTCCTTCCTCCTTATCAGATGAACCCAACTGGGGTTTTGCTTCCAGGTGTGAAGGAGGTTTCTACTAACAGGGGGTTTCACATGGCACCACAGAGGAAGGGCTGGAGGCCACCAGCAGGCTGGCCACCCTCAGAGTCCCAAACGCCAGCAGCGTGGGGTGACGGGGCCTCAGAGCATCGCGCAGCCCAGCAGCTTCCCAAAGCCATGCAGAACGACTCCTGAGCAACTGTGCATGGCTGCTGCTGAAACCCGAACCCCTGGACTCATTCACTCCTCCTCTGCACCTCGAGAAGGATTTCATGTTCACTGAAACGTCTCCACTGGCCACAGATTTCAAGTGCCCTTGGGATGCACTTTTTATTTAGGTGCAGTGTTCATTTATGACCAGTACCTTTCACAAGCACAAGCATACCTGTTTCAGCTAACTGATGGACAAACACCGGTGTCAGAGACTCAGATGGCAGCTGACTTCTACCCAAGCCTTATGGATAAAAACAAATGTTTTGAAGGTCTCTGGAAACGTGCTCTCCCATAAGATGTCCAGCACCTCTTGCTGCAGCCTGAGCTAAAAATACTACAAGTATAGTTCAGGCTTTTGTCATTCCCACTGCCCACGAGTGCAGGATGTGCAGAGGCAGAGGATCAGAGGATATAAAAAGTTCATCCAGGAGTCTGTCTTTTTTACATTCTTAAAGTGACCCCAAACACTGTAAGTTTCCCGTTCCATTTTGACCGGAAAGTTTGGCTTTTTTCTGGCACTCCTCAGGCCGGTGGGAAGAGGGAGACAGAGCCTGGGCTGTCACTTCGATGCTGCTTTCCTGCAACTCACAGCTCTCCTGGTTCCCATGCCCACAAATCCACCATGGGTCCCCGTTGCTGCCCAGCAGAGTTGAGCATCCCCGCAGTGTCTGTGTACCAAGCTCAACAGCAGGACCACTGCCACCAGCTGAGACCCATGGCAGCCCTCACCTACTTCTTGCTGATGCCTGGTCCTCTGTTAGAGCAAGGCCGGTGCAAAATGGACTCCCAGTGGCACCAACATAAATTGTGTCCCACAACATAAAGAGCAGGACAAACAGGACCTATTGCACCCTCCCAGGATCTCTCAAATTTAGGTCAGGATATTAACTGAGCCTAGCTCCTCTGAAAAGGCTATAAAGCAAGATTACATTTCTTCTTTCTGCTCATTTTTCTCAATGTAAGATTAAAAGCATTTCTTTCTGAAAACTGAAATCTTGCTGATAATCCTAAAGCCCTAACCCCAGTGGTGGTGTGATTTGGAATGAGGTGGTGACCATGTATATAAGATGGAGAAGATACAGAGGTTTAATTTCCTACAAATTAATTCTCTACAAGCTGTGTAAACTTTCCTTAGTATAAACAGAGTCTTTACAGACAAAGATGTTAGCGCTTTTTCCCCCTTCAATTATTTAGAGAAAAAATAGAAATGCAATTTTGCTGTCTAGGCACTTCAGCCAGTACCAGCAGATCGAGAGCGGCTCTTGTTGCCTTCTGCAGTGCACTTCCTCACACTTCTGACTATAAAGTGAATGTAAATAAACTTGGAAAGAAACAACCTTGTGCAGCCGGATATTACTACGCAGTTTCGAGTTTCTACACTAGATTCACACCAATTTGTACTTGCCCCCCAACAAAAACACCACAATCTCTTACTACAAATGGGCGACACGCAGTGAAGCCAACACAACTGCCCACGGCAATACCGTGGTGTCACCTTTGTCCCATCACATTTCCATGCCCTTACTTTGGGAAGGCTCAAAAATTCAGGTCTAAAAATTCATCAAATGGTAATTCTGCAAAAGAGGGAGTAATGCAGACAACCCAGTGTGGTGGCCTAGCTCTGGTTTTTGCTCTCCGTTGCCTGATGTGTAGAGCATGTCCCAGCCTGGCGCGGAGGCAGGGAGAGGAGCTGCCAATTCACTTTGCTCTTGCTGTTGCACTTCAGGTTTGATGGAGCCCCCCTGGGAGGAGAGGGGAATCGTCCCTCCTCAGAGAGCTCAGGGCACCCTCCCTTTGAAGAGGCAGTGTGAGGCAGGGCAGAGATGCCTGCAACACCTGGGGGCTTGGCATGCGAGCGGGGAGCACCCTGGAGCCAGCCCCGGTGCCAATGGAGAGATGGTGACTTGCCAGGGGACGCGGGGGAGTGGGCTGTCTGGAGGCTGTCACACAGGAGGCACTGGGCTCAAAAACAAGACTAGAGGAAGGACCTGCCCTCCAAGGGCACAAAAAGCTTTCTGTTTTAACCTGAGATTTTTTTCTGCTTCAAAAAGTTACCCTGTTGGAGCCTGTTGTCTGAGGAAACGTGGCACTGGGGCATCCCTGGGAGTCTCCTCATGTGCACACTTTCAGGAAGAACACTGGGGGTCTACCAAGGGGCCTGACTCACAGGCCCATCAGCCATCTCTTTGCCAAATAGAAAAACAAGTCATTATGGACAAATAAAAAAGTACCATCAGAAAGCAGCAGTATCATCCTTTAAAAATATTCCAGAGTACTTAATTCCCACATATATTCAAATGTATGTAGGGCCAATTAGAAATGCTATTTGCTGTTATTTGTTTTCCTTCATAGAATTATTTCATATCAGTACATTGCATATCATTTAAGAGGAAGAGTGCTTTCATACATCAGAAAGACATTTTTGTCTCATTAATGCCCTATGCCTAAAAATAAAACCAGAAGATTTAAAATGAATGCTTGTGATATTTGCCTACCCTTCAAAAAAAAATCTCCAGGACTAAAGATGTGATTTCCTAGAGAAGCAGTGGATACCTCTGCAGAATGATGCTATTCAGAGCAAATAAAGCAGAAAATAAAGTTGCTGGTGCTCATGGCTCCCTATGTGGGCCTAACCTCTACCTTCAAGTGGTTTTGCACGCGCCCATGGGGAGCATTCATGTGGAGCATCCCAGGGCTGAGCGCTTGATCTCAGGTGCTGGGATCAGTGGTGCTGCCCTGGTGCCCAGAGCCCCTGCTTTCGCAGCACCAGCAAACAAAGATTGCTGGGAGAGCGTCCTGCTGGTTCTGGAGTGCTTGGGGGTTAATTCTAGAGGGCAAAATTTCAGAGAATTTTCAAAATTTCTAGAGAAGATAGTTTGCATTGAGAATAAGATAAGCAGAAAAGATTTTGTCAATACAATCATCTGTACTTCTGTGAAACAAACTCATTGGAAAATACTACCATTACCCGGTTGTCCCTCTGTTGATGATGTCTGTCTGTCATGCATGACAGCCTCGTGCGAAGGCAGGGCTGCCTCCTCCTGAGTCACTGCTGTCTGCAGCCACTGCTTCTCAGGACAGATACAAACAACACGCAGCTGAGATAACAGTCCACAACTCATCTTTTTTTTTTTTTTACCTTATCTCTCCCCAGTGACTCTAATACCTGTTTCTGACCATGCCAGTGGTCTGACTTTCCAGCTTCCACTGGAAAAAAAAAAAAAAAACCCAAAAAAAACACAACCCAAACCAAAACAGCAGTGAGAATAGATGCCTTAATACTGCTGCTCCTTAAGTTAATAAAGCCAAGTATGTATTGGAATCTGATTTCTCACTGTTCTTTATTAGGTACTTTATCATTTGGGCTCCATTTTCCAGCCTGATTTGTTACTACAAGATAAAGCAATTGCATACTCAGACACGACGGCACTGCAAAACTCCGGCCTGTGAAACCGTGGCCCAACAAGAGGCAGGTGACTGCTGGTGACACCATGGCTACCAAGCCCAGCTCTGTTACGCGTGACACTTGAGGCAAGCAGGGACCGAGGGCCTGCGCTGCCCCTCTGCTCTGCTGCTCCCCAAGTGTCCCCAGAGTGGCACAGCCCCCCGGGTGGGCACAGACCCCCATCACCAGGTCTGACGAGGGCACGCAGCGTCGTGGGGCCAAATGTGACCCAGACCAGAGGGGAACCGCAGGCAAGGAAAGGAAGGAGAGGGTCACCCATGAAGAAACCGGGTGAGAAGAAAGAAAGGAAACCTTTCTCTCAGGTGCTGCAGAGGGGTTTTGCCCTACAAAAGGAGAAGCCACTACTCAGATGTGCCTCTTGGTCCAGACCTGCAGCTGCCCCAGTGCTGGGGCGCCGCGCCTGGCTCGCCGGCCCCTCAGCCCGGTGGGCTCGGGCTGCTCTCAGGCAGGGTGGAGGGTGACAGGCCTCCTCGGGACCCCTGTCCTGCCGTGCCTGGCAGCCCTGCCCTCGGGGTTCCGTGGGGGACAGCACCCTGCCAGCCCCAGCGCTGGGGCTAGCCGGGAGGAGAGTCGGCCACGGGCCACTTGCCAGCACGTCTTGCCTTGCCTGAAAGATTATGTTCTGACTACGCGTCCTGTGAAACAAACCTACCGGAGGAAATGAACAGGATTTTGCTTTTAAAAGTATTGTGTCAGGTACATTAACAGTTCTACCATACATGTTAGTCAGCTCTTCAGAGAGTGCTTGGATTTCATTTCTGCTGTAATTGTATCAGCATCTTGCTTCAAGCCTCTCCTTGGCTTTCCTGCTACTTAATTTATTTTCCTTTGCAGTCATATATTGAGCCATCTACAGGGCTCTGCTAGCTGCTGAACCTCTGGAAATACATCACACCAAAGTGTTTTAGTGAGTCACCTATGGCTCTTGTTCGCAGTATTTACTTGTGTAGCAAATAACCAACTCTGTGTTTAGGACACATTACTCCAATGATTGCTCTTTTTTAGCTTAGCAGTTGCCGAGCACAGATAGTAAAACTGAAGACTTCTGAGGAGGAAAGCAGTCATTTGTCAGGTTTTAACAAAATCTCTGACATGGAGGTGGCTGGCAGAAAGCAAGGAACTATTGTCTAGTTACTAGTACAATAAAGGTGAATATAAACCCGGTTGACATCCAGGAAGCAGTGAGTCATTAAGTGGGTGCTGCAGCAGGCCAGCAACCAGTATCACTGGCACTGGGGTGAATGTCATTCAGCCTATTTATCAGTGACGTTATTTATTCTGTGTTATTTATTGGTGGAATATGTGAATTTGACAGCAATCTGTGAGTGACAAGGAGCTAAGAGGTATATCAAATGCAGGAGCCATACATCATAAATGTAGATGATTTAAACAACTCAGAGATTTGTCAGAACAACGAGACGTGAGCTTTAATGGGAGGGGGTGGAAAAAGCAGATGTCAGACTACACCTGGGGCAGACATTCGCAGAGGATGGATAAGCCAGGCTCGCTTCTACGGAGCAGGAGGGAAAGGAGGAGGTTGGCCACCAGCGAGTGCTGTGACAGCCGTCACGCTCTTGCAGATACACCAACTTCAAGAGGATGATTCTTGACTGGAGCTGGGGGGGATGCAAAGTCAAGGAAAACGGAATTTTGCAGCTTCAGGGAAGAGATTGTGTGGCCCAGAGCCACACAGCTTGGCTGGTAGGGCAGCTGCCCTCCGGGAGGAAGGGTGGGGGTGTTTTGGGATGGTCTGTATCTTGTCTTACCCTCACCCACCATCACACGTGCCCTGATCCCATCTCATGAGGGAGCTGCTACTCTGGCTCTGCTTGGGCATTTCTCTGTATTTGCTGGTGTTTAAAACCAAGCAGAAACAGAGTCTTAAGAGTAATTATTGATCCCACAGGCTCATTACAGATGCCTTTACTCCCCCTGCAGTGATTATGAGCAGATAGAGTGTTTTAAACAGCAGGGTTGTGTCTACATGTCTGCTAAGTGACATTTAAATGAGTTAACTAGTACCTGCGAGGAGATGCATTTTTCAACGATGGCCTCTTTTTTTTTTTTTTTTTTTCCTCCTCTTTGGCACAATGACAGCAGGCAAAGAGCTTCCCTCCACCACGGGTAGGCTGGGAAAAATCCCGCATCTCCCTAGCGGTCCCCCTGCACCTCTCATCTCCCCATCTCCTCCTGCCTCCTCCAGCCTCAGCACGCTCTATCTCCACAGGAGTCCATAGGCAGCAGGAAGGGCTTCAAGGGGAAGGGAAAACGTTTTATTTGCTTCAAGACTTGAAGCAGCTTTTTCCTGGCTGGGGATCCCTGAAGGATGAACTCCTGCCACCAAACTCCAAAATTCAGAACAACTTTAAGATAGCTCAGGTTTGGAGGCCAAAACTGGCTACCCCAGAATCAATAATGATCCTTTAAAATGTACACCTAAAAGGATCTTGGCTGAAGTTGGGGGGAGCTGTCACAAGTAGATCATAAGCACCCTCCTTTTAAATGCTTTGAGAGTCCTGGGTGTCACAACTGAAAGAAAAAAGGCTCCCAGGAGTCAGAGCTATGGCACAGAACCAGCATTCTTACAGAAAGTGGGGAGAAATATTAAAAGTTAACCGCTCCAGGGAGCCAGCAGATGTTAAATACAGTAATTAATTTAGTCTGAAATGGGAGAGCCTGTTATCAGAGAACTCCTGTCCTGTAAACAGGGGACGGACATCGGTCTGACGAGGTGTCTAAGAAAACACTTTTCATCATGAGAGGATGCATGAGAATTAAAGAACAGGTGAGAATATCACTCAGGAAAGAAGGTCATCTCTAACCGGACTCACACAATTTACAGGAAAAAAAAAATCACTTCATTGGAAAGAGATTAATGTAGTCTCAGTTGAAACAACTGCAAGGGATCCAACACTGAGGTTTGACAAAGGATATGAACCCGAGTATGAAGCAGGATGGGGTGGCAATGATCCTTGGGGCCTGAGGGAGGAAGGTGAATGGTGCTGGCAGGCTGCGACAGCCAAGCATGGAGCCGGGGACCCGTGGTGGCCTCACGCAGCCTGGCCCACAGCGCAGGCAGGTGCTGCCCACAGCTACCAGTTGGCTCGTGCCAAAAAAGCTATTGCTCCAATTTAGCCCTGTCCGTGAGATGAGATTCACACCCCACACTAACCTGTGCCGATGGCAGGGACCGTGGGGAAGGTGGGTGCAAAAACTCCCGGGATTCTGTCCCAAAATGCGGGTGGGATAACATCTGGGAATAGACCCCTCTGTGGCTTCTTGAGGGCAAATTCACAGTAACAAAAGATCTCAAAAGGATCCTGTGGAAAAAATAAGGAGCCCTTCCCCCCTCAATTCTGGCAGTTTCCAGATGGGAAGCTGAAAAGAAACTTTTTTTGAAATGTTCAGAAACCTTTTGAACCTCATTAGTTTTCATTTCATATGGCTCTGCACAGAGAAGTATATAAACCTGCAGCTCTTTTAGATGAAACGATGTGACGTTCAGATTATATCGACCAGAGCAGGGAGGGGAGCATTCGGCTCAGTCATATTTTAACAAAAGAAGGCATTTTATGCAGTCTTTACAATGCTTTCTTATTTCAGGGGTCATGGGAGCTGCATAACACCAGGTCTTCACAGCCTCAAAACCAAATTACTTAATTTTGAGGAAACAATACCTGCATGCAATTAAGCTCTTAACTTTACTCATGTGAGTAGTTTGAATTAGTGCACGGAGAATACTTGCAGGCTTTCAATTGCACATGTGTAAGTTTTGGCAGGGGTTGGTTCTTAACCATGTTAATCTTGAAGCCTTGCTTTCTTTGTTTTCAGCAGCAAACCTAGCAAAACTATAAATACACTATCCACTTTGAAAATCCTGTAAAATCAATTTTGGAGACTTCAAGGAAATCAAAGGAAATGTGATAAAATTAAAATGCTCCCACTTAAATAAAATTTTATTTCCCTTCCAGTAACATACAATATTTAATTAAGAGTTTTAATACATTCAGTAAAATATGAGCATATTATTAACCTCTTCAAAACGACACGATTTACTGTAAAGTCATTACCATTCTGTTCACTCATGTCTGGCCTCTTTGTTTCAAGTCTGTTTTCCCAGCTTACAGTATCAGGTCAACAGACTCTAACATAAATGAGTAATGCGTCTGGAATTTTTCCTTGCAACACCAAACCTCAGACCAAGCACAGGCAGAAGGGCCATGCTGTGAATAGGATGGGAAGCAGCTTCAGCTGTACTTCTTCTCTCCGTTCTCTGTCCTGTCCCGCTTTCCCTTGCAATAGATTCCTACATGGGCTGCTGTCTGTCCCTGACTTCATTTCCTCCTCTTACAGCTCTCAGAAACAGCATCTGGACTTCTGGAAGTCCAAACCCACCCTTTCTCAGGGTCTAGTAGACAAAAAACACTGCCATGCTTCCCACGTCCTCTTTCAAAATCTGCCACAGTGGCCTCAGAAGTCCTGAAGCAAACTTACTTCTGCAAGGTGGGACAGTCAGAGTGGATCTACTCCGATAAAATTATTTGTGGTCATTTCTGAGGCGCTTCCCAAGGTTAACGTGGTGAAGCGAGGGTGTGCCCTGCTTCTTTCTAGCTGCTCGAGCTGGAAACGTGCGCCCTGCAATCACCAGAGCTTTATTGACAGTGCTGAAGGTGTCACGGCACAGGAGAGGAATGTCCGTCTCTTTCTGCAGCACTTTAATTTTCTATAGCCTTCAGGTTTGGGGGGGAAGCAGGGTGTCTTTCTGAAACTTTCTGTCAGTAAATCTAGTGGTTTTTACGGATATTAGCAAATAAAACCCAAGTTGTGTGAAAAAATGTCAGTTCTATTTTTGCCAACTAAAATATAACAGGAAATTGTATGCTTAACATATGTGGGGAACTGCAAAACTGAATCACAGATATGTAACCACTATTATTAAGAATGGTAAATACGGCTGAGGAGTTGAAACAGATTATGCTGCTGGATATTTCCTTTAATATGAATTCCAGATATGGTGTAGCTTTGCATATGAAGGCAAATAGAAGATCATTAAAACAACTTAAGGAAAAGGAATTGCATTCTTACAAATCAGTCATGTATTTATCTAGTCCCTTAATACACCGATAGGAAAATAAATGTATTATGGTACCCAAACTAAAAAAATGGTTTCTGAATATATTAATTTCAGAAATGCACCAATAGCTTTGATAGGAAGGACTTGAATACGAATGCCTTACAAACCAAAAAAGAAAAGAAAAATCAATCTGAGCTGCTAAGCCACAAGCTATTTTAAATAATGCCTGGGATCCAGATGAACTGAAGCCTGTCACACCCCAGATCTGAATCATAAGTGCAGGACTCCTTTGGGATGCCCTAGAAAGCCCCACGCTGAAATCACAGCTCCACTAAGGCATAAGCCAGCAGAGAGCTCTGCAAAGGGTCCCCGGCCACCAACGTGCCAGGCAGGTGTGGCACTGGTGACCCTGAGGACATCTGCCCGGCCCCCTCCTCTGTCATCAGATAAACTATGCAAGCAGGGAGTCTTAAAAACAGTGTCGCCAATATTTTTATTTATCGGAAGAGAAGGGTGTTGGAAGTTTTCTGTTTGTTCTTAGAAAGCATTCATTTTCCTAAAGAAACAGCCAGGCTTCTTTCCACAACTCTGAGTCTCGGGCTAAATATTTTTCCCCACTAACTTTTTCCCAGCAAATGGTGTAGTTACTCCAGCAGCTAAACCTCCCCCTTCCAGTCACCGGTCCTGCCAAGGCCCACAGAGGGGTTCCGTGTGGAAGAGATCATACGCCTGAGAGAGAGGTGAGCTGGTCAGCCCTTCCACTGTCCTTTTTAAATGAGGTGGAACAAATTAGAAGCAAATTCTATTTGTACCTAACAGTTGAATCAGCCCAGTGTCCCAGTGATGGGAGTCCCACACTTAGATCCTCTGCCAAAAAGACACAGTATGACACAGACCCGCAGAGGTAAATTTCTCTAAGAGTTCAGTTTTCTAAGTAAAGAAACACTAACTCTTGGCAACGCCAGGGTTTCAGGCAGCATCCTTGAGAGGAGGGAGAAGGGGGCATGAAGACAATATATGTCAATAGTCATCTATACGGGTTTTTCCTCCAAATCCCTGTTACCGTATCCACCGCAGAGGGATGGAGTGATGCTGAGTGTTGATGGTGCACAGGCAGTAATGGCGAGCAGGAATCAGCTGCTCCTCATGGCCAGCCTCCAGTCTTTGCTGTTTTATCATTAAGCCCGTACTCAAAGTGACAATCCCACAAAAGAACCTACCTGTGAGAAAACAGAGTGCCCAGCAGCCTGCCAGCCACCGCTGACACCAGCGCCCCAGCTAGCCCCCAGCCACGGGGACCCACGTGTGGCTGGGACGGGGACCCTCTCCCCAACACACATCTGGGAGGAGGCTTCCAGCATACTTAAGGATGAGGGCTACTAATCTAATTTCTTTTCAGACTGGTAATTTGTGACTCACAGGCAGGCATCTATTTTTAGGGACGGCTTCAGCCAGCTCCAGATGGAAGCACAACAGGCTGCGGCCTCCAGCAATCGCAGCCACCTTTACAGCCCAGCTCCTGACATGTCCCCTCACAGCTCTGGCTGGTGCAGCTCAGGCACAGACCATCACCTTGCAGTATTGTAATTACTTATTTCAACCTCTGGATCCCCTACCACACAGGTTATTTTGAACTATGCGAGAAACGCCTTGGCTTTGCACTGTTTTTCCTCTCCCTGCCCCCTCAGAAACAAGCTGGAAGCCTTTTCCAAACCACCCCGTCACCATGCACAGCGTCTTCCAGCACGGACTGTCTGATATCCTCTGAGTCAGCTACGTCCGACGAGCCACAGCTGGCCTGGAGCTAGGCCAGAGACATTTCCCTCCAGTTTTGTTGATCACAACGTGATCTAAATAACCAGTCCCATCTAATTTGTTTCCTTCATGGGTCTAAGGAAACTGTATTTCACTTCGTGAGGTCTCAAGTTAGGGAAACATTGTAAGGTCAGTGTCCAAAACCAATTCAGACAGCAATACAAATAAACATTGATTGGAAAAAGAGACACAGTCAGGGGGGGAAAAAAAAAAACAAAAAACAAACTTTTGTGACTAGACTATCACTTTCATTAGCATCACGCTCTGGAATTTAAGTTTCATCTGTTTCTATGAAAAATATGAATGAAGCAATGTATAACCAAGAAATGAATACTTCCTTGACTGTGTAACCTTTTCCTTCTTGCAAATTTGTCAAGATAGTCTTTTACCAAAACTGGTTTAAATAAAATTCAGAATTTTTGGAGTGAAACTGAATCACTAAAAGTCTTTAAGATGAACATTGCTAAAATGTTTGGAAGTCAGCTGTGGCAGAAACCACATTAAGAAGCAGCCCAATATATATCTTTTGTTATCCTTATTTTTACTTTACCCTGACAGACAGCACTTCTTTGGAAAAGCCAGCTTGTTTCAATCATTTCTATTTTACAACTTTCAAAAAAGCTGTAGTGTGGTCTAAAAATGAAATTCGATTATCCAATGACACAGAATTTTGGAAAAAAAACAAAAAAACAAAAAAACAAACCAGCTCTACCCAAAAGATAAGAAAACTTTAGGATACCAAATTAATTTTATTTTTGGCTCAAAATTTTGAGGCAAAAGGGGTTGTCTTTAATGCATGTATACATGTGTATGTTTATTTTCTAGTATTCTATTCATATTCTAGCAATGTCTTGCATTTTGGGGGACAATACATAAATTGTTTTTAGTTATAAATTACATTAGAAAGTGGGATTTATGGTGTAATTCTGGTAATGGAACAACCAATTCATATTGTTTTAAACTGCTTATGTGCTTGCAAACACCCATGAAATCTCACCCAAATACAGGGTGGAAAACAGGCAAAAGGTCTCAGCTGTGCCACACACATCTGCTGCGGGATAAAGGCACCTGTCCCGAGTGACAGAAACTCATGTCCACCTAATAAAAAGGCAGAGAATCATCTTCCTGCCATCACACCTAGCAGCCCCAACACAGGCAAAGGCTGGAGGAGTATGCAGAACCGTGCTGCATGGCATCAGCGTTTCTCTAGTTTTTTTGGAGTGTTTTCCTCTTGGCTTTGGCCCCTCGGTCTTGCCCAGCCCAGTCCATGCCGTGGCAGGAGCAGCACACTACAGACCTGCACTCAGGGACACAGGGCTGCTGCCTGCTGGAGGCCCCGTGCCCACCACCCCCTGCGCAGCATCTCACACCACAGGGCATCTCCTCTCCGCCTGCTGCAGGCCATCTAAATGATCCTCATCTAAATTGCCTTTTTGTTGTATTTAATGCCCCTTTTCGAGGATGCCCTTTGGAAACTGCTAATCCATGGACAGACTTTGGCCCTAAAACTGATGGCACTGGTGTGAGGAGGATGGCACTCGCAAGGAGAGATGCTCTATTGGCACAGAGGTGAAGCAGCACCCTCTGTAAACCCTTCTGATGCAATATGAAGGGCAGAGCCAGAGCACACCTTCCTCAGCCTTGTGGTGACCCATTGGTGAGAGCCACCGTGAGTTTGTGAAGGCTTCAGACCACCTTATGTTATGAGCCAGGCAACAGCCCAGGCTGGTGCAACACAGAGGCTCCCTGCCTGTCCCCCTCTTCCTCTGCCACCTGACTGGAAGCTCTCGTGTTGGCTGCCCTGAGAGGTGCAGGTATGATCCTCCTTCTCCAGGATCACAGTCACACCCCAACCATCAGGGAAAGGGTTTTCCATCTAACACACATCTTCCACCAGTGACCAGAAAGGGAAGAAAAGCTAACAGCAAACCACCCTACCAGGAGTTTTAAAACCCAGCAGATTCCACACCAGGGTGGAGAGCTAGTTTTCAGTCTGACCGGTCCTTTTATTTATTTGTTTAAGGGCCACCCCGGCAGCAAGGAGGGAAGAATTCCTTCCCTGTGTAGAAGTGTGCTGCCAAGTCCCTCTGACTTACAACAAAACTCACAGACATTTCCTGGTTCCCCCCATCCCCAAACACTAGCAAGAGGCCTATTCAATACCTCAGAGCAAAGGGCAAGATCTTTCATACCTCAAAGGCATAATTTAAATATGGGAAACGAATTTACCTTTTCATTGAAAACCCCACTTTGAGTATAGCCAGCTGAACGTATTTCCACATAAACTGGCGATAAATGGAGAGGAGGAACTCACAAAGAAAGAGAAGGGCTAATTTGCCTGTGCCCAAATCAAAGCAGTTGCTAGCTGCAAGCACTGGGGCAGCAGCATGTGCGGAAGCACATTGTTCAAATGGAGTTCCCGTCGCAAAAAATAAAAGCTTGCACATGGTGAAAATGAGGTACAAAATCTTACGTTCTCTTCCTCATTAGCACAGTGGGACAATAATATCAGAGGTGTTAACTGGCAGGTGTGTTCATAGATAATCACTCAGGCCTGTTGCACAGTGCGGCAGAGAGAGCAGAAATCAGGTTTAAAAGCTATCATGCACCAGGTCGCTTTTCACTGGGGTTGGGTCCTATGGCCATAATGTATTAATGTGGATAATACATGTTGTTCAATAGCTCTGTAAAGCTTTTTTTGCTTTTTTTTTTTTTGCATGGATTTTAACTCTGGAAGAGTCACAGTATGATTTCTAGAGGTCAAGTTAAGTTCTTAGAATCAGGGGAAGGGCTGGTAAATCACCACGACTTGAAGCATCAGGTTCGCTGCAGGCAGTAGCAGTCGGTACACACAGGCAGCAGGTCTGGCTGACACCCCACACCCCCAGGGCTTCCTAACCCGCCAACACCCCCAGCCTGCACTGGGTGTAGCACATGGGCGTGAGCTGCCAGATCCAGGGCCTTGTGTCCCGACAACAGAAATAGGGAGAGAAAGTTTCTAAGAGATTGCTGGAGACATTTTCAGAGTTGCAGGCTTTTAAAACCTTCGCATCCAAAGGTTTCAACAGATCCAGGAGGACCCACTGCCATCAGTGGAGATGCCCATGATGACCTCACTGCTCCTGGTAGCCTGTCTCAAGGGCTGACCCGTTTGTTTTCCCTCTGGATGAATCACTTTTCAGACAGCCTGTCAAACTCAAATCTGTCTTGTTTACAAATACAAGTCTAGAATTTACCAATTTATAAAAATAACAGGAAATCAACAAGTCCAGTGATCAGCCCCAGAAATAATCAACTACACTGATTGTGGCTTTTCCTCTGTCACCCATTTGTGCCTAAAATGTGACTATACCGAGCAGTAAACAGCAACTTGGTAGATGCTGCCATGGTCAGGCTCATTTCTAACTGTTTTCCTTACAATAAACCCCTTTTGATTCTTTGTTCCTATTGTCAAATGTTTGGTTTTTTCTTTAAGCAGAAAGCAATCTACAATATTATTTGAATGAATCAAAGGACATTTCTCCTATAACCTATGTTACTGTGCAGTAGACGGAGTGCTTCACCTAAGAGCCCTTTTCCTGTTTGGAGTTGGGTTTTTTTTTATTGAAGACCTGTGCAATGAGCCAGCTCTTCAGATGGTGTAAAGGAAATTGTTGCCAAATTGGCAGACCCTTACACCAGCACCAGAACAGGATCTGACTCCAGAGCTTTAGGAAAAATTGGAGGAAACAAGGGACAGTACCCTGGGTTTCTAAATGCCAGAATCAGGCTGATCACCCGCCGTCAGCCAGCTCCTGCCCTGGCTGAGACTGGTCACTGCTCTCAACAGGAGCTGAACCGGACCCTTTGCTCTCTCCTTCACATTTTGGCTGAATGAGGAATGTTTTCAATCAGGGTGGGATGGGAAAAATTAAGAGCCTTTTAGGAATGGCATATCCTGAGTTTCCAGAAGCCGTCTAGGTCAGCCCAAAGTCTAGCCGGCCGGTGCACTCATCCCCAGTGTTTACACTGACAGTGGAAACAAGCCTGGAACAGCTGCAAGCGATTACGCCTCTGACCCTGGCACGGCGAAGCGCTGTAATGCAGGATACGCTCCCATTCACGCTGCACGTTGCAGCAGCTAATGCTCACTTCCGTATGAAAATATCCATGCTAAACTTATTTCATTATGGCTAATTGGCACTCAATTGAATTCTTTTAAAAGGTGTGCTTTGCAATATCTGTCACCTGAAAGCTTCCCGTACCAGGAGGAAACATCTGTCTTCTCCGCAGTGGGTTGAATGTAAAGGTTTTCTATTTCCACATTATATATATCACAGAGAGTGTCGGAACAGAGTAAAACGAGGGTTCAGAATCATAGTGTGCTCCGCTACTGCCCACAGCTGTATCATCGCCGAGGGCTCCCACCCAATCTCCACGTTCTTTTCCCACACCCTCCCCAAAGTGGCCCCTAAGCCCATGTCCACTCTTATTACATCATCTGTCCAAACCAAAACGCCGACCTCAAGCCATACCCACACGCTGGGTGGGATCTCTGCCTCCTTCCTTATCCCCAGCCCAGCTCTGCTCCCACCAAACCTACCCCTGCATGACCAACCCAGGGCCCCTCACTGGTCTCGGCACAGCCCGGCGGGTCCCTGCCCAGACTAGCTCCTGCCCCTGGGCCAAGAAGTTCACACCTTGCCACTGCCCACAACCGGAGCTGCAGGCAGCAGCAATAACTCCTTAACTCAAACTACTCTGGAGAAGCCTGCAGGCCACTACACTCTGCATGATTTAGGCACCTCTGGAGTAAAACCCACTAAGAGCCAGGCCTGGCATTCACCCGTGATCTCTTTCTCCCTCCTCTACTACTCTAGCTGTGCAAAGCAAGGAAAGTGTTGTCATGAATTCCCTGAGCATGAGCGGATCCTGGGCTGACATGGAAAGGATTGCTATTGCCTCAAAATAATCCTGGCACAGCGAGTGTATAGCAAGGTGTTTTAGGAACAGAAACATTAAGAGGAAAACAGAAACCAGCAACCCCGCTGGCATGACAGAAGGCATCAAATGCCAAGTCTTTTCAAATTCACAGACTCACGCAGTTTATGGGCTTAACCAAATGCTTCAGTGAGAGAAAAAGAATAAATAGTGGAGTCACTAATTTATAATCCTTGAGACTAATGGAAAGAATGATTAGACCGTAACAGTGAACTCATGCTATAGTCTCTTTGGCCTTATTTTAGGATCTTTCCTTCCTTCTCTCACTTACAGACTTGTTAAGCAACATTTAGATCTAAACTCTCTCACAGGGAGAAAGCCTGAAACACAAGGTGATAAAAATACATGAACAGTACAACAGCCCAGGACTTTGGCTGAGCCAGCGATTGGGCAGCCGACATTTTCCTGTGTTCCTTGATGGGCTGCGAATAGACACTCGTATGAGTGTTTTGCTTTGCCCTTCCTGATATGGACTTGAGTAATGAAAACGGAAACAGCACGTAAAGCAACTCTGGCTATTCTGATGACTGGATTGCTAAGTTTTCCTCCAAGGGGTTTGATAATTGAGAAAGCAGATTAGAAAAAATGTGGCATAAAATATTACTATAATCTCTCTGAGACTAGAAAATGTATTACCTCGACTAATAAGCAACAGGAAGAGACTTTACATTTCCCTTTACACTTACATTTCCAGTTATATAGTTTCAGAAGAAATGATTAGGAGGTTATTTTATTTCTGGACTCTCAATGGAGAAGACAGAAAACAGAAGAACGTAAAGAGTTTGAACATGAGGATAAAATTACAGGTATCGCTCAGGGAAAGATGCCTCAGCTTACAAATGACAGAAGAGAGGCCAAGATCACAGCTCGCTGCCCTCCGCTACCTGATGGAAGCTCACTGTAAATTGTTGTTCCACTTTGAGGACATTGTGTGTGAGGTTACCAGCAGGTGGGCACAGCTGGTGAAACAGCAGTGAGCAAGAGACATGCTGAAGTCACCCTTTGACCTTAGGTTTTCTGAGCTGTCCCCTGAGTCTTTGCAAGGACCCGGACCACTGCTCGATATTATCCAGAAATACAAATCTCCTCTTAAAACAACATACATCTTGCCAAAATGAACGACAAGTAGTAAATGCCCTAGCAAAGCAGTTCGTTCTGGTACTAAAATAGCAAAGCGCAAAACCACAAAAGCCAACAAAAGCACTCGTTTAGCTGGGGAAAAATCCTATCATGAGCACTTGGGAGCTTCCCCACCAGGAGTGGGTAAGCAGCGTACGGTGTGTCACCAAGGCGGAGTGCTGGATGGATCCTTCCAGACCAGCTTGTGTGTTCGGTGTGAATTCCTTACATGCGTTACGTGGCAGGCTTGCCCTGAGCCCAGCAGAAACAACGGAGGGGAAAAAGCTAGCCTGCAATTAATTTTTAAAAGACATTGTGTTAATTTCATGCAATAGATTGAAAGGAATAAATGTCAGTGTGTCACGTCTGCAAAGTGAAAGCTGGTTTCAGATTCAAACTAGACTGCCTGTTTGAATCAGAAACACATACTTAGTTTCGGTATTAGTGAAAAGGACAACTGATTTGTCACTCAGATTATTCTGGTGCTTTACTATTGATATTGGGATTTTACGTGCCAGTGCTGGACTGTTCAGGTCCTGATGCTCACGAGGTTTGGGCTTTTGGATGCATTAAGTGGGAGACCACTGAGTCCTGATCATTTCCAGCTATTACTTTCCAAAATAAATGGGAGCTAGATCAATATCACTTGGCTTGACACTGTCATGAGCAAACTATGTTCGGGCTGCAGTTTGCTGTTCAGGCTTTGCATTAAGGATAGAAAAATACAGAACAAGTAGAAGAGGAGAGACCATAGCCTTTGACGGCACCATGAGCCAGGAGGCAAGACAGATGGGACTGTCAGTATCTTGGAGGATAGGTTTGGACTTAAAAACTTTTTTAACTGCTTGCAGAAATGCTCTGGGGGGGAAAAAAAAAAATTAAAGAGGGAAAACTGAAAGATGCTTCTGCCAGGCAGGAAGAATCAACTTCATAACTATGGAAGGAAAATAACTTGCCCAGGCATCAGCTCTGAAGAGAAGGACCTGGAGGTGGACGGGTGACGAGGCAAACCAGGGGTCAGTTGTGCCACGGCATCGCAGGAAGCCAACCGCAGCACTGACGGGGACAGACTGAGCCAGAAGCCTGCTCTGCTAATGAAGTTGCCCATCCACTGCACACACCCCTGCTCCCAGGTCCCATCTTCTCAATGCCTGTTTCCAGGGCCAGGAACTGCACCTGATGAAGTATGGGAACAGCTGGAAAGAATCCAGGGAACAGGAAGAATGATTAAAAGGCCAGAGTTAAAAGGTTAAAAGGCCAGTACCAACAGGGAAGAGAGGGAAGAAGGTGGGATTATTTCTTCTTAAGAAATGAAGACCAGGGAACTCATGAAAGCAGTTTTTGGATATGTAAAGTCTGCGGCTTGGGGGCAAAGAACAATCTACCTTCTAATGTCCATAATGTACAGAAGAGTGTAGGAAGTGATGAGTTTACTGCACAGCTGGGAAGATGGAGTTCAGACATGAGATAAACCCTCCCAGTGGTGAAAGGAGAGAACAGCTACAGCTTGCATTGGGAAGCTACAAAGTTTTGGGCAAGCACCCTTCAAAATGAGGGGTAGTAGTGATCCCACCTTTGGCAGAGAGCTTTTTGAGGTCCACCGAGATCCACAACTACACAGAAATTATCTTTCCTGTGGTGACCCGTGCCATTCTGGACTGTAATACTCACAGAAATTGGAAACTGGAACACTTCAGACAACAGTTCCAGCATGTGCTGGAAAGACTAAAACTTTCTTTTAGTCTTGTAAGAGGAATATTGTATAGAACAAGGACATAATTTAAAACTAAGGAAAGGAAATAGTGCCTTTACTGGCAAAGGTGGCACTCGCCTGCATGGTCAGCATACTTTTTACAGTGAGCTGTCATCTAAATCCATCCTAGATACCGTATGCTGAAGTTTCTTGTTTTGCTTTCATTTTCAATCACAACGGTTTATCTCCCACAAGAACCTGGCAATCATGGAGTGACATGAAGTAACTGGAAACGCAGAGCATGACTTGTCCAGCCCTGAGACAGACGGGCTCTGCTCATCCCAGAGATACCCACCCTCTCCCCAAGGATATGGACAGTTAACAGAGACCAGACACCTGTAGCTAGAGAGAAACTTTAAGTGTCCTCTGCCAAGAGATTAACCATCCTTTTATGCATATTTTCTAGGCATAATTAAGTATGTATTACTTTTAAAAAGATGCCACACTACAGCTAGACATGTAAATGAAAGGCCCCTTGCCTTGCATTGCTACAGGGACATAGCACAAAGCTACCCAGGAACCCACAGAAAGTGGAAGGGGTGATTTGCTGCTCTTAAAACGAGGAAGAGGCTGGTTTAGAATTATTTTTCACTAGCACGCAAGTCATTTGGGACCTTGGTGGGCCTTCCTTTAAAATACAAAGCCATCCTTCCGCTTCTGGTAGGATGTATAGACTCGAAGCAGAACATGGCTGAGACTCAACACCAGCGTTAGCCCCAGGAGATAACACTCGGCTCTCAGAACTGCCTTTTCTCTGCATACCTGCCCAGCATGTGCAAGAGAGTCTCAGGCATTCCCACCACAGACTTTTGCAGCAGTGCAAGGTTACTGGTTTGGTTTTGATCCAAAGGTGTTTACACTTTTCCCACGCAGTCCACTTTGATGTCTTTTAAAAATACCCTGAGCACGTACTTGCCAAAAGAATAAATACAGCCTTGTTTTCATTCATATTTTAGTTGTGAAGCATTTAGTTCAGAATAATTTGCATAATGATATAGAAAGAGGTAAACGTAGGTGATAAGAAAAACACTGAACATGTTAAATGTACATTTTATTGTCTTGCACAGAGCCATTTACCTTAGTAAAATTCTGTGTTATGTTGAAAGAAATGGAGCTGAATTGCAACCTCTTACAGTGTTATCTTCTACACGCCCATCCCTTATCTCCCCTAAGCACTTCATTTTCCTACAGGATGAGGTCAGAGAAAGTTAGAAATGACTGAATTACTATTCTGCTGTTTACTAGGATTGAAGTAGGACAGTGAGTGACACCGGTGATTGACAGCTGTCAACACATCTGGATCCACCGCCATGCATCAGGTTTAGTGACCACCTCTCCCTATGTGTTACACCAATCCCTCTCATCACATTGGCAACCTGCTACACATCCTACAGACTAGAATACCCAGCATGTAGGAAAAAATTATATAGACAGTGCCACGAGACAGAGCTACCCATGGCACTTTGGCTTCTTTGTGTCACTAGAGTGGTACAGATTTTTATTTTTAAAAAAATAAAGTCATCTCAAGTGCATCACCAACACAATAACACGTAGCCAGCAGTAACAGGCAGGCCTAGTCCACTGGGTTCATTAATTCCATTTGGCCATTTAGAAATGGCTCTGTCTACAGTATTTTATTTTTTTTTTAAAAAAGCACAAATGCCTTGTATTTGAAAAATGAAAAATAAGTAACATAACGAAGCCGTGTTAATATTAGAAGGAGCGGTGCATCAGCGGTTCATATTGAATGGATATCGGCATTATGTTCGCTGGTGCTAGGATACCATGGTGATGGGCCCTGAAGAATTACCAAAAATAGATTAAATGCATGTGGCAAGTGATAATAAGCACAAAATGTTTTCCATACAGTAAAAATGCCTCGGGAAAGCAGAATAACACATTCTATAAATCAGCTCAACAGATCAACAACTTCTAGGCAGAATACTCGGGGATCTGAATGCGTAGTCAGAACTGAACTCCTAAGCCCAAAATTGCCAAGAAACCAAATTTGGCAATAGTGTCTGCACCTAAAGAAATTCAGACCGAGGAGACTGGCACAGGATCTGCTGTTGCTAGCAAAAATGTATGAAAGGAGCTGATAGGTTTGGATTTAAAGTAAGAGACATTAATCACTGGGTAACACCTACCACAGTAACTGCATCTTTCCAAGCTGCTGGAGTCTCATCCCTTTTTGTACTGAGTCAATCAAAATATTAAAAATGTCATTCTTTGAAGCTGTGCTGAGCCAGGCTGCTTGTTCGCTGCTGTATAAAACAAATCACTCGAAAGAGTCTCACTGAAGCTGCCCACTGATTCAGCAGGGTGTTCGTATATAGAATTAAAGACACGTGCAAGCACCAGCAGCTCTCATGCGGGAATGACAGGAGGCAGCGCACCCCACTTTCTCATTAACAACCACTATGCTGCGTTACCACAAAGCGCGTGACATCAAAGGGACATGAAACGCCCGAAATGGCACCGCTACTTGCTCACAACTGTCAGCAGCACTTTGCTCAAACCATCCCTTATGGAGAAACATGCACAGCAAAACCATTTGTTTATGAAAACAACAGCTACCTAAAGCCACACTGAAAATTCATCAGCTGGGATGACACACCGCTACCGAGGCGACTCACTGTATGTAGACATGTGTATAAATGTTTAGGTTGCTACTCCAGATGTTAAGCCATCATCAACCCAAAGTGATGAGAGTTTCTGAAGTAGAATTTCTTATGCTTCACAGCTTGCAAGAGCTCCCACCAAAGGGTGGGTCACCACAAACAGGTACCAGCAGGCCACTGGGAAGGGATAGCCCATCGCAGAGCAACATGCCAGAGGCAGTCAGAGGAAAGCATGTGGAGCTGTCTGACAAACACTGGAGGAAAAGCTGCCAAATGTGGCTGTTTGGGGAGGACACACGTCCCAAGATTTCCATGGCTTTGGAACACTGGTGTTACTGGGGTCAGTACAAAAAACTTGGTGCCAATTAGCCAGAGCAGCTCTTCCAAGGGAGACAACAGCAGCAGAGTCCTCCCAAGGTCGGTAGGATTTTTTTAACGTGCAGGAGTGACAGATCTAATTGCAAAGTCTGTTACTAGGTGACACACCAAGTCCTGACAAACTATACTGGGTGGTATTTTGATATATTGGTCTATGCAGCAAACTGCACCAAAAACCCACCTTCCACCATTCTCCACCCTCTGCTTCCTTGGATGGCTGAGAAACAGGGCCTCCAGAGCACATACACTGAGAGAAATCTTCTGAAGGCCAACAGGTTAAGGACTCAAAACCTTTTACAGTCTTTTCTGTAGGAAATGAAGAAGAACCATAAAGACTGCTAAGATGTTTTCTCAAAAATTATTTATGCCTCCTGCTAGCGAACAGGACACGAGACGGAAGGATGTGCACGAAAAAAAAAAAAAAAACAAAAACAACACAACCCAAAACTCTCCCAAAAGCCAGGGAATTATTTTGGAAATTTATTTATCCCAGTAAAAAGATGGTCCACAGCACTTTATATATCTTTTTGAGGCATGGAAACACTGAGAGGATAAGCATCTCCACTCTCCACGCAAGACAGTCCTTTGGTTAAGCACTTCAGCTCTTGGCTAGAAGAAACAGATTTTATTTGCTTTTTAAGCAGTTCAAAACCAAAAGCTGATTGGTACAATGGGGCAAAGCTTCTGCATGGTTTACAGATCCCACTTAGTCCTGAGGACACAGTGTCTTTCTCGCTAGCACTCACACCTCAGTGCAACCAGGTAAGAGGACAAATATCAGCATGAGGTCTCGGGCCTTGTGGCCACCAGAGAGCTGCTGGTCTTGGTGTGACTTCAGTAATGCTCAGAGGAGCCCTACAACAGCAACACTGGCCAGCCTTACCGGGGAGTAAGTGCAGTCTGGTCATCTGTGAACTTGGACACTACAGAAATTCTCAGGTGGCTCCTTAAAACAATTTCACATTCCCTTAACGGTGTAGGAATAGCAGGATGATTGCAGGATCTATAGCAACAAGAAAAACCTATAGCAGAAATATATATGCTGTATTAAAAAGAAGAAATGAGCAACGGGGAAGATTTGAGTTTACTGTTCACCTCTATCTTAGCTATATAAAAAGCAACATATAAAGTACAAAATATTGTTAATTATTGCAATACTTCACGTTTCAACCTGAAAGCATGCTGACAAGCCAAACCAAACCAAACCCCTGGTGCTTGCTGAGCCTTCCCTCTAAGAGCAGAGCAGGAGCTCGCCATTGTGCCTCAGGTTACGCACCCCAGCTCCGGGTCATGCCCCTGGCAAGGGCTGGCAGACAGCTGTCCTACTCAGAGCAAAACCCTCCACACCTCATCTGTAAAAGCTGTGTGTTGACTGAAAGCTTCCACAAGTACTAACATATATCATCGCAAGACCATCAAACAAGACAGGATTGTACCCAGGTCAGGGCTCCTAGCTGTATCACTTGCCATCCAGGACTTCTTTTCTCTCCTCGCCTATGCTGAGCCAGCGGTGTCGCACTCAGCTCAGAGAGATGCTGCAGCAGGGCATCGTTACCACAGCACTTCTCTCTGGTGTAAGAGGAGCACTTCACACCATGGTGGATGTAATACCTACTTACAAGCCTTCATCTGTGCCCACAAGTCACCTTTGTGTGCTGCCATACTAATGGTCTGCTCATAGGATCAATGTTTTTGTAGTACAGCAAGCGCAGTGTCAAGTGCAAGCGCCCAACACGTCGTGAGAATCATCCTCTGAAGAGCTTACGGGGCCACACCTGGTGGCTGGGATTCCAGATGGCCAGAAGGCATGGAAAGACATCGGACAGACTGTAACTGCAGCACAGAGCTACAGAAATACGATAAGATCCAAAGGGGATGTCTGACTTCTGCTTTGAAATTCCCCAGTGCTTGGGCCTAAGAGGTTCAACACAGCGTTCGAGAAAGGAAAGGTCTGTTACTTCTGTTATCACAAAATACTGCTCTGAGATGGTAGAACTCAGTTTCACTTTCTCATAATCTTCAGGTACATAAAAGATTTCACATGCAAATTTTGGTGTTCAACATTAAAATTAAATTTGGAGACAGTAACATGAGGAAGAGATTTTCTGAAATTAGCACGAATAATACTCCCAACCGCACGCTACTTCAAAAATTAGCAAACTCAAAATTTCAGGCTAGACAGAAGAGTGGTTTGCAGTAGAGAAATTAGATCACTGGTTATTGTTATTATTCAGCCAGACTTGATGTGCTCACTTTCAGAATCTGATGTCTCCCGAGAGCTCTCTAGGACACTCCCTCGACTGGTCTATCTTAACATGAGTTTGGGAGGCTTCAGGCTGTTGATAAATCGTTTCCTTATTATAAAGACAGACCTCCACTGACAGGACTGGATTTTGAGGATGTAAGCGAGGGAAAAAGAGCCATCAAGCAAAAGGTTTGCAGGGGAAATCCTGCTACCTACTTCCCAGCTGTGGCTTCTCTTTGTGGTCCAGAGCAGTTTAACTGAGACCTAAAATTTCAGATTTCTGTTCCTTCTGGTATACCAGATCCCTCAACATTTAGGGATCCAAAAGTAAGGCGCCTTCTCAGGCAGAGCGGCTGTATTTACAAGCAGGAGACAAACATTATCTTTTGGGGATTACTGTGATTTTTCTGCCGGTCCTGATCCTTCTCCAGCTGGAACGTGCCCGTGCTTCCCGCCCGGGGGGGAGCGGGCTCTTGCCGTTAAACCGGGAGGGATAAGCGTGACTCTGGAGGGCTGCACCGCCGGGTTAGCGAGGGTTAAGCAGGGAGCTGCGGCCGCCTCCCCCGGCTGCGGTCCGGCCCCGCATCCTTCATCCCGCACCCGCATCCTTCATCCCGCACCCCGCATCCCGCCGCGGGGCCGAGAGAGGGCGCTGGCGGCTCAGGCAGCGGCGGGGCGCGGGGCTCGAAAAGCATTCCCCCTCTCTCACCCAAACAATTGCTCTAGAGTTTCCTTGAGTATATCTAAAAACCTGATTTAATAAAGTCCTGCAAGCTGAAGAGAAGTCTGGTCCCCATACACTAACATTACTTCTTAACATTTCTTACGAAAAGCATTGTTCATTTTGCTCTTTTGTTTATTTTGCAATTAGGGATTCTTCTGAATGTAGGTTGAAGTGGCAAGACTACATCTTATATTAGCACATATTGCATAGCTGAACCGAGGGCCGATTTAAATCGCCTGTAATAGTTCTTTCTAAATTTTTCCAATGAACATCTTTAGACCACAGCCGAAACGAAACATTACGATGGCTTCCAAGTAATTTTGGCCTGAAATATATTGCTGATGTGGTGCCCCGAGCAGGGTCAGGTTTATAACTCAGTTTCTAAAATCCAGGTTAAATAAGGCTTCTGTTCCCAAACCAGAAGCTGCAGGACCAGAATCATTGGTGTTGAGTAGAACCCTGAGGCAAGCCTGGGATCCTGTAGTCTCGCTCATCTTTTGACTCTCCAGCCCAAGACATACGCCTAGGCTGATTCCAGATTAGACATCGTGCTAGAGTTTTGCTGAGGACTGTTACCAAATTTTATATGTTCTGCTGGAAAAGTGGAGGACTGGTGGCAGTAGACTTTCCCTCAGATTTCTGGTGTTCAACACATTTCTGCTTCATTGCCTACATTAGCAGGTGGGATGCTAGAGGCAAAGGCTGCAAGAGCATGATCAACTTGACAGTTATCAGTAGATTCAAACACCCTGTGCTTCATTTTGTCCTCGGTGGTACCCCTCATCTACCAGGGCAAGACACAGGTTCCCTGTAGCGAGTTTTAGTCGGGCTGCACACCCGAAATTGCTCCTGAGCTTCACATGCCCTGAAGAGGTAACCTCAGAGAGACAACAGCCAACACCAGCAGCTTCTACCGAGCACAGATACCTTCCCAGCCTGTGGGCCTGCTGTGGGCAGACAGAAGTTGAAAGGATCATACAAAGCTGAAGATGGCCTTCAGTTGACTAAAGGACTTCACTTAATTTAGGTCTGAAATGGATTCCTATCTGTTGACAGTCTCCCACATTCACACCTCCTGAATACATGCAGCAGAGCCATAACTATTACTCCAAGACCTCAGAAGCAAGCTGTATTTTCCTGTAAAGATGGGCTTCTAACCCACAGCCTACACAAGGGATAAGTTCAGCAGAAAAGGAACTGCAGAACTGAAATGATGAAATAATTTTGCCAATCTAGAAGATTGGCTCATGGCCATCACTTGCAAATTCAAAGGACTTCTTAACTCCGATCTGAAGCAAGTTCCCCGGGTGCTCTTCAGAGGTGTAGGACAAGGGGTCTCCAGAAGAGAAGCTGCAGAGTTGAGATTACTACCCAGTACTGGAAAAATCTAGGTGAGCTAAATTGATATACACAAAGACTCTGGAGTCTTTTTCTTAACTGAAAGGCTGAGTAGGGTCAGAGGCATAGTCAGGCCTACAAGTAGGTTTTTACACCTTCTGTAGGGAGGGTGAAGGGCGGTCCCTCTGGGTGTAATGAAACACCCTCCCTGTTCCTAGTTGCCCTAACCCTGAGCCAGTGCTTCATGCTGGGTCAGCCATCTCTAGGCTGGAGGCTGCAGAAGGAGAAAGGTTTCACTCTAGGCTCCTGGGAAGGTCTCATCACTTACTGCCAATTAACAGGAATTAACATCATTTTCTGCTTCTTAGTCCTGAGGCAGGGAGACCTTGTGACAGCAAGGCCACAGGGCAGAAATAAGACCATTCCACACAAGTGGGGCTTGCCATTGTCTTACTTCATTATCACTCATTATCCCAGCTATGGAGGAGGACCCAAAGATGAAGCAGTGCCTTCAAGGCCAGGTTGCCCTCAATCTTACAGCCAACTTTTACTCCAGCCTTAACCATAGACCATATCCAGCCCAGACTATACAACACTCAATCAATCTCTGCTGGTAGCAGAGTTTATTATAGCAGTGCAGGCTCTGCAAGATAACTGCAGAGGAAGGGAGGATGTAAAGAGGTTTGATCTGGAGAGTAGAAAAGTACCAATGAGGGGAAAAAGCCAGGGAGGGAATGAGCTCAGTATTTCCCAGGCATTATCAGCAGGCCGTAACAACTACACCACCGGTAGGAACGAAAAGGAAAGTAAGATTTGGTCAAGAACATGCATGAAAGGGAAGCCTGAAGGATAAGAGGACTAAAAGGAAGAGGACTGAAAGGAACAGGTTAATTCTTTTTTTTTTTTTTAAAAAAGGGGGGGCAAGAGGAAGGGCAAGAACCAGGACTATATCTGTCACTCGTCTCCCCCCGCCCACTCTGAGAAGCTTCAAAAGAGATCTGGAAAGAGAGAGGAAAAAAACGACTGTCAGATATTACTGTTCCAGCCACTGAGTCATGGCAGGAAACTACTGATACTGTAAACTAGTACTGTAAGGTCAGAGACTATTTGAGTTTTACCAAGGCTCGCTGCAAAAGGAACAAATACTCAATGATGAGGATTTGTCCCTTTCATAACTCTTTGTGTTACCGTAGAACTGTTTCACCAAGCGTGCTTGAAAAAAGCTGCCTTTATTTTAACATTTCACATGAGTGCAGATGGTTCTTCTCTTCCTGTCTTCCTGCATCTTTGTTTTTATTGCAACAGATGCTTATTAAGAGAAGGACATGGAGAAAGAGTAGAAAAAGCCTTCAGTCTTCGCGGTGCTACTGGATGCTTGGGCTTCTCCAACTCTTAAAATTGCTGTGCCACAGAAAAAATTATTTTATTATGATCCTCTTATCCTTCAATCAAATTAGTCACTGACAGTTGTCACCATCTATTCAGCCTTTTCTGACAGAGTCACCATCAGTCTCATCAGTGCAGTACATGTGCAATGGGTGGAATTGCTTCCACCAGCATGGCACATCCATCCCAATTCCCACAGGAACACAGCAAAGGAAAAAAACAGGAATTAGTGGGGAGGGCTCAGCAGCCGCCTCCCAGCCCCCAGGAGAGCACCCTTACACTCCCTGCACTGACTAGACCCAACAGCCCAGACAGAAAGGCTCAGCCATGTTTTAGGGGTTTTTATTCCCCACCAAGAGCTGACCAGGTAGAGCACCACAGAATTCCCAGCTGCCAACCCAGAGGCACATGGTGGCTACCCAGGCAAATTACATTTTTCAACTGACAAGCCCTTTTGGAAAGGTAAAATGTCACCCAGCCCTAAAGTGCTGAAGAAAGCAAAACAGCAGACACTGGGGATTCACAGAACCATAGACTGGTTTGGGTTGGAAGGGACCTTAAATATCATCCAGTCCCAACCCCTGCCACAGGCAGGGATACCTCCTACTAGCCCAGGTTGCCCCAAGCCCCGTCCAACCTGGCCTTGAGCCCTGCCAGGGAGGGGGCAGCCACAGCTTCTCTAGGCAACCTGTGCCAGGGCCTCACCCCCCTCACAGGGAAGAATTTCTTCCTCGTATCTCATCTAAATCTGCCCTCTTTCAGGTTAAAGCCATTACCCCTCATCCTATCCCTACACCAAGGGGATCAAGAGTCCCTCCCCCCTTTCCTGCAGCCCCTTTCAGCCCTGGAGGCTGCTCTAAGGTCTCCCCGCAGCCTTCTCTTCTCCAGCTGAAGCCCCCAACTCTCCCAGCCTGTCCTCACAGGGGGTGCTCCATCCCCCTGAGCATCTTTGTGGCTTCCTCTGGCCCCACTTGAACAGGTCCGTGTCCTTCTGATGTTGGTGCCCCCAGAGCTGGACCCAGCACTGCAGGGGGGGGTCTCATGGGAGCAGAGTAGAGGGACAGAATCCCCCCTCGCCCTGCTGCCCACACTGCTCTGAGTGCAGCCCAGGATACGGCTGGCTTTCTGGGCTGTGAGTGCACATCGCTGGCTCACAGTCAGTTTTCCAGCCAGTTATATGCCCAATTCAGAGATAATAGGGGAAGGAGCAATACAGCATGAGACATGGATTCTTGGGGAACTGGTAGCTCTGTCATACTATGTTAATTAAAGTTTTTGGTGACCCACTTCAGTTTTTCTCCTGTTGCCTAGGCATACCCACTACAGCTTTGCAGCCACGCATCACAGTAGACACAGCCAGGAGACTCTTGGCTCACTTCAGGGGTTAAGGCGTAATGGGATGATTATGTGCATCTGCTACAGTAACCCACTAAGCAACCCACTAAGCAACTTTACAACTCGGTCATCTTAAACTAATTGCTTCCATAAGTCCTGAGGGTCTCTATCCCGCTCCTCTGAGTCACAGCACCAAGCCTGAACCAGCCCCAGACGAGTACAGTTCAGCAGAAGGACACGTTCTCAAGAACAGCCCAGTGCTAGTAATGCCTGCCAAATCAAGGAAGTCAGTCATACCAGGGAAAGACACTGGTGACCCTGGCAACCTGTGCCCTTCTTCCTCCACCAAGAAAAAGCAAAACAGAACTTGACACATCAAGGGAGGAGGCATTTAATCCAGTGATGCATGGAACAAGGGAACACAGGAACGTCGTAGGGCAACATTCCGCACAATCCTGTAATAAACTGGGAAGTCATGGCTGGAGGCAAATCACCTCATGGCAAGCTATGGGCAAGCACAAACACCTGCTGTTGACAGAAACACTCAGGAGCCTCACGTGTGGAATCCCTCCCACCTTTTCCTGACAGTAGCTTTAAAGGCTGCATAATAGCTTTGCTGTTTTAACAAATAAAATAATTTGTGACATTACAGAAACTAGCCAGATGCTGTACGTAGTGCATCACCAGAACATATAGCATGGCTGAACTTCAAAACATTCCTGTCAGAGATCACTGGCCAACCAAAAAAAAAAAAAAAAAATCTATTCCCTTGTCATCTGGGCTTACAGGTACTTCTGAATTTGATGACATGATGATGATTTCCAGCAGGGGAGCAATATTTGTCTCAGTTTCCACACCAAAAGCAGCCACGGAAAAGGGCAAAGAATATAATGACTCAGTATCACAGGGCGGAGACTAATTAGCAGCAGATCAGGAGCAGGCAGTGGTCTCTGGAAGAAGGTGCTTTCATGAGCAGAGCACGATCTTACTCATCGCCTGTCTTGATCAAGTGCAGAGGTTTCCATGAAATAAATGCTAAGGCTGCCTCACTGTCACAGACTGAAAAAAACCCGCTATGGTGGGCTTGTTTGTTTGTTTTAAAAGAAGTGTCTCTGTTTGGGACCTTCCCCATTCTTTTCTTCCAGCACCCAGTTCTGGGTTCCTTCCTTATTCTTTTCCTCCTGCCACCAGGATGGCAGGGAAGAAGCTCCCCGTAGGAACCAAAGTCTCACTGTACAGCAGGAGCGGTTATCAGTCAGTGAGTGCCTCCATCATCTCTCTCAGTTCACCGAGGACAGATAAGAAAAATATTAAGAGTACGAGGACAGCACCATCCTTTCACTCAGTCAGTACAAAGGAGCTACGGGGACATTTCAGCAATTGCTTCTTTCGAGGCATGCTTTCCCCTCAGTGATTTCAGACAACCAGTGCATAGTGCCTACCTTTCCCTGGGTCAAAACCACCACAAAAACATTTTAGCTAATGAGTTATCACATTACCCCATCAGCAAGGCGATTTTTATTCCTGCTGTAACAAACCCGTCATCGCTCCGGGTTTATCAGAAAAGTACATTGTGAACACACTGAAAGATAATTCTTGCCTTATAAATGATTTAGTTAATTTTTCTAGGAATATATTGGAAAACGCTGGCAAAACTAAGATTTGATTCCTAGTGCTCCTGCCCGTTCTTAATGACACTCACTGGATTGCCTCCTAGTAAAATATTTTTTTTTCTTCTGAAAAATCTATTGCTTACTTAAGGAAGCTTAAATGCTCAAAAGCCCAAGAATTGATTTGTTTATTTTTAACTAAAATAGCAAGTGCATTTTTCAGGAGCTGATGTATGCCCATTCATATTGAGAAAGGCTTCGGCAATTAGCATTTATCTTTAGTTCTGCAGGGCTGATGGGAGGCATCGACTTTATGAATTTTAAAATCTCCATTCCTCAGGATAAAACTAAAGGTGGAGAGCGGAGCGGGGCTCCTCCTGCCATACTCTGCTGTCAGCTCAGATGGGACTGCAGGAGGGTCAGTCGTGATGGCCCAAGAACCAAGAGAAATTGGGCTGTCTGTCGAGCACCAACCTCCCTGCCAGCACAGGGGCCTCCGCACAGCTCCCCACACTCACACGGGCTGGGAGCAACTCCCTCCCAAGACAGACGCAGCCTGAGCACCCCTGCCTTGAAAAAACCCAATCAACATGGGCAAATGTGTGCCCTGTAAAAACACTTTGAAGGGTTTTAACAGTCTCCTCGTTATTTGGTGACCCAGAGTTTGAGAAGCAAAAGCGATAGACGCCACCCACTCAAACCAGCTGAGGTCTGAACCATGCCACCGGTGTGGCGAGGCCCTCCAGCTCTCTCTTGCCTTACTGGCCTGTCATCACAGCATTTTCTTAAGGCAGCAGGAACTCTGGCATCCCATAAATCCTCCTCTCCTAGGCAACAAGCTGATCGACTCTATTTCCTACATTTTGTTGTTTTTTTCATTCATTCTTAACTGTTTAACTGGCAGTTCCATCCACCAGGTTTTCTAGTTCTGCAGCTTATGATTTTTTGAAGCAGCCAAAGGGATTTAGGAACTTAAACTTCCCTGATGCAGTGGCTGGGCAGGCTTTTGCCAAAATCCACCAGGCTAGGAAAGGCACAGAAAGCACTCTGACACAGCACAGCCTGGGTGACCCCCGCAAGTGCTCGCACAGCCGAGGTGGTGTGCAGCAATCTGGCAGGATGGAAATAGTGACGAGTGGGGACAGATCCCTTAATTTATTTTTAAAATACCATCCATGGTCAGTTAAACTTTCCTGGGCAGCCTGGCCACGCATGGGAGCAGCCTGGGAGGACCTGTCGGCAGTAGCACCTGTGAGCAATGGCACAAGTGGGAGGCAGCGGTGCCAGGCACAGGACATCCCCACTGAGGCAGCCCTTGTCCCTCTCCTCAGAGGGCACTGGTGAGACTGGAGAGAAGGACCTAAGAGCTGCCCATGCTGCACTGTCAGACCTGCGTCTTTCAGACAGGCCTGACAGTTTCACACCATGCCCAATACTGTGCAATGACCACACAAATTTGGTCCCCAGCCGCTTGTCTGGGGCGTGAAATCTGCCAGCTAACTCCCAAACATCACCTCAGATAAAGGACACATCCCCACAACCTCAAATCACACTCCACTCTTGTGACAGCTGAAGAAATTACTATGGAGAAAGCCAATAAATGTGAGATGCACTTTCTCTCTCTACAGTTCATCATCAGAAACAAGGAGAGATGTAAGAGACCAAGTGGCTTTCTCGGGTCTTGCAGCAACCTCCCACAGCCCACCACTGCGAACCAAGCTGCAGCCCACACACCTCTGAACTACTCACTGATCTTCTGCACAATAGCTGCATGAGCCTCAAACCAATAGATACGGTTGGCTTACATATCTAAATTTTAATTATGTATAAAAAGCTATTACACCTTAAAGAATGGCAGTTTTAACTTACTTTTTTCAGGGTTTTCCCTGTCTTCAGCTGGCAAGGCAACTGTATTTTCTCATACATGTAAGGAAATTTTCCCAAATAGTATCGGGGGGGAAAAGTATGTACATCTCTCTGTAGGCTGCCCAAATCACCAAGTTTGCAGCGAGTGATGCAGTAGCTAGGGAGTAGCTAAGAGGATTGAGCCTGTGCCTGCTCAGTGGGAGGCACGAGGATCTCCTCAGAAGCTGTCAGCAGATGGCTGTGTGCTGAAGGTATCTCCCTAGTGACACCCATGGAAAACAGCTGGCAGAACCCTAGGACGACAGTCAGTTACCTGTACAATTTGTCCAACACAATTTAGCCACCTCCGGGCATCTGCAGCAATGCCTTCACAGGGCTGAACGCGTGGCACAGGACACTTGGGAGGTCACTGCTCCTCCGCAGCAATAGCCGGAGTTCAGGCACCTCAAATGGCATTAGCCCTCCATGCTTATGCCCCTGAATCATCCCTCTGCAAATCAAACTAAAAGCAACCGGAAAAGCTGGTAACTGCAAGAACTCGAGTTATAGATCTCCTGTCTGCACCGATACGAGTTTAGGGTTCGACATGCGAATATCACAATCTGATCATAATTACCGGGAAAATACCCACCTAAAGGGCACTGACACACCCTCCCTACTCTGTTTACAGATGTCATGGTCATATGAGATACTAGTCAAACACATCAGCAGACTAAAAATAAACCACAATAGGATATGTTGATAAATATTTATTTCAAAACAGTATAGCGTTTTACATGACTAATGTTAGTGTGATTTCAGACTGAGAAGAAAACAACCAATGTTGATTGCACGCTAACTGTGTTCGGGGGAGTGAAACAGATAACTACCATCAACCCTGGCATTTTATTCTCCTAGTAGAAAATGTTACTGGGTATATCAAACAGTCAGCATCATTATTGTTTTTAATACACCAGCGAGTACTAGTGCATGACGCAACTATAAGGCCCACAGGTATCATCTTGGAAGAGGAGCAGCCATTTGTGAACAACAGGGTTCATCCTTTCAGGACCGAGTGGGCTGGTTTCATGCACCAGCCAAGAGAGCTCGTATCATAGAGGGGGTAGAAAATGTTTGCCTGGACCTTTAAGAGGATTTTATTCCCAGTTAGATCACCATCAAACCATTTTCACAATAGCATCTGCCACTGAACTGTTAATTAGTCAGTCCCCTCCTCAGCAAGGGAGGAAGATGTGACAGCAAAGATGGAATTCTTTTTTAAAATGGCCCAAAAAGCCCCAATAAGGATTGCAGCACTTTGTGGCCTACACCGTGCTTGTCACAGGGCAGGGAGAGGGAATCTGCATATCACAGCGTGTTGCAATCACTGCGGAAACATCTCTCTCTTCTTGCTTCCTCTCCACCCTTTTTCAGGGAGTTAAGGTAAGATGGGAAAGTGGTTGCAGCTTTTAGGACATCCCATCTGGGGACCCAGGACAGCGGTGGCAACGTTCCTTCAGTGTGCTCTATAGCCTCAGTTGCTCTTTGGTTGCTTTAATGTTTTCTCTGTAAGTATCACTTCTCTAACTGTTGTGAGTAAAGAAAATTCATGGAAGACCTTGAAAGGTTTAGATTGTGTTGGGACAGAGGCTGCACAACAGACAGTGCAGTCAAGGATCTGCTGAAGCAAATGGTTCTGCTCTGGCAGAGAGAGAGAACTGGGAGAAGTGACTTGACTTGGGGAGAGGGATTCAGAGCTCTGCGAATGTCTATGGAATGACTACTCTAATACTTAAATAAAGTTTTCTATTCTGCACACCACAACCTCCAAGTGGAGAAGCAGGACCCTTCCGCAGACGAGATTACCAGGCTGAGAGGTCCATAGGGAGAAGCACAGGAGCCCCAGGAGTGTTAAGAGTCAGCATTTGGCTCTTTGGTCTCACAGAGATGTCTGGACAGATAGAGCCTGATTCCCAAAGCACATGAGCAGCTTTATTAGAACTGTTTGTCCATCATTCTTCCAGGAATATGAAGAGGGAAAGGAAGAGTGCATGGTTGGGTATTTCTGCAGTTCCTCGGTGAGGACAGAAGCATATGGTCTGGAAGGCTTGGAGAGAGAGCTTTGAGAAGAGAAAGCAGTGTGTTTCAAATGAGACACCCACCTTCTCTAGGATGGTGTACTGGCAACACCAGCGTGCAACGGGCTGCTCTGCTGGTTCCCTGAGGAGAAGAAAGCCTGGGTGTGAATGGTAGATGTTCCATCTCCTCTCCTCGACCTCCTTCCAAACAAAGCAGGGCCCACAGCACTAAGGGGACTGCTGCTTGTAGCTACAGCCCACACGCTATGGTAGCCTCATCTATCTGAAGATCCATCGAGCATTACTTAAGCTACATGCCCACTCCAGCATCTGCCCACTCCTTATACCACAAGGGGCTCCTAGAAACACTGAGCATACTGGTCCACAAGTGATTTTCATTCTATTTCAGATTGCAATGACACCAGCGCTGCGTCCACCTTCCTAAACGCACTCAGCAGTTTGCCAAACACCCTTGGAATCTGAAGGGCCAACAAAGGAAACAGGGTATCAATGCTGAGAGCCTGGATTTCAGCAAAGATAAAAGGAAGGTTATAGAAAGAAAGTGAAACGTTTTAATGCACATACTTATTCTACTGTTCTGTCACGCATCTGCCTAAATTGCATTAATCTGCAAATTTTCTCTACAATTGGCCACTTTCATGGCGTAAAACTTATTTCTGGTGAAAAATAATACATACAGCTCAACACTGTGTGCACCATTCATGCAGAATGGGAAGGCATTCAGTGCAGTGGGAAAGGGTCATCTTATGAATACTGCAGAACCCATAAACAGATAAAAGTTACATTCAGTTCCTAAGTATTAAGAAATACACATAAAAAGGATGGCAGAAAGTTCAAACTAAAGGAAGAGGGCAAGGACAGCCATGGATAACTCAGGCACATGCTGCTTGAGAGCTCTTCCGAGAAGATGTAATTTCAAACATAACCCCCATACCAGGAATTTGCCAGGTCCATAAATAAATTTCTCACTCTTGGACAAAGCCATCCACTTCAGAGAGACTGTCTGGTGGGCAGCTGGCAACATGAACACCGGGAGAGCACGATATCCCCTTGTGTCTTGCAAATTTTTTATTATTAGGGAGTGCTCTCCTTACGCAGAGTGCATGCCAAAAACATGCCCGTACAGTAAGGTCGACTCAACCAAAACCAGCAGCAGGAAATCTTTCAGAAAAATATATGCTTTCCAAGTACTTTTTACTCTCTTAGTAATTATATAAGTTCAGAAATTAACATAACATTGTGAAGTGTTACCTCAAGAAATACACATACTTTGGCACTTGGGCTGTGTTTGTACAGAGCATTGCTGAAAGCTCATGGACTTTCTGAAACGTGTCATAGTGTAAATCTCAGCTTCAGTGGTGTTCCATTTCTCTGTATGGGAAACTAAACCAAAGACTTAGCACTCTACGGAGCTGAGTATATGATAATCACCAAGAAGAAACTCATCATGTTTGAGAAGCCAAGATACTTCCCTTCCTTTCCAAGACATCCTTTGCTTGATCCTGGCTAGCCATGGGAACACAGAATAATAAATGTGGTCTGATCAGTCAATAAACCATGCAAAAAAAAAAAGCCAACCTCCTTTTTCCCCTCATTTATCTCCCCCAAGCCTCTTCTATAGCCTTTTCCCTTCCACGCACACCAAATACTTGAAAACTATGGGCTTCTTGTTCTACTGGATTGCTTGCTTTTTGTAATGGCCTCTAGTGTGAAAATGCTTAGTAACATTCTAAACACAAATTCATAGTTTTATCCAGTCCCCTTCAGTACATACGCTTATTTTTCTCATGTCAATGACATTAACTTAAATAGAAGATGCAGTAAATGAGGGAAAAGTATTTCCTAGTAAGATGTTAAAAAGCTGATATTAACATGCAATTACTATAGCACGTTCATTTTTAATTAGATTCTGTATGTGTTCATTTCAGACATGCTAGAAACAGATGAATTATTCAATATATAACTTTGGCAAATACATTATAGCAAATATATTTACAAACATATTCCAGAGACACTGACACAAATTTATACTACGGAACAGAAGCCATCAGTTAAAAGGAAGGCAGTAGATAGTAATCCTTGTGGTAGAAGAGCTATTTCAAAATTATGTATTCAACCACATCCTCTTTAGTATGTCCTTACCAACATCCAATATAGTCTTCCTGAATGTGCAGAAAGCCTGAGACAACACCTCAGAGAAGCATATAAGTACACATTTCATATTAAAAGAAAGGCTCACTCTGAAAACCAGCTATAATAATTAGACATTAATACTAACAACGATGTCCACGTTCAGCCCTGGAACAGGTTTGTGCTCACCCAGAGCTTTCAGACTCAGTGCAAAGGCTGAAGAGGCCCGCCATCACAACAAAGAGCAGGAATTAATGACCCAAGCCCCTAGACTTCAAGGCCCACCTGCCCAAAAGCACAAGAGAAAAGGAAGACACACTAAAAACTTCCAACTCTAGCGTCTCACAAGTGTAATCCAGCTCCAATGCTTTCCAGGGTGGCAGATCCACCTAACCCCACCTACCACAACTGCCCATCCAGCCTGGGCACATCTCCAAAACACAAAGTCACTTCTGTTCAGGCTTAGCCGGTGTAAAAGACTGTATCTGAGCACAGCATAAACCAGAATGTACTTTCAGGTAGTCAAACACGATGAGGAATAACAAACTGCTTCCAAACTTTGTGCTTTCCATAGTAACATCTTAATTTCTGAGCTTACCTATAGTTGCTATACAGCTTGGAAATCACTGCAGATTCGTAGCTGTCCTCACATTTCCATCACAGAGGTAACAGGTAGGAGTGTAGTTCTTTCTGGGAGCAAACAAAAGACAGAGGTGATTCGTAGGTATTTATTGAAAACATATTTTGGTCATTTAATTAAAGATCGGGGGAAGGGATCAGGAAAAGGGGAACCAAAGCCAGTTTAAAATTGGCTTAATAATTTCCAAGTCCATTTGTCCACACCTTTGCGTACACAGGAGCATTATAAGGATGCCATGCTGACAGTAGGTGGTGGCCAAATCAAGAGTGGTTCTATATATCTACAAGGGCAAATTCTCAAGGAACTGGGCTGCTTTTCCTAAATGTTTTGCTGGGCAGCTAAAACAGCTGATGCTCAAGATTGCAGTGACGTGGAAAGAAAGCACCTGACCTAATTTGGATTTAGCTTTTGTAGTAGGCCTTTATCACCAAACATAATAAAACTTCTGCAATTAAGTGAGCAACAAAGCATATTTCTGCTGTTCTTTTTTTTCCAGTAGATTCTTTATAATGGCATAAGAAGCCCTGAAATGAGTGCTCTTTGCATTTATTACACATGGTTTGTTTTAAGATTAGGATTTTCCTGTGCTAAAAGCAACGAGTCTTGTCTACCAAGGCTCCTGCAGAGTGCTGAGGATCTAGCAATGCCAAATTTTTGCAAGGCCCAGCATTGTGCTCAGAGGCTGAAGCTTGCTGTTTGGTAATCTCCCCTGAGACTACCATGGTGCTTCCAAGGCTGAATTACCACCTATTTCTCTTACGTGCAAGTTTGGGAGTCCTTTACTCACCTTTCTGCAAGTAAACTTGCATTCAAAATCATAGTTTATCCTCTTTTATGACTAATCAACCCAACAGCTCTTCAGCAAGGTCCCTTGCAGACAGAAGCATTGGTGAGGACCACAAGCTCAGTCTCACCTCAGCAGCCTGCCTGAGGTGACTAGGAGGGGTCAGTGCCACCCCAGCTCCTCCACAGGGCAGATGGGAAAGGAGGGCGGCCACAAGCACATTAATAGAACTGAATTTAGGTCTTGTTGAGACTTTAAAGCAAACATTTCTAGAAAGGACGGTAAGGGAGAGTCACAAATCTACATACATCGCCTGGCCTCCAGCAGTGCCTGTGTAGCCTGTTCCCACAGGGCAAAGGATGCTCAGCTGCATCCACACCACGCTGTGAGCGGTGCTGATAGCCCAGAGATGGCCTCAGCCCCACCACCATCTCCTGAGCCCCCCAGGAGCAGAGAGATGCCCCCACAGGCCTTTTATACCACCAGCCCCGCCTGCTGGGAGGAGCCAGCCAATCATGTCACAGAGCTGGAGCGGAGGTGCCCTATGGCTGCAGGGCGGGGAGCCCAGAGCCCGCCCACCGTGGGGCTGCCCCTCCCTGGGACACTGGAACCAGACATCTGCAAAACCAGAGAATTCCCTCTGAAATAGAAATTAACTTCCCTGCAAGCGCCCAAGGGAATAAAACGGTCTGTGCGGTCACTGTTAAAGGGGCGCTCTGCTGAAGTACACAGGAGATCCTGCCAGGAACATCTCAGCTCCACCCGAACACCAACAGGGGGGAAAACTGTATAAAAAATAAAATGGGAGCTGCAAAAGTGTGAAGGTCTGGTCTCCAGGGGGTGGGCACCTCACTCGGCCCCTTCCAACGGTGGGAGCAGTGGGGAGCCCTCAGGATAAAAACAGCTCCCCGTTAGATAAGCAGCTGCACTCCCGCTCTGATGTTGTTGCTGGGAGATCCCGTGTGGTGTTGCAGAAAACATTGTCAAGAAAGGGGAATTGAAAGCCTTGGAGGGGCTCTGGGAAGCTGCCTTCTCTGCAGGCTGCTGATCGCCCTTGTGCAACCGCTCCCTGTGGCCAAAAACACCCAGGAAGGGCAACAGGCAGTGGATGGGGGTTGTGTGGGCACAGAGGTGTGATGGCACCTGGTCAAGGAGGGACCTGGGGCACGTCCCCTTCTCCACGGCCCTCTGGGATGCTTTGGTCCATGACTATACCTGCTCCTCCCTGCCAGCACTGAGCCGCCTCTCAGAGCATCCTTCCTGCAGGCTGAGGTAGCCCAGGGCAATGGCCAGTCTGTCTTAGTGACATTCCCATCCCTCAGTACATTTTCACCACGGAGACTGTCGCTCTCATTCATCTCTGGTCCCAGGAGAAACGACTCTGTGGGGCTCTAACTCCTGCCTGTTAGCTCAAGCCAAATGGAATATCTATAAACTAAGAATAAATACTAATTAACCTGATTCTTTCTTCGTATCGTGATCTGAACCAGACGCTGTATCTATCTTTAACTTTAGGCTGGTTTGAGATGCACCCTCTATCCACAGCCAGCAAAAATAAGATTCCTTCTTTTGATAAAGTTAATTGTGGGCCTCAACAAGACACATTTCTTGGCAAAACTGTCTCTTATCTTTAAATGCTGTGAACTCACCAGGGTTTGAAAGACCCTATATTTTGAGTGCCTCCAATACAACGAGTTTTGTGATTGAGGAGAATTTAATACCAGCAACTCTGCCACATCCTGCTGAAAAAGAGGTGTGGTGAGGGCGACTTACCTCTGGCAGCGAGGACAGCTTTTGCAGAGCACACAAGCGTTGAGTAGAGGCTGTCCCGCAAAGCCCAGCCAAAGGCTGCGCTAGAGCACGGCAAGATTTAGCTCCCTAAGGCAGGGGAGAGTGGGGTGGAAGCTCTACATAATCTCCTGTTGAGCTGGTTGAAAATAATAGTGCTTTATATGGGTTTTAGTATCAGAGAGGGAGGATAATAGAACTGGGTTAAAAATGAAGATTTATTTCCCTGAGTGTATCAACATTTTCAAAGCTGCTTTGTTTTGATTTTCTCCTTTGTTGGAAGTAGCTCCAATATTTTCTAAATTACTGAAAACTACTGTTGAAAGCTCATGTAACAAAACTGTGTTTTTCATTATGATTTGGTAATTACGCAGGCAACACACATATAGAGAGGAAACTATACACACCAGGTTTATTGTAAGAGCCAAGAGCTTTCATAAATGCAGCTGTGTTCTCTTGTAGAAAAATAGGTTATTTGGGGGAAAATATTTTTTGGACTTCAAAAACCAGTGACAGGGATACCAAGCCACTCTTGGCAAGAGCTGTGCAAAGCTAAACTCTGCCTAGTTCCATCTCTTAGGCACCTTCTGCGCTATGTAGTCTCCCATCAGCTAGGTTGGTAGCCAGTAGGAGCGATATAATCCTCACATCACCTCAGTGTGGACACCTAAGTTTTGACAAGCCTGCAGGTGAAGTTATATAATTATGCCTCTACCATTTTAAAGTTGCATAAACATTGTTTAAGTGGTTTAACAGTGTGATTTGTTCATACAGCGCAAACATCATTTGTATATAGCAGCACAGTGAGTCCAAAGATGCGTCCGGCAGTGCCAGCGACCACCTTTCCATCCCCAGACCCTGCCGCAGGACGCGGATCTCACTTGTGAGGCCAGGACATGAGCCACCCCCTTGTTACCTGGGCACACGAGGATGTGCTGATGTGTCAGTGCACCTGGACAGCAATTGGGTCTCTGAAATAGAGACTGTTACTGGTTGCCCCGTGTACCTGACTGTGGTGCCACATCCACCAGCACCTACTGTTGTCCCTCGAGAAGGGCAGTGAAGCAGGGAACCTGGGCTCTGTGTGTCCCCAGAAATCTCCTCAGCTGCCAAGGGAAAGGTGGAGGGGAGAATGTTCTTCCCATGCAGCTAGAGAGCCTCAGAGGGTTAATCCCTAATAATTTCAGTTTATTGGCTCTTGCGTGCGAACGAGAGGAAACGGTGTACGGCTGCGAAGATCTAGGCCTACGATAACAGTTAACCTCTTCTAGAAAAAAGCCCACAGATCTATGCTGAAGGAAAGAAGGGCAGCTCCATTCCCTAGGAGAGCTGGAATCAATACTCAGTAGCCAAAAACATTGAGGATGAAGTACCGTTCCCCCTTCTTGGTGAGTCCACCAAGTGGCTGTGTTTCTTACGGCAGTAAGGCACTAAGCGTGCAGAGAGACCCACATGGGACAGTCAGGGGTTACCTCATTCTCACCAAAACTGATGGGAACTATATAAACATTTTTATTTTGAGAACCCTGCTAAATTTAATGCCTGAATTGCTCTTAAGCCCTTCTATTTAGGGTATCGGCTAACACTGGCCAGAGTTTAAGCTACCTGAACAGAATCCCCGGTGCTCATGTGTATTTTAGGCACAGAAAACAACCTTTAAAGGCCTCATCAAGAGTCCTTTCCTTGAACTGAAGGCTCGTGTTCTTAGATGAGGCCCATAACCAAAACTGCCAGCGTAACAAATGCACAGGCATCTCCTTTGCTAGATGTGGGTGGTTTTGATGCTTGCACTGGTTACAAGAAGCAATGTCCTGGAGAACATGAAATTTAGGAAGATGAGTAATGTATGAAGTGTGGAGGCAGTGAGAGATGATCCACAGAGATGATTTTATTTAATAATTTATAAATAAATATCAGCTTTCCCCAAACTGCCCCTTAGCCTAGCAATTATATGTTGGTTGATTTCTTGTTAGTGCTGTCCTTTTATAATAACAAACTGTTCCCAAAGCCTCACATACAGAAAGTCAGACAATCAAAGTACTGTGTGCAGTTTTCCACTTAATTCATTCAGTTAGCTGCAATTAAAACAATACAATTCCAAGCCTTGTGTGTTTCTCTGAAAAAATACAAAACTTTAGTTGTTACTATTAATATATACAACCTACAAGAAAGAGTTAACAAAGCCCCTTTTTCTTCTCTGTTGTAGTAGAGTGATTTTCTTATCCTTTTCTGTAGATGCCCTGGCAGTCATCAATATTTCTTTCAGTCACTGGTCTTCAGAAGACACATTTTTCATTCAACTGCACAGAAAGAAAAGGAATTCAGTGGGCCAGATTCCCTCGGTGGTCAGATCCATTCACAGCAGCTGCCCAGGGAGGAATTTAGGTGAAGGTGCAGGAGTCTCATCAAGAAGAGAACCAAACCTATCCAGAAGGGAAGACATCACCATTTTAGCAGGCAGTAATCAAATTTCTGTTCAGATTTTACCTGGATATTTTACCTAAATATTTCATCATTCTGGAAAAGCAGTGTCTTCATGGCTACTGATCTCTGTTCACCCACTCAATATGAACGACATACCAAGTTGTAGAGTCACTATAGAGCCATTCCTTTTTTGTTGTTTGTTTTATGGGGCTTCACTAATGACAATCTAATTAATATTACACCAGTTTTGCAGGTGCAAAAGAGAACGGAGGCTGCATCTTGCCCCACAAGAAAGCGATAAGCCATCCTAATAGCGCAGCCATGACACCAAGCTCCCCCAACAGTGGGCAGATTTCCATCAGCCAAGAACACACTCCGAGTGTGCAGTGCTCTGAGAGCAGCAACATCCCTGCAGTCCGGGGTTGCACTGTGTTTGTCCAAGTCTCACAACGTTTCCAGAGCTTCTGTGGGCAAGATACACCTCAACACTGTCCCAAGTAGAAGACCACACTCCTGACGTGCTAATGTTCGGAATGTTAATTCAGTATTTCAGCTCTAGTTGTTGACAGAAGCTTTGATTCAGCCTACTCCGGCAACAGAATAACAAACCACTGATTTGGATCTGCAGTCTTAATTATTATCCCACCAACATAACTGAGCATTTCATTTAAGCTCAGTTCCGCAAGAAAGAACTATTGTGCCTACTTTGATAAGACGGCATGAAATTTATCCAAACATTTATCGAACTATGTGAAATCTCACTGGAAGAATACGTTCTGAGTTTTTGTGAATTAAGTCCCCCAGGAAAAAATAACACCAAAATGTGTGTTGGAGCGGAGACTCCAAAGGGAATTCACTGCTCATCTACTGCTCACCTTTATTCTTTTATTCCAGTACACAACAGCACAACAAGGGGATGGCAATGTAAAGAACCAAAATCAGCATTTCTTTTCCAGAAAGGCAGAACCCTCTGTCAAACTCAGCTCCAATTACAGAAACACTTTCCAGTATTTTCCTTCCGTCCAGTTACTGCGGTTCTACAAAGATGTTACGCAGTGATGAATGACAAGGAAGGTAATTCACCACACAAGGTACTTATTCCAAAGTTATTCTTTCTAAAAGAAATGTTAACATCATACCCCTGGCATATGACTTTATACTTGAACAATCATGCAATTTGCGTATGATCTGGGTGAAAGAAATCTAGTTGAAAGACCACATCTCCAACTATTGATGAATGTTTCCAGCAAGTCTAACAGAAAAAAAAAAACCAACCATCTCTGCTTGGCACATGTTTTTTCCAAATGTGTTTGCTTAGCTTAGGTCGCTGTAGCAGAGACAACACTAGGCAGATAGCAACTGTATGTGTTCTGTAATAAACATACTTTTCATAAGGCATTTCAGGGCACTTGGATTACTAACAAACATTTTATAAAGTTAAACTTATCGTCAATGTATACCGGGGATCATGTTATTACAGTAAACTATATAGAGTAAGGCACTGTCCATGAAATCAAAGAGATATTTCATATCACTTTAATATACTGACATTATTGACTGACCTATAAATACCAATAACATTTTTATTATCATCTACACTTAACCTTCTTTATGCTTTCAAGCGCCCTTATGTCCAATACCTGAAAACATGCAATTCAGTTCCACAGAGTAACTCCAAAAATCACATCAAGGAAGTTCTTTATTGGTTTCACTCAATGACTTCCAGATTAAATCTGCTCTGCTATAAACACACTAAAGGCTTTCTGTAAGTGTCTACTCTAAAAACACACGGTTGAAGTTAGTAGATCTTTTCAATCCAGCAACAAAGGACCATGCAACTGGAACACAGCTAATAACTCTGCTGATGACACACATACCGGAACAAAAATCCATGCTGAGACCCTTAGTATCAGAAGAATAAAACCATATTTAAGAACTTAAAGAAGATTATGGAGCACACAAAAGGAATAGGTTTGTATATGAAATGTCTACCTTTTACCTACTCACCTTTCAGACATTTGGCTTCATTTAACTCCCAAGTATCAGTGCAAGAATGAGCATAAATGCCAGAATACCAAGGTAAGGAAGAAGCAGACATTGTAAATCTGTTCACAGTAGTGTTCCAGATTGGTGCTAAAATAAGAGTCATGAGCTACATTCATTGCAAGTAAATATAAGAATATCTATACTCAGTTCAGGCCTTCTTTAGTCATCATCTACTTGGGAAGAAAGGAAAAAATTATGTCTTCTATAGAGAGGCATTCATTTTTCTCAGTGACAGAAAATGAAAGTGAATAAACTCTGGCCTTCTCCAGTTCAAGTCAAGGAGAGTTACGTGCGCAAATCCCTGAGGGTGACATCTATCCAGCCTGATTCGACACCACTTACTCACACTTTAAGCTCAGAGATCAAAATCAGTTGGCTCAAGCCTCTGGTTTCACAAGACAGGTTTCACAACAAAATATTCTTCCAAATAGAGGCTGGGTGCACAAACTTTCCATCTCTCCTCGTAACAAAAGTTTTCCTCCTTAAAATTTGCTAGAAGACATGATCTATACCAGTCACACCAGAAGAGCGACAGAAACTTACAGTGACCTTTCGGGCCCATGCATCTTGAATAGTTTCTGTTATGAATGATGAGTATTCTCCAGGCCCCCTAGAACACGGAAACAAAGAAGAGTAAAAGAAACCCCGGAGTCCACCAGAACCTCAGCATTTCCATCTAGCTTTCTATTCAAGCATTTTTACCCTTGGTTATTGATACTAAACAAACCCATGGATGCACCGAATAGTAACAAAGCAGCAGCAGCGAATAAAACTAAACTGAGCTAGACAACACGGCTGTATTGAACAAAATGGATACTTCCCTCAAACACCAATGGCAAGAGCAGACAGAAAAGCAGCAGACGTGTGGTAACACAGACTTTCAGCTGGGAAGGCAAACGGGCAGGCCTTGGCACTTGTGTAAATACTGTGGTTTGCTCCTGGAGATTGTGGCTTCAGCCCCAGGTCCCAATTCCTGACCACAAACCACCAGAGACCTCTCTGACTAAAAGCAAGGCCAGCTCCTTCTCAACGAGGCTCCATCAAATTTAAGTATCATCCATGAAAGCCTCCAGTTTAAGCATCCCGCCATAGGCGTGGTTATTCAGCACAGCAATACGGGGGCACAAATCGGCCGGAGTGTGGGATAGCTAAGACCTGTTCAGCTTGACAACCAGAGAAAATCCCCTGACCACCTCCCGTCCCCGCAGGCTGCTTGGACCCTTGAGAACAGAACCCAGCTGCCTTCTCTGAATCAGACCCGGAGGACTGCAGATTACTTTACATTGCCTGTATTCCTGGGACCTTAATCACAGCCCTTACCCAAGCTCCACGAGGCACTTTCCACGCACTAGGCAAAAGGCAGCCTCTGCACATCAGGGCTACTCTAAGGCCTGTCCACTTGCAGCAGAACCTGCAGAGCGGCAGCTTTTAAACCACTCCGTGCTCTAGGATGCCGTTCCCAACATCCGAATGTGGCTAACTCAGCCTCTGTTTCTGAACGCCGGGAATGAGGCAAACCTGCACGAGCACCAGTGGTCAAAGCCACTCAACCTGCTGACTCTGGAGCTAGACAGAGGCAAGGCACCGCTCTGCATTTCGGTGCAGATGTACACAGAGAAAGGAGTGAGGGCAGAACTGAGACAGTGGGAAGCTTGGAGAGGAGGGTGTCTGTTACTTGAAATCACTCTAAAGCACATTACAAATCTGTTAAATCATTGTGGCTTACCCTGTATTTCAGAGTAAATTAGTAACTTTTCAGAGGGAGTGAAGAAACTACCACTCCACTTTTAAATAATGAAAATGCTAAAAAACCTACACTTAACAGCTCTAAAACTGCGGCAAGTCACCCACCAACACCTACTCCTCTTGTCAGCAGGCTTTTTTCAGCTTTGCCTATTATTTGTGTCAGGCCAGAGATGTTTAATGTTTGCTGTGCTTATCTGCTCAACTTTAAGGACCCCCAAATGTTACAATATGTACCTGTGCCACTGACCTCTTTCTCCACGGCATTTTGATCTAAATAAGTAACAAACGCAGAGTTTCCAAAATCATTTGGATTCACTGGCTCTGAGTGCATAGCTGTAAAAAATCTGCTTTAAGATTATCATCCAATTTTATTCATGCCTGAGGCTTCACCACAGCATCTATTTTTGTAAGATTAACAGCAAGATCCCAGTTCTCCAGAAATGTAAAGAGTAACAGCCAATTGTAAAAGGAAGATGATGTTTCCTAACCTGCCCTGCTCACATCCAGGAAGGTACATTTTCCTAGACCCTTCCATGGTGGGTGTCATTTTTATTTGCATTTTTGCACCCACAACATGCAGCATGTGTATTAGTCCTTCCGCCTCCCATTAGCTGAAATGCATTTCTGATGAAACTGTGGGTGCCAAAAAATACTAACACGAATCTCACATGTGCAAAGAGTACCCTGAAAGACAGCTTTTACTCTGGAGGAGTTAAGAAACAGCCATCTTCCTGTACCTTGCACAACAGCATTTTGAATCATCTAACTTGAAAATACAAGTACAGAAAATGAGCACTTGATATTTCAGCTAATCCATTTGAAATGAATATGCATGAAAACACTTCTTTCTGAACATGGCAATTGGAGGACAAACTGAGGGCCATTTTTAACCTAAACAGAGAAGAAAAGTTTCTTTAAAGAGTGCCTTTGGTATTTATCAATTAGAGCTATTGCATTGCTGTCAGCTTGCACTCCTTCTTTACTTCCAGCTTTGCTTCATCCTACACGGATCCGTACAAATCAATTGTGTCTTCCAAACATGCACTAACCACTGGAAAATGAAATTAATAAAGTGCAAGAAAAGCTGATTCATAAAGCTGACACTCCGGTGCCCAACAAACTCTGGGTTTCTCCCCTCCAGCTAGCTGTTGGAGATAGGCAGGCAAAGTGGTAAAAGATTATCAAATTGCAACTGTCATTCCTGACAAAATGCATCTCAATGCTGGAAGGAATTTTAGGTTTTAAGCTAAAACGCCACCCCAAAGGGTTCCTCAGAGCCTGTCAATATCTGTACCTTGGATGGAAAGCTACCACTGAGCGCAGTGTGTCCAACATATAGAACCTGCCAAGAAATGAAGTTCTTCATAAGAAAGCTCATCTCAGTCTTGGTTGGTAACAATAACAAGGAGACAAGATGAGACCATCAGTCTCAATTGTGAAGACAATGTTTTCCTCCCATATTATTCTGTCTGTCATGTTCCCTTCAGGTTCCAAAGGAATCCCTGTCTCATACATCATTATTTCCCACAAAGCCTGAAAGCTTCAGGGGGGGTTTCTTCCTGCCCACTGTACCAGCCTTGATGTCTGAGTACCTTCAGAACAGTGACAGAGGCCTCTGCCAGCAATAAAGGGGAACATCTGCATACCAATTAAACTGCTGAGTGCTGAAGAGTTAAAAAAAAAAAAAAAAAAAAAAAAGGTCATCTTGTTCA
>NW_020799106.1:4504450-4546900 GCF_003259725.1 Athene cunicularia
GGGGGGGGGGGGGGGAGAAAGCCTTGAAAGTAAATCTGAGCCAAGTTCTAATTAATGCCCTAGGCCCCGATTCACCACAGCACTTAGGCATGTAGTTAACTTTAAGCATGCATTTAGTTCCATTGAAGTCAAAAGACAGCATCGAAGAGGCAAACTACATTAGCACAATTTAATACTCTTTGGGCTAATTAATCAGCCGTAAAATTAACTATGAGAACTGTATTCCTTATTTCTCTTGCTGTGACATTTCCAGATGAAAATACTTGGATGTGGCTGGAATAAGCAAAAAGCCCTACCTTGTTTGGCTGTCATGGGCTGCTCGGTCCTATGGCTGTGAAGGCCAGACCCTAAGAGCAGCTGAAGGAGCTGAGCTCTCTGCACATCACAGCCCAGTATCTGTAAGCACGGCCCTTGTCCTGAGGAGAGGTCATTTAAGAAACAAAAAGAATTGGCAACAGATGAGCAAAGCCATCAGACAATGGATGGCACATCAGAGATGGTTCCTTGTCTCTATAAAGAGGTTCACTGCGGTGCATCAGAGTTAGTTGTGATCAGAGGTGGCAAGGAAGGGCAGCAAACAGGGCTGGGTAAGCGAGGGGGGATGAGGGCAGCTGCGATTTGGAGACAGAACTGGTGAGGTTACCAAGAGAGGCACTGACGGGCAGAGACAAGCAGTGCTGATGTCTAAAGGGTAGGCAGACAGGAGTCTGGTCCAGCCCCAAACGTGGGCAAGGGCTAAACTCTCCTCGGTTTCAGTGGAGCAGGACTGAGCCCTGTAAAAAAGAAGCCGAGTGCAAGTCTCCAAATAGCAGAATAGTCCCAAATACATCCACACCTCTCCTCCACTTGGTAAGCACAGCATGGTGAATAGCTGCCAAAATCGCACCAACACTGTGCAGGCTAGACTTGGCCTCAACATGGTCTCCAAGGGCCCAACATGACCAATTCTTGAGCTCCTGTTGACTTCACAAAGGCATGTGTACAACTAACCATTCTGTAAATCAGGATGCAAGAAAAATATCTGGTTGATAAGGGTCATCTTGTTCAGATTTCTGCAAAAATGACACTACAGAAAGTTTGCCGAGGCATCGTTAATGCTGTACATGGACCTATAAAATCTAGGAAATCAAGAGCAGAGGACAAACTCCTAGCTGACAATACTTTTATCTCATCCATTACGAAAACAAAAAAGAACAAAACCAATCCCCCCCAAATTAGAACGCTTTTCAGATTAACTCTGAATTTCCTTGCTTTCATTGGTTTAAGAGCTCTATTGTTACTCTCTGCCTATACTAAAAATTCTTTTATCTTTCAAAGTCCTTAAAGTCTGTTATATAAATACGTAATTAAAATCTCTTGCAACTGGGTATAATTTACTCTATAGTTTACAACAGCTGCACTAGAGCTATTACAGTTTATCATTTAAAAGCCTAATTAGGGGCTTCTTAATTAGTGGATCCTTCAGTCACTAGACTGTGACTGTGTAAAAGATGCTTGGCAGCTATCACATGTTACAAATCTGCATGAAATGTTTGCATGAAAACAGGGTGTGTACAAGTCCAAAAAGACATTCATTATCCCTGCAGGTCAGCCCACCTGAACGTGAAAAACCTCCATGCTGCATCTACACTCTCCTCCAGTGCCCGGCTGCTCCGCACACAGCCTTTCCCTCACACACATGTTGTTGGGGACCACCAGCGTGTCCCGAGGCAAGTCCCCAGCCTGGCTGAGCTCACCTGCGACGATGTCCACTCTGTTGTGACCGGTCTCGTGTTCAAACACAACCGCAAGAGAGGATGGGACTGCGCCTACTGACTGCTCAGGCTGGCTCTCACACGGCTGGTCAAACCCTTTCTCCAGCAAATGCAGCTCCTTTTTGCTGCCACCCTCTCCCTCGGGAGCTCTGCACCATGCTGGATTCAGGGGGCAGTTCCTCTGCGGTGCCCAAAGTACTTGCATCACTAGAAGGAACAAGATGAGAGCTAGTTACTGCCTCTCATTTATAGCCACCGACACGTATTTCTTGTTAATCACCACCAAATTCGTGGTCAGTCACTGAGATTCTAGGTGCAGTAATTGCCCAGAGAAAGGAGTACCAGAGTCACCAGAGTACCTCCTTCATCCTTCCCTGCGGCATGGCACGGTGCAGGGGAGCAGCTGGGGGAGCCATAGCTGGTCTTAGCAGGAATCACTCACTGGAATGAGCCTCATACCAGCTCAGGGCTCGCAGGACCCACTGCTCAGCCAGCCAAGAGCTTGTCCAGACCATACTCTGGAGGACTGGTGGGATTTTGTTAAGTTTTCACCTGCTTGTAACACAGCAGCTGTGTTACAGAGGATCTGATTTTGAGCCAGCCAGCATTTGGAAGCATTGCTTTAAACAGTACAGTGACAAAATCATGAGTTTTTATTGACTACAGGATAATATAAATCAGCTATTGAAAACCCGTATCATTAGTTCTATTGCCTTCCAGTGGTAGATAGCTGCAGTAATGGATTGGCCTCTCCATCTCATCCTCCCACTGGAAAGCAACATATACAGGACCGATCAATAACCTGGTCTGAGTTACTTGTAGACATGTCAGGTGCAAATATCTCCCTTTCTCAAAGGTTTTAAAGACCAGATATTTTTGCAAAATTTAGGCCTGGCAACAAAGTGCTTTGGATAAATTGTTGTTATGGCAGAGAACAGCATAACTGGATCTACCCACATTGTTAAAAGGAAGTTTTAAATAGCCAGGAAATAACTTTATTATACGCATGCATTACTTTGCAGGGTCAATAGCTCAAAGTGTTTCTCTGCAACAGGATGAATTTCCATTTGTAAAGTATTTTCTGTAATATCCATGTTGCTGAGGAACCCCTGCTTGACAGGAAATAACTAGATTATTTCATCATGCGGTTTGCCACTAATTTCTACAGCTGAAATCCTAACATACTTTTAAAATCAATACCAAAATCCACTGCCATTACTGGGGTCAGGATTTCATCCTATTGTGCCACAATGTATTACCCACTTAATTTAGTGTTGCCAAATCTGTAGTCAATGGAAACCCTGAAGGCCACAGCCTTGTTTCCCCACAGATCAGTGGAGAGGCCAGGGAGGGGTTTAAGGGCCTTCCTTGTATAAAGATGGCATCGCTTTCACTGGTCAGTATGATTAAGGCATGTACATGTGTTTCTTCCCTTAGCCCCCTCTCTGCCAGTTGCACACCCAGAGGGGATATATTCAAGAAGATTATAAAGCAGGTGAGAGGGGAGCTGAAGCCCCGTTATTTCACCGTTATGTTACAGCCTCCAAGGACGTCCGTGGACACACGAAGAGGTGGACATACCCCGAGTCCTGGCTGTACACGGGGTCCTGCTGTGGCACTGAAATCAAGGCAGTCTTTTCAAGGGAGAACAGACAAACGCTAACCAGGGCTTTCTGAAAGGCGAGCCTTCACCTGAAAACCCTGCGGCAAGCTGCCTACGGACTCAACTGAGCACTTCACAGGGACAACATATTTATTTGAGATGACCTTCCTAGAAAGCTTTGCAGCCCAAATTCCTGGAAATCCTTACACCCTGAATCAAACACCCTTTTACAGATCCTTGTTGTACAACACGGACATTGCATAGCCCACATGGCACTCATGCCTACTCTCTTCAGTAAGTTCGGTGGCATCCAAAGGGATGCCATGGAGATTATTTTACCTGATTCCATTTTGCACTGACTTCTGTGACACAAGAGCAGGGACAGCCTTTCAGAAAAGGAAGAGTAACGTAGTGGCTGGGTTCAGGTAGCCACAACTGTAAAGCAGAGGTGAAGGCTGAAGACAGAAGAGAAAATAACATCATGCAACATGCTTTGTTTTCAATTACTTCTACCCAGTTTTGGTGCTGGCCCCACGCAAGCACCATGAACCTCCTTGTCTTTGCAGCAGGGCAGACGTACTGCACCCACCATGGAAAATGCTGGGAGAGCATTTTTTTATGCGGGCAGGATCATGGATTATCATTTTATGGAGTCCTCTGCTGTTCTCCTCCCTCCCCATTTTTTTATTAAATGAAAACACACCCGAAAAGCTCAGCCGTATTCTTTCAAAACTTCTCTATTTCACTAACTTGTTCCAGCCTCCATCACAGCTCTTTCCTTGTCAGCAACTGTACCACTGCTCTATACCTCAGCCCACGCACAAATGCACTGGTTGAAGGTATGAACTGGAATCTCTCTGTTAAAGGAACAAGCAGGCATCCCAGAGACTGACACAGCTGCTATTTGCATGTAAAAGAGGAAAAGAAGGTGCATGACTGAGCCCAAATTAGCATGAGCAAAGCCTCCCACCGCATTTGCAAACTACAGCTTGCACAGTGGTGCTAATAGAGGTGCACACTCCTCACAAAGAAAGATTTCTATCTCAGCTATGAGGAAACTTGGGTAACAGTGGTTCACAGAAATTAGCATCACGCGAACTTTTAAATCCCTGTTTTCTTAAAAATTAAAGAGTGCTAGAAAAAGAGAAATACAGTGGATGCAGGGTGAGCTAGATACGTCCATATTTAACTCCATCTAACAACTTCTAGCTTGATTCCTGAAGCTGGCTGCCTCAGCGAGCCGTATCTTCTGAGGCCTCCATCACTTCTGTACCCCTAGATTTCTGAATGTCCAGAAACGTTCACAGTGCTCAGTGCATCTAAAAATGAAAACTAGAATAAGCAGGGCAAACCCAGTACTCCAGGTCTCATTTCCATCTTTTGAGAAACGAGGACTGTTAACATCTTTTTCACCATCAGCTCTTTCAAAGGGATGCTGTGGGGATTCATTTATGTCTGTAAGGTCTTGCCGAAGACACACACTTCATAAATGGTAAGATTTCCAGATTATTTTAACGCAATCTTTGTCTCTTTCTCTAGCTATGTACAGACATACCTAAGCATCCCTGCCCGTGCACGTACCTACTGAGACGTAAAAAGAGGATTAGATGTCTCAGTAGACTATTTAAGCAGTGTAATTGTATTAGGAACTGTCCCCCCAACCAAAATGCAGTTTGAGGTCTTGTTGCAGAGAAGTTATAGACTATTTTTACTTTATCATCATGCTTTCATGGAAGCTGTTGGAACAATTCAGTGCCTCCGCTATTTCCACAGTAGGTTTAGCTCAGCTGAGAGACTAGAAAGAACAGTAAATGAAGACATTAATGGAAATAAAAATCAAAGCTAAGCCCTACACGAAGAGAAACAAATTCCAAAATGAAAAATTCGATTACACAGTACCTGTCTCCTGTCTTGACTTCCTCATTATACGTAGAAATTAACCCTGTCATTAAGTACTTTGATCAGGCTGTACATAAACAGCTTATAACGGCATGAAATCTACCACAGCAAGCAGGCAAATGAACAAGGGGAGAAATACTGACATTTGGGGCTGCTGTCAGACATCAAGTGCTCCCACTCCCTCAGGGCCAAACTGCTAGAGTAAATGGGGTTACTCCAAGGATTAATTGTTCCCTCCTGGTTTGCACTACTTCCAGAAAGTTTCAGTAATAATATCTAAGAGGCTATCACTTGGAGATCAGTAGCATCGTTTTAAAATCTTTGAGAGATTTATACGTTGGGTTGTCGTAACAGCTCTTAGGCTAAAACTCAGTACAGAAATTCCTAGCCCGTGATTGAGCTGACACATTATCCCCTTTTTAAAGTGTTCTCAGGTCAAAAGAGGAAAAGCAGTATTTGAGTGGGAAGAGTTATTATAATCTATCTACTCAGAATTAAGACATCAGAGGAGAGGTGCCTGTGGTCAAATTGGTCCAGGTTTGCATTGCTCAGAAATGAGGCACAGCACCATTTCACATACTCCAGCTCCAAGCACTTGTCACTTAAATTTGAAGAACTTCCACACACTAATACATATTATAAGCAAGATTTCTGGGCTACTAGGAGGTTATTTTTCCGTTTGTTTGTCTGTCAGGATGTTGGAGCACAAGTTGCTTTCTTCTGGGATGCGTTTAACGCAATGTAACTTTACTTACTTTGATACTATCTGAATTCCTTGCACATACAGGCTGCTACAGTCAGAGTTGTCAGGCCAACAGGGTCCCTTCCCGGCTCTGCCCCTGGCCTGCCATGAGTCCCTCGCTATCTCTGAGCCCTGTTTTCGAGCAGCTGTTTCCTGCTGGCTCTTCCCACCTATTTGCCCAGGAGACCCTCTGCATGGAGACTGAGGGTGCCCGGGTACACCACCAGGTACAACACCAGGTACAACCCCTGAGCACTGCCTGGAGGCACTCCATTTTGTGTAGAAAGTACAGATGCTTTGCTCCTCTCTGCTTCTCTAGGTTAGATGTGATGGCATTTCTGGTGATTCGCCAAATACAGCAGGCACCGACGTGAGGGAGAAATCCTGACCCAAGAGAGGCAAAGGCAGGTTCCTACTGTCTTCAAGATGGCCAAGATTTCACCTTTAACATCCTAATAAAAGCTTGGAAAAACACTAAGCAACCCCACGGATTGTTTCTGTATGCATTGCTAAACATATTGCAGAACAGACATTTTATTATTCCTAGAAGCACTGAAGTCCAGAATTTCTTCCGTTTCCCACAATCCATTCTCTTATCCCATTGCTACAATCAGATCCAGGACATTGCAGCAAGCCATTGTTCAAAACCGCTGTTCAAACAGTTCAAACTCAGTCCTAGACCAAAACAGCTCGGCCAAAATATCACAGGACTCTTGAGCTTCCCCAGCATACTGCTCTCACTCTGCAACATAACTGTTCTTACTCATGCCACACATACCACAAAAATGGTCCTTTCCAGATGCACAAATACTCAGATACTCCTCTCTGTAGTCATGCAGAGAATGCAGCCGTGCCACACCAATACAGGTTTACACCAGACAAATGCTGCTGTAGATCTGGATAGACTTGGAGGCTCTGACCTCAGCCACAGAGGGGGTGGGCACTTTGGGGTAAAGGTCTGTAAAGGTGAGAGGACTGAGCAGTGCCTCATCAGCCAGGTAGAGACCAGAGGACTTGCAGGAGATGAGCAGCAGGAAGGAAAGCTGCTCACAGCAGGCAGCTTGCAGGGGATGGAGTTAGCTGGAGGCAGCATTTTTACATCTGGCTCTAATGAACCAGACCAAGCTCTTTCAGCACACGTATAGTCCCTCTTAATGGAGCAAATGAAACAATTCTTTTGAATTTGAAATTCCTGTTCCAATTCATTTACTTAAGCATTGCTGGGTATTTTGCGTACACTAAAAGTTGCGGTAAGGGTGTACCTGAAATTTCTAGCAAGCGTAGAAGTGCCTAACAATCCAGGCTGCAAATGCACATGACATATACCAACTATCATATCACTGTAAAAGTGTCAAATGATAATATGTTGGCTTCCTTTCTAAAAATAATTCACTGTTAATAGCAATTTCATGTAATCAGCAGCATGCCAGGGATTTCTCACAGATCCCATCCCTGACGAATCCCTAGATTCAGCAAGGCAATCAAATCTCATCTGCAAAGTCTTCCAGTGATTGCTCTTACTCACCTCTTCAGTGGTCTGGAGTCTGCTCTTGCTCCTGCTGATCCAAATCCAGCCTTCTTGGTGAACCGCAGCACGCAGAGCAGGTGAAGGGCTCCAGCCCTGACCAAGCAAGATATTTTTAAACATGTCTTACCTGTAAGTGTATGCATTGCTTCAGTAATCAATGGCATCACCTAAACCTACAGTCAAGCAGGTTGTTAAACACCTCTTTGTACAGTTGGTGCCATAAACTGGGAAAACTCCCTGGCACAGCTTTGGAGCTGTTCTAGAATAACTCAAGAGTAATGTACGTTGGCACTGAAACGTATCAGTCACGAAAAGTGTAAACAAGAGGAGCAGAAGCTGCTACAGTGGCACTGCTTTTCAAAACACACTTAATGGCTGTTGGGAGGCAAGGCCTAAGCCCTGTTTTAGGTTTAAAACTGAACTTGGGAAGAAAGGCAGCTGCTTAGGGACCCACATGAGTTCACAGAGGGCATGTAAAGAAGCTGACCTACCTAAACAACTTTCAGAGGATGGTAAAAATCGCAGTTAAGATGAAGTCTTAAAAGGTTTGTTTTCACTAAATCTTTGTTCCTGCTGTTCAACTGGATTTAAAGCAGTGTGGTAACTTTATTCCACTAGTAACAAATCCCAGCCAAGGAGAACATGTATCCAGATGCAGTCTGGCTGTGGAGTAAGGGAAGCACGGCCCCTCCTTGCAGGGGAGTCTTGCAGATATACCCAGGACACTCAGCACCTGCAGCTGCCACTAAAACTAGTGGGAATTGCTGGGACTCAGCACCACTGAGGCTTTGTCTCTAGGACAGGACTTTAGGATTTATCATGAGCTCATTGATCACAGCAGGAATCTGCCACAAAGAAACACCCTTGAAAGGAACTTGAGTTGTCAGTTCTTCCCTTGGAGTGCACACACATCTATGGGCTTCCCTACGTAATACGGTGTATGAACCCCAGCCACGCATCTGAGAAGTTGGTATCTCGGTCCACCCGCAGCATTCCCATCAGGGAAAACCTCTCGGGACAGCTGCAGATTAATCTCAGGTCACAAGTCGGGAGAACATCCCTTGGATCGGTCCAAACCTTCCTGACTGCAGGCTGGGGCTTGTGGCTGGAAGAAGAGAGATCTATTGAAAAGCACACTAAAAGCAATTGCCTTCAGGAGGTGAAAAATGTCAGGAAAGCAGTACACAAAGCATTTGCAGACTGAGTCAGAGGATGAAAGCATGAAGCTCCTTGGTACAAGGTTTAACTCCCTTTCATATCTCTGCAGGCCTCAGAGGTGCTGTCAGGTAAGGAGCATGAGTCATGAGTATCTACAACATCCCTTCTCAGCAGTCTTTATCCTATCACTCTGCAATTGCTCCTCTGCTAAACAGTCAGAAAGTCATGGAGGAATATTTCTTCCCCGTTTTATCTGCACATGCTCTCCAGAGATTGAATAGTCAAGAAAGCAGATGGGAAAATATTACCACTTTCAGAGGTCTGTCCCTGTTACAGATGTCCTCACTTCCTCATGAAGGCATCAAGGTGCACCCGACAGAACTGTTTCCATTCATGTCCTCACTTCCTCATGAAGGCATCATGGTGCACCCGACAGAACTGCTTCCATTCAGAGCCACCTCTGCTGAGGTGCCTACTCAAAGATGCAGGAATCCCCTGGAAATGGGGCCTGGCTGCCCTCTCACTTTCCCTGTAGTCTGTATTTGCATTTAGACTCTGTAACTCCTGACTACTGGCTAGGAAAAGCTGATAATGACATACCTCAGGTTTCTTGACAAAAGAAGACAAACTTGCCTTTTGGAAGTCCCTCCTTGTTCTCTTTTTGCTCCAGAGACTTCACTGCCAGTAGCATGGGGCAAGATCCTCAGTGACTGTAAATGGGCAGCGCTCTGTTGAATTTCTTGGACTGGCAGTTACTTACACCACACAGAGACCCCACATACTATCCAAGACACTGCTTTGTATACTGTGCACTCCTTTCCTCAACAAGATTAGACATCATGACTTAGAGAACAGTGTCAGTAAGAACTGACACAGTTTTGAACTGGGTATCTTCAGTTCCAAAGTGTAAAAATGATTTGTAGCTTGGACATTTGGTTCTCCAGTAAACAGCCTGAAGAGGCCGTGGAGGGTGAAAACCAGAAAGTGATACTCCTTTCTGTGGAATGCAGTAAGAAAGAGCCGTGCATCTAGAAAGGACCCGCTTGATAATACTCCTCCTTCATTTCTAGCTGTTGCAAATAGCTGAACACTTCTAACGGGGCAGTTCTTGAAATCCTCTTGGATTACTTGTGAAGCACATAGTAATAAATTGTATTGAATTACCATGTTCGTGGTCTTTTCTTACTAAGTGCATTTGTTTCCCACAATCACAAACTCAGACCAGTGGGATCACTTCAAAAGAGTAGCTGCATGTGCTGTGACTGACAGGGGTCACTTTGATGAGGTTTTCTGTTGCTTTCTGTTTCCTCTGAATTAGATGTCTGAATATCCCATCACTACATCTGAATGGACTGTTTCCCAGCAGAGAGGAAGATTATTTCTGCTCCCAGGCAGCGGCCACAAGGCTGGTGTTATAAAAGGAACAGTTGTCCAGATTACAGGGTAGTCATTCAAATGGTTAAATAATGCACAGGAGAGGAACTCTCCACACAGCTCCACCCTCCCCTGCTTTATCATCACCACTAATCAAAAACACATCCAGGTCATCTTTGTCATTGGTTCCAAGTTAAAAGAGAAACCAAATACTTTGCTGATCTGAAATTGTTAGCACTTGACATTTAAAAAGCTCTTCAGAAGGCACCTGACAAACAAATTTACTTCATCTTTGAAGAAAACTTCTTTTTGGGGGGGAGTCAGGTGAATGTTTCTCAAGTAGTTGGTGGAACAGAGATGCTCATGATTTTCCTGGGAAATACGTGAAAATTAATCAAATAGCTCCAGGAGCAGCAGGCTGCTGCAGCCAGGTTCCTTATTTACCTGCGTCCAAAGGCTGGATTCCTTGGTATGAAGAAGGCACAGGCCATGGCTGACATTTCCCTGTACCTGAGACTGCCATGACATCTCTCTCCCAAGTGCCTCTCCACAGCCTCTCCTCTCCTGGGCATATCTGCATTTTCCTCCCTACCTCCACGTACATAATTTCATTGAAAGTGATCAAAAAGTTATTTCCAACCACCTGTGAAATAAAACTATGATAGTCAGGATATCCAAAGTCACACAGGAGGAAGGGCACACCTGCACTGGAGGCTGGATTTGAGTGGCACACTGAAAGCTCCCTCAACTCTTCAGCACTTGCACTGCTGTAAGCCTGAAGAGCTCCGTCACACCTCCACAGTACCAAGGGGCTCTGAGGTGGGACCACAGGCAAATCCTGGCACAGCCCCAGCCCTGTGCTCCAGAGCAGCTACTCAAGCAGTAGTGCAGGAGCAACCATCCCCTGCAGACGGAGGGCCCCCCCTCACTGCAGCAATGGGCTGAACGCAAGGCACAGGGCACTTTCATATGGATAAAGGTAGGGATGCCACTCCCATCCCTCCTTTTAATGCCACTATGCAAAACCCAGCTACCTGTGAGAAGATCAGACTTTATCCAACAGGCCACTCACCTCCTCCCGACAGCTTCCATTGTACAGCCAGCACATTAAATGAGATTCCAATGTGGGCAAGCAAGCCAGAAGCAGGTCTAGAAGTAAAGGGGTTTATTTCTTACTGACCAGCCTGATAGCAGAAGTGCCATGGTCATTCTTTCTAATTTCAGGGACCTTTTAAATAAAGTTCCACTCCAGAAGCCAAGCATGAAAGGAGAGGAATGAAAACTCTTTGATAGATAAGATATTACAAGAGACTGTCAGAAGCTTGGTAGGAGAATGAAATAACACTCTGGATACTGTCATTGAAAACAATAATGAAAGAGTACACCATTTTCTTAACTGAAGTACTATCAAATCTATGTTACTGCCACACAACATATTTTTCCTCCAAAGGTGCCAATTTCAAGCTATGACTATTGATCTCTATCTAACACTCAAAATTAACTGCACTACTAAGGAAAAGTGGCACCAAATCGTTTGAGAACATCAAACAGTAAAAAGCCAATGGGGTCAAGTCAAGGTCAGAATTTGATGAGTAGGGTGTCAGAAATTTAATCCATTTTGTCTAAGATAATGTATAGAGCCAGTATTGGGGTTTTTTTTTCCTTTCTTTTCTGTAATTTTTTTTAAGCCAGCTTCTCTCAAAAATATCACAAAACCAGACCTCAACTTTTTTTTATTAACTTTTTTCCATGACTGGAGAGAGAAAAGATTAAACGGACTGAAACACAGATGGCAATTATGCCTCTGTTTATTTCCTAATGAGTCACAAGATTATTTTTTGCCTTCTGCCACATCATTTCAGAATACAAGAAAACCTTATCTTGAAGGAGACTTGAAGAGACAAAATAACACTGTTAGAAGTTCCAGTCCAGCAAGATACTTAAAGGCATTAAAAAAAACCCCACCAAACCTTTAACCACGAGTGAAGTCCCATTCACCTAAATTCAGAAATGATGGGTAAATCTGTTCCACCAACTGGTGAATGTGGTGCCTAGCAAATTCACTAGTGGTCTCATGTCAAAATACTCAACAGCTCTCATAGTGACACATTGCATTTACATCTCAGCATCTGGAGAAAATCAAGCGTAGAACTATAGCTGGAAAAGGCTTCCCCTCTGCCTCTCCACCAGAGCCTGAGATGCCTGTGCCCTCTGACCACCTCTGATGTGAGTCCATATCCCCCTGCACCTGCCCAGGGTATCCCCCAGCCTCAGAGACTTGGCGGAACTCACATCCAGACTGAAACCTGGACCCAGAAGGCCTGGCTGTCTCCCACGCTGGAGGCAGTACGGCTATGAGCACACTGACCCAGGGCTGGCTGGGCTCTCAAACTTGGCTGTGGCCACTTTCTTTTAAAACCCAGGCTGAGTAACTGATTTGATAGTGGCAACACTGTCTGCTTCTCATATCACAGTCTAGTAATTAACGCTCATGAAAGGAAGCAGAAGATACGTATTATCAGTGCAAACCCATGTCTCTCACCTCCTCAGAAAGTGTCTTAACCACAGGGCTTTGGATAGGGGACTCCCCTCTTATCCTACTGAAATCGTGCAACCAAAATTCAGGCTTTGATCCTAAAAGGGCTGAATCTTCAGCCTAGTGATTAGGACACGCGGCTAGAAGAGATGAATCCTTTATCTGAGGACTTTTCATATGTTTTAGGCAGTAACAGGGGGTGGATAATATGAATTTGGATCTTGTCAGGAAGAGTCTGAGTGTGACCTCCCACCTCCTACCAGAACACACAATATGCAAAAGAGGATCCATTTTAAAGGGAGAGCAAGACATACGCTCCTCTCTGAAACAGCGCTGCCTCCCTGCTGGAACACACTTGCTTTCTGCACTAGTAGGTAAGGACATCTCTACCCAGGAGATGGCTGGTGCTTCAGAAACACCCATGTCCTCAGAATATTTCTGCTTCCCGGCTCTAGGGGTTCCCCCTTGAGCATCTGGGGATTCCTGCAGGCACTGGGGAGCCTCAGAGGCTTATCTATCCCGAGGAACTTCAAACACACGCACAACTGGTGTGGCGAAGACACAACAAATTGAATAATTTGTTACCTAAAAATGCTTCTGACAGATGGCAAGGCTGTTCTGGAACACTGTGAACATAACAGATTTTGGGACAGTGTGCTGAAAAGAACTGATTTTAGTGAAAAGTTGGATTTTTATCAAAATGACCTTTTTCACTCCAAGTGCCTGCTTTGCATAGAAAATTGCAAAGAAATTTCTAAAATTTGAGAAGAAATTGAACATCCCAGTGACTTACTGGAGTTACGCCTTGGATGTCATTATCCTTCATGAACCATTTGCTGCAACCGGACTCCATGTCCAGTGTGCATCTTTGCAAGATGTTCCCACATTGTATCACAACATCAGAAGACAAGGGGAAACCATCACTCATATTTGAAAAGCCCTGAGTTTAAGGAAGAGAAGGGGTCATTTGCTCTGAAGATTTGCAAGTTCTTGAATCTGACATGGAAACCAGTTACTTCTATCTTCCCCCCCACCCCTCAAAAAATCTGAAGTTTTCCATGAGAAATAAAATATTCCCAATCCATTCTAATTACTAAGGCATATTCAGGCTACATTCCTGAAGAAACGAGGCTTAGCTGTTGGCATATGTGTCCATTTATCTGTCCAACGGTCAGTTCTGTGTCCCTTCCTTTCCTGTCTCCTCAACACCTTCAGAAACTACCCGACAGACAAGGAAGAGGGAAGGAGCTGTGAGTGCTGGGTGGGAAGAGTAGATATAAAAATCCTTAGTTCTGTTTTGATATTTTGCAACCACAAGCACAGATCTACATGGCAGATCAGCAAGTCTCTGATGGTTTGGGAGGAAACACTGCCAAAAGATGGTGTTTCTTTTCCTTTTAAAAAAAAAAAAAAGTAGAAACAGTTTATTACTAGGTGTTGTTTCGCATCTGAAACTTTCAGTTTCAGTACTTACTTATGTGACGTATATACCAAGTGGAGAAGCATCTTACTAAAACCTTCCAGGATGAAAACCTTCATGTTAGCCAGTCTAGACATTTTATAGCAAATACAAAAGTGGGATTAGATGGTGCTGTTATTCTAATTCAAATAAACAGAAAAAATAATTAAAAGAAAAACAACCTCTGGAACAAAACCAGGTAAACATTAGCTAAAAACAAGTTTAGCTTGAGATGGTGAAATGCTACAATATAGTTTATTGAGGTAAATCCATTAAAATTCCAAGCACTTTTAAAAGTATATTTAAAGCGTGTATTATATTTAAAGCATGTATTAAAGTATCTATTTGATTGTCTTATGATTATGTAGAAACTTTTTTTAAAGTAAGGACTTAATTTAGCTTTCTAAATTAGGGTGGAGACCAGTCTCATTGGCTTCTACTTGATTCTTAGCTTTCTGCATATCTAGCTACCAAATTAAAAGCTTACTGAATTTTTAGTGTCTACTTAATCCCTTAGTTTACTTTAGACTCCTTTTCTAAAAAAGTTTCATGCAAGTGAGATGAAAATCACTGATTTCTGACACTTGACTGCACAGCTAGGAAAAAGAATCACGGGGCATGTGGCACAGCCTTAGGGACATACACATCTGCCTGCCCAAGAAAAGGTTTTCTATTTGTTTTAGAAGGGGCTTTTAATATATATTTCTTTTTCCCCAATTTCCAGTAATTCTCCTGGCTTAGTTTCTACATACATATTCCACAGAAGAGGTAAAGGTTACCAGTGTATTAATATTGCCTCTGTACGATGTTGTATGTTTTCAATTAGGCTCACTCCCACAATGATTTCCATATCTAGCCACTTGCTCTTCTTATTTCTTGATAAGTGATGGCCCCTATCAGGAAGTCGGGGGCGAGTCTGTTACTGCTTTGAGTAAACAGCATAAAGGTCATTTTAGATGTTGGCTTTGACACTCTTGGTTCAATCACCACCCACCATAGCTGTCACCAGTAAGCTGAAGTTAACCTCATGGAAAAATAGCCTTTCAGTGGGTCCTGTAGTCTTGTCAACAGAACAACCCACCAGTGGGCACTTAATGGTGGAATAAGGAAAATTCTATCAAATTCCCCTCACAGACACCTGACAGAGGCATTAGTCTGAGGTCAGGACCCAAGTGCTGTAGGTCTTCTCTTGAGGTCTGCTAAGGTTACAGAAAGTCCTTGAGGTAATGGGGTCTGTGATTCCCAGTGTGTCCACATGGGTGCCACAGTTCTCCCAGCCAGTGCTCAAGGACCTTTTTAATGAGACTTCCCATAGCAGAAATGAAAGTGGCAGAAGACATCCCAGCTACATGCACACAACTGAATTTTGCTGGCATGGTTATACACAATAGAATGTGAAGGGCTAAAACCCATGGCTAACACTGGACCCCCACTTTGGGTGCCCACTAGCATATCTGTTACACATACAACACCACCCTCCAACCTAGACTTTTCCAAGTATTGTTTCTTTCCTTCTGCTTCCATAAGATGAATCAGTTGGAGGCACAGCTTTGCCAAAATAGATGCATCTACTGCTGAAGTGTGTTGCCAGCACGCACCACCAGTGTGCCTCCATCAGTAAAAGGTCGCTGCACTATCAACATGCCTGGCCACTTTCTCCCACACACCCCTTCAGCATGAAAGCAGGAAGAACCCAGCAGACAAGTCTGAAGATACTATCATCCTGAAAAAGTAGAAGACTTGCATGACTAGATCTAAGATCCAGAGCAAAGGCCAAGCACCCACAGGGCTGATACAGCACATATGCCTTGCATTGACCCCTCTACAGATTGAGCTATGCCTATCCCACCATGGACCCCACCACCCAAGGTAGAATCCAAAGTTCATTACAGAATGACCACTAAAGTCCTTTCAGGAAACTTCCCATAAAGAAAGACCATTTTCTTTGCAAAATTAGGTACTTCAGGCTCCTAGGCTCTCACTTCAGGCATCTGAAGTATTTCAAAGATGATGGAACAGACAACTCTCACTGTAAAAAGTTACTTGTGGATTCAGGCCCCTAGGATGTTATTCTGATACTGCCTGGTGCTTCATTTCTCTCTCCTTGCACCAGTGAGAAACTTAGTGGCAAGGCATCTCAGACAACCTTCATCCTCCCCAGCCTGAACACAGTACCTCCAGTAACTCAGGCATTGCTGGGTCTTGCAGTGTCAAATCGTACACCCTGCTTGGAAGACAGTCTGTCCACTTCACAAAAGTGGAAAAGGCATAGCACAACCCAACCCTCCTTGTCTGGCCAGAGAGATAGGTCTGAGTCTCTCCTATACAAGGCTGACTGTTAGTAAAGTAGGGATTTACCCAAGTGAGGGGACAGGTTGTGCTGATAAACTATTTCTACTTTTCTGTGAAGAGAGGTACATGCCAGTACATGTGTTCTTGAAGTTCTACACAAAGTACACCCTGTATCATCTTTGTCTCACCTCCCTAAAGGACATCTAAGGGAAGACAGCAAAAATATGTATATTCTTCAAAGATGCTGCTGTCCTGTCAGAGCCAGACACCCAGGCGACTGCATCCACCAGCCCCTTCACTTCAAGACACACACAAGACAGTAGCTACCAGAACACCCTCTTCTTTTCCACCACAGTTTGTGGGATCCAGCTGTAGCCCACTGTGACTTCTGGCGCTTCCCTCACATCCACCATGGGCTGTTCTGCTGTCCCTAGAGATGAATTTTCTGGTTTTTAGAAGTCATTCCTCGCACAGTTCACTCAGAGTGGCATTACCATGCAGGTGCTAATACATCAAAAGTGAGGTGACATCCCATTGCTCTTTTTCCCTCCCTCCACTCCATGGCAAAGAGACAGAAGGCTTCAGAGACATCCGCAAAAGCAGTCAAGCCCAACTTCCAGAGGGCCCTGTACGGTATTGTATAGGCACAGTCATAGCTGTTTTCTCCAGACATGGGGCTTCATTTTCCAGTACATAATTTTCACTTTGCACTAAACAGACAACAGAGTGCGAAAACTCCCTTTTTTTGGGTTTGACATTATCATACATACAAGAAAACCATCTGCAGTTTTCAGCTTCAGCTTTTGCTCCAAGCTGGGATCTTTTCAGTTACTTTTCCCAATACGTTTTTCCAGCCCAGACACTAATTCAGTCTACTCCCTACTCCAGCTGCTCTCCCACTCTGTAAGCAGCGTCTGCTTTCGAGCATGATGCAGGACTCATGAAACAGCACCTGAGCAGAGTGTTTATAATCCCAGGATACTACACCACAACGCAGGCTCCGTGAATCCAGTACTTACCCAAAACCGGCACGTGCTTAACAGCTGCACAGCCCCATCACTGCTCACTCATGAAGGGTAGAACAGTAGAATAGCACAGCTGGGACTTCGCTGCAGTCCGGTATCAAAACCTGTCACATTTTTCTAGTTAAAGGAATCTGGATAAAGAAAACAAGCTGTATTTAAGCAATAATTCCTTCTGGGAAATGTCTAGCAACAACAAGTGTTCTGAGGAAGGAGCTGTGCCTCTGGCCCTTACCTTCACCGGTCAACAACTCCCAGGCTGAGTTAAAATAGCTGACTTAAAAGTCATAATTGCTCTTCTCAGCAGTAAAATACACATTTTTTTTAAAAAAAATGTACCTTTTAACAAGCTGCAAAGTTAAACACACCTTGCATTTTACCATGGATATAATTTCATGTTTATAAGACTGGTCTTTCCTGGCAGCTAAATGCCTGCATGGGAACAAATAGCAGACCAGGAGTTTGTTTGGCATTTTGCTTCATTTATGATAACAGCCAATTAGTTTTTTCTATTAACAAGCTTTTGATTTTACTGGAGTTTCTCTAGGAACAGAGTTCACCTCACTGGCATTAAACACATTACAACTGATCCTCCAGTTCGTGTGAGCAGAGGCCTGAACTCAGTGGCCCTACTCGTGAGAATCAGGGCCACAGGATCAAATCCTGGCATGTTTAGATATCTGCCGATATCAGACAGCATACAGTACATGAAAACATGCTTCATCTCTGCCTGATGAAGTCTTCTCCAAACCCAGAGTGCAAGGGTTGAGCTAGAACTAACTTTATTCAGAGTAAAAACATTATAAATTCTGACTAAAGTTAGGCAGTGACGTTAGGTTTTCATTTGAGGAGAGGGGCAGTTTTATCTCACAGGGTCCCAGGAAAAATCAACAAAATGGAATTGCTAAATCCATTCATATCAACTTGAAATCAGCTGCATGCAAGCAGAGAGGCTAATGGAGTAAGAATAAAATCCAGACTGGCAGGAAGGCGTTACCAGTTTAGAACACCAAGTCTAAAAGCCTCCTTCACATCCACACCTAATTACTCGTGCCCACATCTATTTCAAAAACTGCGTGTGTATTCCCAGCCCTACTGAATGACTTCTGTGGCAAAAGTCACCTGGTTTTCAGTGGGACAACATTTCACCCCTCAGTGAATAAACCCAGGAATAGCTCTTGGCTGCTGGTTGGTAACATGTAGGATTGTAACAACTCAGCTGCTATTGCTAGAAGATCTGAAAATAAAATGTAATTGCACAGACAAATCTGGGGATTACACCACATCATGTCCCTTCAAATCACGCAGCCAGAGTGTTTACCTGTGTCTGCGTGCTGCTGTCATGAAAAGTTCAGTACCCATTTCAGTATCGGAGATACATATCAGTCAAACTTGACTTTAGCTTTTGAAGTGGGTGGAGAGCAACACCATCCCTTTCCTGAAGTCTGCAACAAAACTGCATTTTACTCACAAACATATCTGTAGTTCTGTTGTGTTCTAACTTTAAAAAAAAAAAAAAAAAAAAAAAAAAAATCTCATTGGACAGACACCACCAGCAAGTTTCTCCACTCTCTGGAGTGTCTTCACAGCCCTCCCACATAGTGAAAATGACTCAGACAAAACTACTAAATTTAGGGCATTGGTATTCTATGTGTTACGCTGGTGTTCATACAAGTAATGCCTTAAACAGTAAATTTCTGAATTAAGCATTCAGGCATCTTTTCTGTACTGCATCTGCCACTGAAACAGAATGGCAATGAAGGTGGGCTGAGGAGGAGGTTATTTGGATCGTGATTCGGGTTGTGTTTTGGCTAGAGCTAAATGTGAATTTGAATGAGGTTTGCGTGTACTTTTAGAAATATCTATTGACCCGATATCATGATGTTTGATCTCAAGTGATGAGACCGTGCAAGATTAGCTGTCCTTGGGAGATTCCCTTCATCTCAGGCAAGAGGCTGCAGGCTTTGACTCACAAATGAGGATGATTTCTCTTGGGATGACTAGACCGATTACCATTTCTCAGCATCCAACTCACCCATCTCTCTGAGGTTCCCCTCCTGCAAGGATGGCTCATGAAGCAGCTGCTGAACTGCTGGTTGCAAATCCATGCAGTCAATTAAATCAGTTCTTCTGTAATTCAATATAAAAGTACAGAGAATCACTGCAATTTTATAATTTACAAATCACCCCTTGCTTCACAAGCAACAGCCAACCCTGTAGCAAGGGCAAGGTCCTTGGGGAGAAAGGAGTGGTGAGAGTTAAAGGCAAGAAGTTTTACAGCTGTCACTCACAAGTCAGGGCTTTGCAGAGAGATTGGCCATGTGGTCATCACCCAGGAAAGGGACAGCAAGTCCCTGGCCATAAGGGGAGCAGAAGAAGCGATGAGAGGGACGGGATGAGAAAGGGAAAGGGAGAAAGTAGAGTGCTAAAGCACCTTCTTGATTAAGGCAGTCTTTCCTCTCTGCTTGCCTAAAATCACCAACAAATCAGTGTGAGATCAAAGTCAAGACAAAGCCAGGCCAAGAGACCACACTCTCCTTCAGTCTGACCACACCACCTGCTGAAGGCAGCAAGAGTTTTGTGGGGGTATCTCGGGGAAGGACATAGAAGCAATGACTTATCTGTTAACTCTGGCTCTTTATCCGTTTGCCAGATGTCTCCAGAAGGGCATGGTTTTCTTAAATATTTTTGGCTTTTGAAACTGCTGAATAATCTTTACAAATATAGTTCATGATCTGTTACCCAATTAAAACCACTCGATTGCTATGAGCAATCTGTGCTGTTCACACTGCACAGTTCCATCACATGCCCTTCCTTTGTTTCTCATCATTGGAGCATAACTGTTTAATAAAATCAGGTTAATGCAAAAACATTTTCAGATAATCTGCTGTAGCCTCCAGAAATGCTTATGCTGGTCTGATGGGCAGTATTTCAACCTGGGAAGTTGGGCATCTTTGTCTAAAGCTCTGCAGAGCAGACAAAGAATAATTCTTTACAGTATATCCCAAAAGCTGTACTTGTATGTACACCTGCCCTGAGGAAATTTTCCATAGTGCTTATCCTTGTCCTGACTGCACTTGAGAAACAGGGATCTTAAAAGTTCTGAAGTGCCCACTTAATAGAAGTTTAAAAATCCATGCCTACAGGTCATCTGGGGGGATTATTTAATCACTTTCCTTGCTCTAAGGCAGATAAATAATTTAGACCACCTCTGAAAAATATTTGTCACCCTTTGTTCTTGCAAAAATTCAGTCAAGAAGATTCTACTTTCTCCCTACGTAACCTGTGCCATGATTTTACTACTCGTGCAATTAGAACATTTTTTTTAATGCTTGAGCCTTGTCTCTTTACCTCATTAGGGTATTTGTCCAACTGGGCAAATTTGACTGGGTTAAATTACCCACGTCTTATCACCCAGATTTTGACTGATAATGTAGAGAATATAATGAGGGTTAATGTTGAAAGCCAAGATCAAGAGATATAGCAAGATCAGAAGAATATCTGTATGATATCTACTGCATACTTTTTTTCCTTAGTCAGCTGCCCTCTAAACTGGGAAATTACATTAGTTTAACATTAATTACTCTTGGCAATTATATTTTTTAAACACTTTACAATCCAGGTCTGTATAGATTGTCTGATAGTCTGGTCCACTATCTGTCCAGGAACCCAAATCTCTTTTTTTAAGTTGATTAAGTCATATTTTCAGCTTCATTAACATTCCCTTCTTTAGCGTACTTAAAGGGGATTTATAAGAAAGATGTGGACAGATTTTTTTAGTAGGGCCTGTTGCACTAGGACAAGGGGTAACAGTTTTAAATTAAAGGAGGGTAGATTTAGACTAGGTATAAGGAGGAAATTTTTTACAGTGAGGGTGGTGAAACACAGGAACAGGTTGCCTGGTGAGGTTGTAGGTTCCTGGAAACACTCAAGGTCAGGCTGGACGGGGCTCTGAGCAACCTGATCTAGTTGAAGGTGTCCCTGCCCGTGGCAGGGGCAGGGGTTGGATCAGACAGACGACCTTTAACGGTCCCTCCCAACCCAAACCATTCTGATTCTATGCACAGACAAGCTCTCTTTAGTCAGACTCAGATAAAATAACTCTCTTAGAACTTCTACCTTGCCTCAACATACTCCAAGATGGTGATACAGTGAGGTTTTTTTGCCTTACTGCCTTCCCAAGCAATATGCAGATTGAGCGTCCGTTGCCGCTGAGGCTTGGCGACTTGGTGCTTCCAAGAATCACTCAAAACCATCTTTTCACTCCTTCCAGGGAGGTGGCTGAAAACTACACTCACCTGTCAAAGAGGCTCTGTTCTTTCTTTCCGACTTCACCCAGACAAGTCTGTCCCTCATTTATTCCACAGCTTCAGAACAAGCATGGATAATGCTTCTCCATCTCTCCAAGCCTGTCCTTCCAGGAGCTGTACTCCAGTCCTGCAGCTCATCCCAGCAAATTTATAACAAGTCTATTAAGTATCTAATTTGATTCTATGCTACAACATCAGGTCCTTTCCATTTTTCCTGTGTTTTCTTGACATTGCCCTCTTAACCTTCGAAAGGTGCTACTGTAATATTTGCTCTTTTAAACTTTCCAATGTTTTTCTTCTATGTGTTCCTTAATTTTTACTTACCTAGGTTACTTTTGCACTGGCCTCTTTCAAACTGAGCATAAAGCCCTCTTTTCACTAGGCTGGTGTATGGTGCAATGTGATGGACTCCTATTTCTTCATCACCTAAGTTCCACCTCTCCCCAGCAGGCCTGTGTAAGAACATAAGCTCTTATGTGGAAGGGAGGATCTCCTGTCAACAGCACCTAAGAAATTCATACCTTACTTTCAAAATCTGACATTAGTAAGTGCCAAATATTTTATTTCCATGCTTTTGAAGAAAAAATGAAGTGGTTTGGTATTCATGAATTGAAACATTTCACTTCAATGAGTTGAACCAAAGCAAAGTATTTTGGTTTGATCCAGTTGGACATGAGTTTGTCTCATCCGTCCAGAGCGAGGTTCTCTGACCAAGCTTTCTCCCATGATCCAGCACTACAGTAGGTAAGAAGGGAGACTGCAACACACCCTTGGTTAGGTAATGCAGAGGTGGGGTGGCTGTAAGAAATAATCGGGATACAATCCTACCTGTCCCAAAAATACCACAGCAGTTCTGGCAGATGGCTCAGACTTAGTATTAAGCAACACGCAGCAATCCAGCTCAACAAACTGTTTTGAAATGGATCAAACTGACTCAAAGTAAAATATTTCAGTTCTACCTTCCTGGTGAGTCCTTCTTAAATTTCAACTTTGCATAAAAATCACTTCAACACCAAGTATTTTTTAACATAATATAATTAGCAACTGTAGAAATAGATCAGTCATCATGACTTGCTACACAGAAAGATCAGGATACTGATTCATACATACTTCATATACATTGAATTGCTTCAGGAGCTCAGTACTTTTATATCTTCATACCATGACAGTTCAAAAGGAGATCTTTGCTCTCCAATGGCTTGCACATGATGGGAAGTGATGCTAATCACGAGAACAACCAGAAAATTCTTTTGAGCCAATTAGATGGCACCAGTCACAATGACATTAGTCATCCACTCCTCAATCTGAGGAGAAGGAACAAAAATTATCATTCATCTACTCCTGAAGCTGCATAAAACACAAGGGAAGTGTACTATTTCCCATTCTTATTGCAATCATTATCACACCAAGTGACACAAGCTGCTATTTTTTGCTCCTGTTCTAAGAGAACGGTGGTTACTCTCTGTGCAGGTTTCCAAAGAGACACTTTGATCTCATTTAACTGCTTCTTGCTTCTCTTTCTGTTCTTGACTGATCAACACATGACCAAGAAAGGAAATGGGACCAGAAAGAATAAATACAGCCTGATGCCATTAGCCTCTGCAGCTTGTAAGGGCAAGATGACTGCGATGTGACTGCTGGTTAACAATGGCAGTGACAGAGAGTTGTCGTATGTGGTGCCATGACTGCACACCAGTGCGAATAACAAGAAAAGCAAGAGAAATGGTAAATGACATGTGGAAAAGTGCACACACAAGGAAAATCTCCCCAAAAGGTGATCGTGAAGCATCAGGAGAGGTTAATTGTAGAGGGTTCGAAGTGGAGGACTGTAAAAACAGATCCAGGAGTAACACTGGAACAGAGAGACAGACTGCCTGGAGTAACCAATCTAACAAACCACATATCAAAGTCTTCACACTGCTGAGATCAATGAGATACGTACCACTTATCTCAGTGAGCTGAGAGGTGGGGGAAGTCCAGGAGAAATTGGCAAGGAGGAGAGGTTGACCAGACCCTATGTCTCCACAGCAAGATGGTTCGGGCATCTCAGAGATGCTGATGTAGCAATCTCGCTCACTTCCACCCACAGCCAGGAGACCAGAGTACCTAGCAGCCCTGGTGAGCACAGAGATCTTTGTACATGATGTTGTCCCAACATGAGAGGCACCCTCGAAACACTCAACAGCTACATACAGCCTGGGCTGGTCTGGATATATCAGCTCTTGAAGTCCCTCCAACACTATGTTATTGGAAGACAGAGGTAGTGGAAAAAGATGAAAAATCAGAAACATCAACCCTTGTGGTAGAGGGGTAAACAGACCAAATTAATGGTGGAGTAATATTCTAGAGGAGCCAAGGAAAGATCTGTGGCTTGGGAAGCCCAGACACCTCCAACACATCTGGGGAAGCTCCATCAACATCTTTATGGCAACTGCTTCTCTTGGTTGACATTTTAGTTCCCTGTCCAATTAGCATTTGCCCTTGAAGGCAATTTTGAGCAGGAGACAATTATGCCCCCGATCTCAGACAGGCAGAGAGATTTTCTCAGGGGAGCTACATCTGACAGCTTCACAATGAAGGGAAATATTATCCACAGCACCAAACTCCAACTCAACAAACAAATTTGAAACTGACTTCAGAAGTCATGTTAACAGATGGTACCAAATCCAAGTGGCAAAGATCACAATTACTTCTTTACATTCCGCATTTTGTCGTGTGTGTGTGTGTGTGTGTGTGTGTGTGCGCGCGCGCGTGCTTCAGCCCCAGAGAAACAGATTATGACTCAAGATGTGGAGGTAATTACACTATAATATACTAAAAGGAGATTTGGCTGGGTTGATAAATCTGGAGTGTGATACAGCGAGATACTCCTCTGTAAACACTGAGATACCTCCCCAGGATTTCTTATAATTATGAAATAATTCAGATTATCTCCAGAATTAGTCTTAGATTTGAATGCCAAGACTGGAACTGAAGCATGCCTGAGCTAGATAAAATAGATAATCTAAGACCATATTTATATATGTATAAGAAGATGATGAAGAGCAACAACTGGAACAGTAACTGTGTACTGCAGTTGTTGCTAGACCTTACCTGTCTACACACGGCTGTACTGAATCCAGTTTTGTTCTCTTCAGAAGATGGTATCTAAAACTTCCTGATTTGTTTTTCACACTGTGCACTAGAAATAACTTGACCACAGTGGAATAAGACTCACAGCAGCTCTTTTTTTCCTAGAGAAAGAGAGATCTTCCATAAACTGTAAAGAATTATGTTCCAGTGCTCATTATAACAAAGGCCTGCCTGCACCGTGCGAGCAACATGAAAGGTCTCTAACTCTGAGGTGGTCCCTGCTTTGCCTTGTATGAATAAAACACTGATCTAAGAAGTGCTAATGTGTCCCGCAGAAAGGGGAACAGACTTTTAGTGAAGAGCATCTTCTCACCAGCACACTTTTGTCTTCCCAACTTCAGAAAAGGAAACTCCAGCCTCTAACTGACCTAGATATGCTGCTGGCATGAGGAAACCGGGAGTGAGGTTTCTGACAGATTAACTCAGTCCACCTTCTACTAGACTTTAAGATATTTCCACTCTGTCTACATACATCCTGCCAGAAGTTACAGATGCCCTTGCAGAGTCAGGCAAAGGGAACCTCTATCTGTGTCTCATCATGAAAGAGATTCTCACTGGAGATGTGGCAAAGAGGAGCCCTGGGCATGTACAGTATGCTCAGGCATCTGCAGCACATTGATCTGTCTGTGGGTAACAGCTGCTTTTGCAGACATGCAAGGCTGCGGGCTCTTTTTATGTTCATTCACATCTACATACTGCTAATTGGAAATTAAATTCACACTTCCCTGTCTCTGAGCAAGAAAAACATGCCCCTTTAGCCTAAAGTTAATGCCTAGTCTAGGCTAATGATCCCGGCGCTCTCCATCACCCACAGAGACAGACAGTATTGCTAGATGATTCACTCTTTTACATACCTGATGAATCACTCTGGCTACCTCCAGTGATGAGGGAGAAACAGAGAGCGCACATACACTTTGCTTAGACTAGGTATGTAGCCTTCAGAGAGCTCAAGTAGGATACGATATATCCTGCCTGAATGGTCTTTCTTTTAAAGGTGTACAATGGTCAAGACAAATGAAAAGGAACTCAGACCGTGGCTTCTTGACACAATAACCATATAAAACCATCATGCAAGTAGGAATCAAACAACACTAATATTAATGATAATAACACAAAAGGTGATTCCCATAGAATTCAACAGCTGTTCCACATAAAACTCAAGTGTGCCACAGCCTACCTGTGCGTAGGTGTGTACCACACATATGCCCAACATGAAGACCACTGCCAAATCACATGTTGTGTATGTTTTCAGAGAAGAAGCAGCCATTGGCCCAAGGGCTTGGAAACCAGGTCATGAGATTCCTTCTGCATGATCTTGGTATCCTGTATGAAACTTTCCATCCAGACAAACACCTGTAACCCTGCCCTTTCAACACAGCTTTGATTTATTTCCTCGGCTTGGCTTCTGCAGTACTTTTAACCTTTCTGTAGAGAGTCTGCTTGGGCCTAAGCTGCACAGCTGGGGAAGAGGCAGGGAAGAACCAGGCTCTGTCAGTGTGAAAGAAGCTGGACGCTCTCCCATGCTGGTTTCAAAGCTCTTGCAGGGACACACAAGGCAGGGCAGGCTGCCGGACTTCTCTCAGCAGGAGCAGCATTGCCAGGCAGTAGAAATGACCCAAGTGGTCCGCAGCATCACACAGAGGTATAAGATTTGCACGCAGTGACCTTGTGATCCAGTGATCTCAGAGCAGCTGCCCGTTTTGCAGGGGGGGGGGTGTTTCTGCCGTACCCGTGAGAGAGCAGTTCAAGCCCCAGTGGAATAGGCCCAGGGACTGGATAGTGTTTGCGTGGCTCTAAAGGACCCATCTGTGTGGTGTGACACAGCCCTTTATCTCCTGGGGGGAATGGGACTTTGTGCATTTTCATTCTAAACACATAAAGCAGGTAGCTAGATGAAATATGGCACAGTCAGGCTCTGAAAAGCTTCTTGTAGGTGTGAAGACTGCAAGAGACACACATCATTCTTCATTTAACACTTTGTTGATGACTGACTTGTGGATTGTTCTCCCTCTGAAAAATTCTATCCTTTTATAAATGGGAATTTTGACCAGAGTAATTAAGACGTCTTTAAGCACAGATTTTGCATAGAGACTGCAATGGCAGTGAGATACCGATCTGGCTAGGCTTGTACCTAACCCTGTGGCTGAGGCAGAACAGCAAATGCCTATGTCAGCTACAGTTGGAAAGAAAAAGGGTTTCTGTCTGAGTCAGCACACAGCGTTGGCAGCCAGGCACTGACTGCTCCAGCAGGCTCCCCAGGCTTAGGAGAGCATCCCTCATCAACAGCTTTTAAAACACCAGTCACATTCAAGCGCATGGCACCAACTGAAATATGATTATTACGTAATATAAAGTGAACACTTTGAGAGCACCACTTACAGCAGTTTGTCCTGTACAACTCCCTATAGGATCCTGTTTCCAAGGCTTAGAAATCAGCTGGGTTGTCTAGACCAAGTTCTGTATGTGGTGTGGATAGATACACCACAAAGAAAGAGCAGCAAGAGGACACTGTCTCTTCCCTGCAAGTATTTCATAAATAATAAAAATCAGTGTATGAAAGATGGGAGAAGAATATCACGTTTACGCAGCATTCATGACTTACACCCAGCACAAAGGTGCACAAACACATCAACTGACTTTCTTTTTACTTGGTCCACATTTGATTTTGCAATGTTAATTCAAGTAACAGAACAGCTTCAACTACAAAGTCATCTTTCAAATAACATTTTTTAATTGATAATATGCTCCACACTTAAATTAACCAAACTCTTAACTACCCTTTAACCTGATTTTTCATATAGGTGTAATACCAGAACGGTAGGGAAAAGAAAACATTATACATTTAATACAAACTTGTATTTTAATAATTGACAGCACATGTCAAAGTCACCAAACCACAGAGCTCAGGCAATGCAATGTAATGCATGTTTTCATTCCATGTTATTGGTTTCTTAAGTTAACAAACAGGGGATTTTTTGTCTGCATTTAAAGAGGAAATCAGCAAATCAATACTAAATTTTCTGTAGAAGGGAGAAGCATAAAATTACTCAAGTTACCACAGAAACAAATTTAAGCAAACTGTTACCACAGATCAAGTAATTAGGCAGAAAGAAAAATTAAATCTCTTCAAAAATTATTGATTTATGATACTATGTCAAATTTGGGATATAAATATTCGTTATCTTGCAGCTCTTATTCCTTCAACACTTAGATTAATTTTATTCATGTCTTTCTAATAATGGGCAACTCAGTTAAGTCCAAGTAGTGAGTAGTAAGACAATCCTCTGTTACATTTGCCTCTCCCCTGAGAATTAGAGAGCACATTTTAGGCCAAATTATTCCATGCACAGGGAACACTGCAATACTGGGTACATACACCCTCACCACGAACTACAGGATTAAACTCCTGTGTACACCCTAGAGAAGTTTAATAGATTTAAATCAAACTTCCATCAAATAGGCAGGGGCAGTGTTTTTAGTCTTGCTCTAGAGTACACCAAGAAACGTACCGCACAATGTGATGCCCTTATTACTGAGTGCTTCCTGCCAAGAAGCGAGTTTTCCTAAATACCAGAATCAGACAGAATTTTGAAGGTTTAAATCCTTATGCTCTTTTAGCTGGACATCAACAATGACCATTTCTTCAGTAACACAAAGTGCAAAGGGTCGGTGTTTTCACTGCAGGACTCTAATCTGATAAGAAGCCAAGACTTGAGCCAAATCTCACCAAAGAGAAAGAAGAAATAGTAAGTCTTCCTCTTTTTTTTTTTTTTCCTTCCTCTATACAGAACATTACCAAACTGGCCTTTAGTGTAAGTTCAGCTCACAGAAATAATTCTTGAAAGCCCATTGGTGGAGAGTTCATTTCCTTCTCCTTTCAGGTTGAAAAGGAAACTTTCTGTGAGTTTACTGTAATGGAGTGTTTGTCTGTATCAGAAACAGCCTGACCTCTTCAGCCACAAGATGAAATACCAGCAGCCCACTCTGTCACTAGTTCAGTATTAGGAAATTACATGGGAGGAAAGACACAACACAAAATTCACAGGGAAAAAAAAAAAAAAAAAGACATCAGCAGTGGTGGGAGTGAATGAACAAGCTTAATAACAAAGCCAGTAAAAAGGAAAATACCCTCTGGCCAATTAACAATAAAAGGTTACTTGAGGCAGAGGGTCAGATCCTGAGCAGTGTAAAGCGGCCCAGCTTCCCCAACCTCAGCAAAGTGACAGTGATTTAGAAGAGCTGCCAAAAGCCCCAGAAGACAGAAAAACCCAGATATAAAAATGGAATTGGAGGCCCACATTTTGAGAAGCTTCCACTCACTTTTAGCACCAGACTGAGGTACAGAGGTGACTCTGAGGGTTTGTTTCTGCGGGGGAGTTCCTGTGAAGTAAGCTGAAGTGTGAATTTACACTGCATTTACTGCTGGGTCTTTAAGTAGGCTGTAAATTCATACCCTAGCCTATTTTGCAGGGATTTCCCCACATAGATAAGCCCTAAATTGGCCTCCTAATCATGGAGGCAGACAAAATAAATAGATGTTTTCAAAACTGCAGACCTACACAAGAATCTCTCTATTCCTTGCAGGGACAAGTGGGTACCAGATAGCATATACTGTACTGTAGTCCTGCAAATGCATGGTGCCCTTCTTTCCTCCACTGACTCCCAAAGGCCCTTCCAGTCATCTCTCTCAACATCCCTCCACTTCAAGAAACACTTTTGAAACCTCTGGCTCTGTCCTAGCTTCATGACAGATTCCCACACCTTGACCCCTGGCTCTTCCCTTCCCTGTTTCAGTTCCACATCTGAAGATCTGTGTTCTTCTTAACTCCTTTCCCCTGACCCTCAGGGGGAGCAGTAAAACTGTCCTGGTGCAAAGGTGTCTCCTACCAGTTCCTTGCCTCTGAACCAAGCTAACCATGTCCTGTCCAGTCGTGCCTCACCCATTCCCTAAAGCACTGGATCCCCGAGTTGATGGATGACCTCCTTCAGAAAGGTAAGGTTAACTCTATGCAGACAAATGCCAAGAAGCTGGACAAGATTACTCACCCTTTCTTGACTGAAAGATGCTTTTACACGCACCCAAATGGGAGGCCAGAGGAATGGGAGACAGAGGAAGCAGCTAATATGATGACAGGACCCTCCTCAGGCTGGGCAGTTTGGTTTTCAACAGACTAGGCTGAGCAGCTTGAAGCACACGAGGCCTGTGCTGTTTCCCTGGGAGCCACAGTGAGGCTGTAGTAGAGCAAAGCATTTACACCTTGGTTAACCTGGGACCTTGCAGGGTTTTAACAGCTGCCTGTGGTGTTCTGCTGTGCCGGCTCAGGCACTCGCTGCACCAGTGTCAACTGAGTCCCACCTGTGGCCACACCACTCGAACACAGTGACAGCACTGTACCCCGCAGGATCCTTTCAACAAGTCAATTTAGTAATATCATCTATCACCTGACACAAACATCAGGTTTCTCAAAAGCAGTTTGCAACACACTCTTTCGATGAAATCCCCGATTCTGCACAGCATGAAAAACAAAGTCAGTTAACACTCGGAAGTTTGAGCCCTAAGATCAATGAGGGAAGCAAAAAGCGTAAAATGTCTTTTGATATCAGCAGAAGGAAGCAGTCATAGTGAACAGTCATCTCATACACTACAGTATTCCACGCCATCCTTACCTGCTGGAGCAGGTAACAGCGGTCTGAAGAACAGGAACCACTTGCTAACAGGTACAAGACTGAAAAAGCTATCTGAGACACGCAGGTCACAGAGCAGTGACTCTTCTGGCACTTGTCTAAGTGTAATTTTCATCTGTGATGAGTACAAAGATTCTGCACAATAAGCACCTCTGAGCACAGAAAGAGCTCTGCACCCTTTAAGAGCTACAGTCTATGCTACAGACTGTTTCCTCCATTCCCCTACCTCTAGCTTTCTTTGCACCCTTTTTCTTTGTACCATCTGCAAACATTTGTGCAATTGAGTTGTACCAGCAAATGCACTTAAAGAAAGCCAGTGTCTGAGCTTCACTGAACAGTCTTCAGGAAAACTGAAGTTTATATTAGCTCAGGAGCATTTATTTTGGAAGTGTCTGTACTTTCATCCAAACAGAAAGCACCAACAATACAATAAGAGTACCCAAACCCCACCAAGCCAACACCATGATTAACGATATCTCACAGAACACTGTCCCACATCAATCCACGGAGTTAAAAAAGTAACGGAAATTTTGAAAGGTACATAAATACCAGAGGACAGCAATTACATCATCGATGTGACGCAAGCAGAAGAGCAAGTTGGATCTGGAAATATTATTCTTTGTGAATTATTCACTTAGCTGAAATAATTTCTCTTTCCTTTTCATCTTGCCCTGTTCAGGAAGAAATCTATATCTTTGAATATAGGATACTATATAGTATCCTCCACATATGGTACAGCACTTCCTTCCCACTCCAGAAGAAGACAATCAAACTGGGCCAGTCACATTAGAAAGTGGAGTGCAAAAAGCTGGTTTACATTCTGAAATGTGAAAATCTGAGGTCTCAGAAATTATTATGGATATTACATCGATCGTATATCACTGATCTCAGCAATGCAATCTATCATCAACGATTCCAAAGCCGCAGCAGCAGCAAGGATGCTCACCTGCCCCCCTACGGGCTCCACATGCAGAATGTCCACTGTGAGCAGACTCAACCTCAAGCACGGCCAAGGTGACACAGTATTAGTGTCGTGTGGAGGTGGACAGAGAGCCACTCTTCAAGTCACAACGCATGTAGAAATGGCTGCACCAGCTCCCTCCTTATTGCTACCCAAAGGCTGTACCAGAAAGTAACAAAAACACCCTACTTGATCATGTTTTGAAACCTTGTCTCGTTACACATATGCAAAACAAGGCTGAACTTCCACTGCAAAGACAACCCACAGTTTCTGAACACTTGGTGATCTGAATATTTGTTAATCAGCTGTAATGTTATTAGTACACCCATACATCTATGTCCTGCATTTATGATGCCCTGTATTAAAAAATACTGGTATTTGAAAAGAAGGGTGATGGCCCCATGCAACAAGTTCACCTCAGCCAACAGCCTCAGGCAACCCATGCAGAATCCGAGACAATGATTTACTGGAGTACGGGGAGAAAATTATGGAGAAATGAGAGTTGTGTAAAAAAAAAAAAAAAGCAGACAATGGGGGTCACTTCATGAAAAGGACTCAAATAAACCTGTACGTACCAATATTTCTCTCTGCTGAACAACATGAAGACACAGGGTGTGAAGGGAGTAATGCTGTATTTTCACAGAGGTAAACTGTTAACACATTTCCATCTTAGGTCTCAAATCTATTACAGCAATATTTTGGTTACTCATATGATGTATCATTTGGGATAATGTATCTATATAAATGTATGAGCTTCTGAAAGAACATTTTATGTTTTTAATTTTCAGGGTATAGTTTCTTTCATTTGTAGCTTTTGCAGGCTATAGATTTCCTGTCTAGCATCTCTCTCTCTTGGTGTTTAGAACTCCAAAACCAAGCTACTCTAAGACTTTGCTGAGCCTACCACTTACACAATAACATGGACAACCACCAGCATATTCCCTAAAAAAGGCACCCCAGAGAATTCAGTCATCAAAAAACATCCAGCAAGGCAAAGGAACAAGGCCCTTCACATTAATTTAACAACCTACTATGCTCTGAATTCACTGTCAATACTAATCCATTTATCTAGCAACTAAACAAATGTATATGAGTTTCCTATGGCAATAACACACTGATTAAACCTTAGAACATTTCAGGCAGGGCGTGTTTTCTCAAATAAAAATCAGACCTTATTAAACCTCAAAAGAAATTCCACATAAACACACAGCATCAAAAAGCCAGGAGCATGTAAGAATTCGGTCTTAGTTTTAGACAAAATTCAGTGATTCCTTTCCAATTGCTTCATGTTTTCAGAAGCCCTGAGAGCAGTCCTTTGAGAGCTAGCCAGTAAAAAGAGCACGGCTCTCCTTCGTACACCGTCACGTAGTAGGGAGGCCTTTATGCCCTGCTAAATGCAAAATATTTTAGAAAAACAAAACCAGGAAACAAACTGGGATTTGGTCAAGAGTTCATACTGGCTGAATCACTGTGGTGTGGAAACCACCAGCTCTAAAGATGGAAAGTCCGGAGCCATTCATTCCCTTCAAAAAAAAAAAAAAAAAAAAAAAAAAAAAAAAAAAAAAAAAAAAAAAAAAGTAAAAGAAAAAAAAATTTTTAAAGGCATTAAAGACCCATTTGGCTTGCTGGTAAGCTCTCCCAACATTGGAAACACAGGAAAGGCTACTTATCGATAGATGCCTTGACCTTTTTCTTCTTCATCTCTCTTTGAGTACAATTTAATCTGCATCGCAGTTTTTCATATTGGGTGCAGTGAGACTTGTTTAAATGTCACTCCCTGACTCAACATGCAGAAATGCTGTAGGGTCATGGCACTGCTTCTTCCCTCCACATCCTGCACCTATTGCCCTCTTCTGCCTTTCCCCAGGAAAAAAAATTCAAAAAAAAATCTACATACTTTACAGATTGAACACGGCCAGTTTCTAAGTAGAGATTCGTTCAGACTTCTCTGGATTGCCTTTTGTATTCCGAGAGCTTCCAAGGAAATATTGCTCAGAAGCAATTAAGCCAACTGTTCTTGGACAAAGACGTACAACAATCAGCGTCTTTAGCAAGGCAACACAGTCATCTTGAAAGAGGCCTGGAAAATCCTAACACTGTTAAAATTCATCTTCACAACTGCTGACAAGATCTAGTAAAGATGTTTGTGTTCTGCTCATGCATTTCATCGTCTTTCATAAGCCAAAATCTTATTAGCAAATCATTTTCTCAAAGTTCAAAAGCCAAACTGTTGTGTATGCCCATTGCTTGTAGCAAGGATAACAGCTTTTGACAATAACCTATTTGTCCATACATTTTTTGCTTCCCTTGTTTTCAAAGTACTGGCATACATAGACATGCTATACTTAGGTACTAAACACATTTGTCTCAGCTAATCAATCACATTATTTGACATAATCCTGTCACCAGAAATAAGAATCCTATCAGCTCTCTGATAACGTTCAGACTCACCAGATCACTGCATCCAGGGCAGCCTTTTTGGCTGTGCTGGATGGGATGACCAAGAGCCGTGGTGAGAAAGGAATATAACTGTACTCAGAACAAGAAGAGAGCTAGTCCAGTGCCTAAACACCATCAGCTGAGGAAACCCAAGATCAGTTCTGTAACGTATCTCCTTACACAGACTTATCTACATCGTTTATTCTCTCTGTGCCTCTGCTCTGTAAAATGGTACTTTTATATAACAGGCTCTGTGAGAATAAATACAGTACAAAGTGGCACACTGACAGGGAACGTGGAAATACCTCCAAATCTATAACTCCATATTACCAACGAGTCATTTTTAACACTCAAAAATGAATGATTCCAGAGAATGTTACAGTGGAAGTGACTCACAAAAGACAAAATCAACACCATTTCCTGAACTGAATTCAGTTTTTGCGAGTATAAGTTTTAAAGGGTTCATTTACCATAGTGATTTCATTTGGAAAACAGCCTTTGAAAATGATAAGCAGCTTTCTACAGAGCACACCGCCAGCTGAGCAGCAATGTTATTTCATAGCACTGGCCCCAAAGACCAAGGAAGCCTTTCAACACAGCAAAGCCTGTTCCAGGATGTCTTGAGAAGATCTATAAAGACTCCACATCAAAAATCTGGGACTCTCGTGCATTAGTTTTGCACACTTCTTAATGGAGTTGGTGTTACAAAGTGCTTCTAGCCCTATGAAAATTTCATGGGCAATATGTCAGGAGGGAATCCATCCTGAAATACTAAATTATGGTAAACTTAGGATAGGCACCAACTTTCCCAAAGAGTTCTTTATCCTGAGGAGAAGCCAGACAATGCAGAGCTCTAGCTAACTTCACTGACACCTTGCATATATCTAATAAAAGGCATTTTTGTCCCTTCTGGAGGGAACTTATTCACTGGGTAATACTGTTTCACTGGAGAAAACCATCCCACAATCCTCCTTTTAAGATGTATATTAGGGAAACTGCATCTTTTTAAATTTTTTAACACACCTATACAGCCTTGCATCATTCTCCTTTTCTCTTTCCTGGAGGACTTACCCTGCACTGCAGCTCCTGGTGACCTTTTCAGGTGCTGTATGCCTTTGGGCTTTCACTGCTCTCAGCTCCACATGCTGCCCGCACCTGTAACACAAACTAGTGCGTGCTGAGTATCCCCTCTGCCCCGTCCCATGTCACCACTCCCACCCCCAAGTATGTCAGGGTGCATCTATGTTAGTGTTGAAGTTTGGAGCAGCAGGGTGCCTTGGAAGTCAGCCCCTCAAGCGCCCGACTTACTGTGTTTTGCATCCTGGAGGAGTGCCTGAGCACAGACTGGATTCCTTCCAGATGATAGTGAGCTGGAAGACAGACCCAGGCAGCACAGGCAAAGACCCCAGCTGCGCACAGCATGCAGGGCTGCAGCTCTCCAGGTCCACTCCTAGTTGCTGCTATATTTGCTTGTGGAGAAATCGCCTTGGAGTTTCATTCATTCTCCTTCAGGGAAAAATTAACAAACCCTTTCTACTCTGAACAACCACCCAAAACTTACATTGCTCCCCTCCACTCTCCAAAAAAAGCAGCTTGATGCCTGTCAGCTATTTACCCAACCAGCACCTCCAGTGGATCATAACAACTGTTATCATTTTGGACTAGTCTTTGTTAAAACTGTCTGTCATAATTTAAGTCCTTGCTCCCCTGCCAGTATTCTGTCACTCACTTCTTCCCTTTCACCTATTTCTACTCTTCCTTTCTTTCTTTTGGACTCTTTTGCTCTGTTTTATGATTTTAGTTATGGTTAAAGCTCAAACCCATCGCTAATACCAAATTAATCTGAAATAACTCCTTTGTCTTTTATGATTTTTGTGATTTTATGTCACTGAATTTCTATTCAAGCTCTACCAGTGAAATCTGGAGCATCACACTATCCATAGAGAAATTTATCTCCTCTTGTTTCTCAGTTAGCTGCAGCATGGTCTTTTTCTTTGTGGGCCAACCCAGGATCCGCGGAACTGAATGGAAGGATCTCAGCTGACTGCAACAGGCAGTCACCTAAATGCACTTAATGAAGTCATTCAAACAACTGATAGTATTTATGTCAAATTTCATGACTATATGACATTCAGAGATAAACATGTATGTTCTGTGTCCTTTGCGAATACAATTTTTTCCTATTATACAATCTGAAAAAATACTGGTTTTGTTCTAGTGTAATTGTAAGATTCAAATTTATATACAAGACCTTTAGAAAACAGAGACCCACCTCTAAATGCAAAGAACAAACATTTGCATTACCTATTTATATTAAAATATGCAGAAATTTCCAAAGTATTCAGTCAACTTATAAATTTTTATAACTTCTTCAAATTGTTAACATTTTTTTAACACACAGCATTATTTCAGCTTTGTGGAAGGCTCAATAACAATCTTTCTGGTCTGGAAAAAAGGAAAGAACATTTATAATAAAGAATGCAGAATAAATAAAAACAAAACAGTACAAGCCGTACATCCACGCATACAAAGACAACTTTCATGGTGAGCTATAAGCAATTATAATAACACAATGTGCTGCATGTTGATTTCACCAGTGAAAAGAATTTCTCCAGTTATTGAAGACTTTCCTGGCAGAATTTCAGAAAAAAAAAAATCTGACATTCTCCCAATCTGACTTCTGTGCAATGCAAGTCATGCACATTTTAAACACCGATGAATAATACTGCCTTTCTTCTACGAACTGTTAACAGCTGTAGAAACTATTATAGCCTGCTTAAAATCATGTCTCTATAGTCAATACTCTCCAGACACTTAGCAATACTAAAGCTATTCCTGGGGCCAAACTAGAATTGCTATGTGAGTACAAAGTTTGATTTATGTTGAAATGAAACAACAAACATCTGATCTTTCCTTTTTTAAATAGCCATTCATATAAACACAAGTATCAGCTGCATAACTAGAAAGTGATGTACCAAATTTACAGAAATGAGACAAAGGAAGACCACCCACAGTTACCTTCAAGAAGAAAAGATTTGTCAGGAGGTGAAAGATTGCTGGTGAAGATACTTTGTACAGTCGTGGCTGCCCTAATGTCCTCATGGTGAGGCTGTGATTTGTGAGAGTGATGTTTCACAAATCTAATTTTTCAAGTCTTCTGAAAGACACAAAATTGAACAGCAGCCCAGTACCATATCTTGGCGATGCTCATCATCAGCTGCTCTCAGACTGCTCACAGGCACAGTGGACTTCCTAATAAAATCGTCCAGATGCATCCAAGAGGAAGTCAAGGTCTCTGTGTGCTAATGTTTTCCTTTTGCATCCCAAAGCACAGGTGGGAACAGGAGAAATGCTCAGTTGTGGTTCCTCTGATATTTTTGCAACAACGATTGGGAAGAGGGAGGAAAAGTCACAAGTGGAACAAGAGCAAACCTTAGAACACAGATCAAATTTCAGGTATGTTCTGTGGATTCACACACATTACCAAGACATACTGAAAATACATGACCCCACCACACAGCTCGGTGTCAATCCCACTCAATCCCACTGTCCGTGTCACCAATAAAAACGTTAAACAGCGCCGGTCCCAACACCCACCCCTGAGGAACAGCACTCCTCACTGCTCCCCACTGGGACTTTGAGCCATTGACCCCAACTCTGAGTGCGACCATCCAGGCAATTCCTTATCCACCGAGTGGTCCATCCATCAAATCCACGTCTCTCCAATTTAGAGTCAAGGATGTCATGTGGGACAGTGTCAAATGCTTTGCACAAGTCTAGGTAGATGATGTCAGTCATCTTTCAGTCATTTTTCCTTCCTTTGTCTATAAAATGGTGTGCTATTTAAATGTTTTCCCATAACAGTGGAGATGATCAGTTTACAACACTAAAGCATATGGAAGGAGAAGGTGTGCACATAAGGGGGAAGAGGACCCCCTGTTTTCTTAAATTTTAATAGTACCTAGGAAATATTTTTTTTTCCAAAACCATTCACCACATACTATGCAAAAAGATATTATTTAGAAAAAAAGCATTAAAAAAGCACCAAGGTTAGTAGCAGCCATCATATCCTTTGGTCTAAGGCACCAACGTTACTAGTAGCCATCATATCCTTTGGTCTGGGAATTTCAGCTGGGCTCCGACTCTTAATTCAGTGCAGTCACAAGGCAACGCTGCAATTACAATCCTCCAGGGACTGCGAATGAAAAAAAAGTGACATCCAAATCAACCGACTTCCAAGGGCACGCACTTGAGATCAGGGCAGCAGGGAAGCAAACAGCCTTACCAAACTTACAAAATAAGTACAAATCATGCAACATGAAAATTCTCACAGGTATTCTCTTAACACCAACCTGATTTGCTAAACTCAGTGGTCAGTAGTTCCACTGAAGAGAGTCAGAAGAATTAGGCTGTGGGTTACAAGGTCAGATAATTTACAATGGGAGGCTGACAGTGGACCACATGGAAAATTAAGCAGCTTGGACTGCAGACAAGCTTAGAGAGAGGCTGAAGCAATGACTATTTTGAGAATCCCTACTGGGCACCGAACAGCATTCCGCTGCAGAGCGCTATAACATACATGAAACATAGTAATGGCTGGAACATAGGCAGAAAAAAGTCAAATATCCTGTCAATATAAAAAACAGATTTCAAGTGATTCCAGCCATCACAAGAGATAAATTAAACAGAAAAATCTCCAGTGTGCAGGCACACCATAAATGTGAGAACAGAGCTTCCCAGCAATGGATCAGGAAGATTTGATCCTTGGCACTAATTCTGGAATGAGAAATCTTTTAGACAGGTTCCCTCCTTACCTGCCTATGTGTAGAAAAGTCACTGATAACTAAAAAACTCTTAAGCAATCTTCTATGCTGCTTTTCTACAACGACAATTACACAATGGCTGCTCAGAACTTAATGGTATCTGGTATCATTATCCTAACACACATAACCATCCATCCAGACATTTACACTGCGCCTCTCATAGTGGGGAGGGACTATGAATATGAACACGTGGGGCAAACAATACCATTAACGCTTCCATTTTGGCTGGTATCACTGTGTTAGTGCAGTCCACTGGCAGGTGCTGTCATTTCTGACAAGCCTGTTGGGTATCAGTGACAGGAATCTGTCAGATGCTGCCCACACACGGGCCGTGTCCTGCACGGCACGCTGACCTCCTCCTAAGAAGTTTCATTTTAAAATTCTACTGAATGTGTTACAAATACCAGCTGGCAACATGCAATGTATCACAGAGAAAAGGAAAGACGTAATGGTCAGGACAAAACAATAGGGAGATACTCTCCAAGGGCAGCAGCAGGCTTGTCAGAGCACGTGTTGTGCTTGGTTGGAGAAAGGGGTTGGATTTTGTGATGGAGGGATGCTTGCCCCATCAAACAACGCCATGTGCAAAGGCACCTCTGTTCTTCTCATGCAATTCTCTGACCCTGTGATTGCCAGAAGATTACTGCTGTCATACAGACAACTTTAAAGCAGCTTCAGGCTTTGCCAAGAATAAACCACAAGTTTCTTTACCCTCACGAGATCATATTCACACCATGTGGAACTCCTTTTTCCCCAGGAAAAAGCCCTGTGCCAATGCGCAAGAAAATGCATGTCGAAGACCTTTGACATCACCTCGGTACAACCACACAGCCTGCCATCTGTTCTCCCCTTGGACAAGGAAATTCTGAGGGCCCAACTTACTCCTGCTTCCTGCCTTCTTTTCACCACTTGAGGTGCAGAACTAGCAGAAGAGCCTTTGCAGACCTGGCCAAGACAGCTCAGAGCACTTCTGCTCCCATGCAACAGGTTATCAGACCCATAGCAGAGCTTTAAACTTTAAGCTAAGTTATCGGACTACCCACCAGAGCCTGTGAGACCAACACATGCTCTCTCTCTCCCAGCCCGGCTGCGAGCAAGCTCTTCACTGCCAGGGAGGGATCAACAGGATAGGTGTCCATACCTGCAGCTACACGAACAGATTTGGGAGAGCTCTTCTGCGGCATGCTGGGAGCTTGTGTCCGGTATGGTATGCCACGAGATAATTCCAGTGTTATCTGTTTAACAAAAAGTAAAAGTCTCTGAAATGATGATTTTTGCTTTTGGAAATTATATTAAGACCAATGCAGAAACTGGTAGCAAAGAAGTGATTCATGAACACCAACAAAGTGATTCACCAGCCCCTTGCTAGGAAGTGATATCATCACACCACATCTCCATGAGAATGGCAAAAGAGAAGCATTGTTTCACAGAACAGGAAAGTGCTGTATTCTCAAAAAAAAAAAAAAAAGTATTAAATCTGCAGGTGTGTATGACAAACACGAGGGGACAAACTGTCAGTGCTCTGGGCAGTAAGTCAGGTGCCCAGCACAGTGATTATCAGGTGCTTGTGAGCACTACTGTAGAACACCAGAACATCTGCAGGCTGGTCTGGGATAAATTGCAAACTCTGGATATATTGTACAATTACCCACAGCCCAACCAGATTCTTCTCTACATGATCCATCACGCCTCACTGCATCCCTCAAGCCACAAACAGAAAAATCCTTTCTGGCTCGCTGCTTAGCAAGCCGTACAGCGAGCGTGCTCTCACATTCGCTCACCTAACTCAGCCCCACGCTCTCTGACCCACAATATTGCCTCCACATCCCACAGTGGGCTCTTGGGCTTGCCAGGGATGGATACACCTCAGCAGTGTGCCTGCTGCCCCCCTCCGCTCTGCCCAGCACCACTACCCAGGTGCTCCAGAGCTTCTCAGGTCAAAAGGCACAGGAACAGGACTGCTGCACAACCAGCTGGCCTAGGGAACCCCAAAGCTCCCCCAACCCCTTGCTGCACTGATTCTCACCCTGTGGCTCACACTAAGGAGAAGCTGAATGCATGTATGAAGCTGCTGGGGAGGCAGAAAGCGAGAGTTTTAGGTTTCAGCATGTATGCCACGTGTGGTCTTCAAGGGTGACACACTGGATAACAGGTTTTTTTCAGTTCTTAGAAGTGTACCTTGTGTTGGCCATGACCAAGCTCTCAGCAGTTTTTCTGGGCCGTATCAGCTTGTCAACACCTCAAAGCGCTAAGCATGCTGCTCTTTGCCTTACAGCTAACAACCTACCCCTTACAAGCAGGCAGCAGGAGGCTTGCGGCTATTGCCCAGATTAAGAGGATCTTCTTTCCGTTAATCTTGTTCCTTGTACTCAACCTGCCCTGTATGCCAAGATGTCAAAGTACTACCCCTCCAGTTCACCTGATAGTGATGCTTCTCCCACACCTGCAATTCCCCAAAAACCTAACATCAGCAGGCCCAAGCATTTCAAAGACAGTAAAACCAGTGCTGCTTTGCTCCCCAGCTGTGCCAGAGACGAGGGACACTTCAAAGCCAGGGAACTGCCAGAGAAGAGAGTAGTAAATTTTTGAATCACTCAATTTCTCCAGAACTCCTTTAACTCTCTGCAGGAAGACTGGTGGGCCTGCTGCCATGCAGAGCTGCTGGCCCGCAACAGGCCAGAGGCTACTGTCAAATCAAGGCTTTAGGAGCAGGCACAGAACAGCAGGCACGTCCAAGCAGCACTGAAGTCATCTGCAAGGAGGAACAAGTCCCATGCCATGCAACATGAAAGCCAGTTGTAAGTATTTATTCTGCTATCGCTCCTAAAGCCCCAGGGACTGACCTTCTAATGCAATTCATATCCTCCAACGTAGTAACCTCAGCTCCCTGGCGACTGGTGCTGCAGATGCAGAGAGGCCTTAGAGCTGAGCAGCTCGGGGGGTTCTGACGTATCCAGCCACACTCGGTGCCAGCCAGAGCGATGCAGGACTCCTCGTGCAATCGGTCTGCTTCACTGGGTTCACCCAGAAAAGCACAGCAGCCACCCCCCCGCACCAGCCTTCCAGCTCAGCCTCAGTCGCACCCCAACAGGAGCGGAAGGAAAGCTGCTCGCTCTGTCCCAGCAGTGCCCGCAGGCTCCAGCGCAGGACCGACAGCTCCTGCCCCAGAGAGCCCACGTCTGAAAGGACTGGCAAAGGGAGGAGACACACACAGATGGGGAACTTTGCCTGATTTTTCTGTGTGGCAGGGCACAAGAAAAACCATACTCTTGATGCTGTTTCAGTGTTTCTGTATATCGGACAAGATCACAGGGGAACTCAATCACCAACAGAAAATGGAAATGCCCCTTCCTTTGGCCAAATGCACAGAAAAAGCACTGGGCCTGATTTTCCACTGGTGACACTTAACATTTGTGTAACCCACACAATTTTCGCAGTTACTCTTCATACACTTAAATAAGAAGAAAATCTAATTTTCCATTTGGCTTAGAGAAAAAGACACTGCTTTTGGAGCAAATAAGCACAGGTAACCTGTCAGCAAGCATTTCAGAGAACAGTGCACTTTGGTGAACATATTCCCTCGAGTTATTTCTATGATCTAGATGAGCAGCAACTGTTGTACTCATCTCTTTAAAAATTATCATCAGTTAAGGAGTCCTGTATTAGAGTGTTTCCACCCAGGGAACCTCCTTGCTGTGCATAGGCAGCACTCCATTAAAGTCCTGGAGGCACA
>NW_020799106.1:4546950-4557923 GCF_003259725.1 Athene cunicularia
CGGGCAGGAGGGACGAGCTTGTATAAGTAAAATTTACTTTGTCAAATCCTGGAGGCTCTCTGAAAGGTAAAAGTATTTTTAAATCTTGGCCTCAGAAAAAACATTCCCTGCTCTCAGGAGATGGCTACGTTTCTAGGACAGCTGATAGCTTGTGGTGAGATGACCACAGTTTAAGAATTTAACAACATGAAGATGGCTTAAGCCAACAGGTATCATTTCACCACAGAGCATGAGAGCAGAGCTCCTGAAGCACAGCCGAGGAATGACAGTTGTGTTAAGCTACAGCAATGTGATTGCCTCTAATTGTCTTTTATATTCTAAGAGCTAAACTATCCTTGTTCCAAGGCACTGGTCAAAATATTGCAAGAAATGCAGGACAGAGCAGAAGAAAGGTTATTTTCAACTTGCTAGGCTTCCCACAAAGTCTTCACATTCTACACACAGATTTAACTGATTTTATCATTTTGGTTACATCAGAACATCTTTATATCAAAACAACCAACTTCTTGTTACCAACCTCTTTTTTTTAATGCCAGTTACATGCCACCCCCTTGAAGTAAAATAGCTCAGGTTCACACATAAAGATTGAGATGAGATAAAGGAAATAAAAGATAATGAATCAACTGGTTTTGTAAACAAAATAAGCATCTGTAATGACAAAGCAGCCAATGCACTGACTCTGCCCTGAATTACATTGCACACTGGCCCCTTGGATCCCAGGACTTAAAAATCACCTTTGCTCTCTCTGTCACAGGTCAAGTACAGCTCAGCCAAACCAGGAGATTTGTGCCAGTTTGTATTTCCAACAAATATTGAATTCTCCTTTTATAAGTCACTTAGAAGTCACGCTTGCACAATTATTTGCATACACAGCCACTTTATTTCAGCCCCAAATACAAAAAGCTATTAACAGTTGGCCAGATTCTGCTCTCATTTGCCCTAGTACAAAACCACGTCATTTCCACTAAGATCAGTGGAGCTTAAGTTTTGTACCAGACACGGGAGAGCAGAACTCCTTTTTCACTGAGGCAACTCGCAGTGCCAGTGAGTTGCTGTGCCTGTGGCACACCCAGCCTGGAGGCTTCTGCTCTGCTGCACATGATGCCTCCTCTGCTCGCAGTCCTTCTAAGTCCTCTGCAGTCCCACCGTATCCTCGCAGGCCTTTATTTTAAATGGACCTTGTTCCACAGACAGACCAGAGCAGGTTACTTACTCCTCTTAATTCATTTGATTTACAAGAAGCACGCCAGCTGAGTAACACTGAACAAAAGACAAAATTGTTTCTACTGTGTATCTACACACAATAAAATGAACCAGTCAAGCAAACAAAGTGTACACAACGTGCCCTATTATTAACTGAAACCAGAAGAAACTCTCTTCTGTACTTCCAGTGCTTATAAATGCATGCCTATGCCCTAAGTAACCTAGAGCTTCCAGCAATTACTTAGTCCTCAAAGCTCTGAGTCAAGTTTTCTCCACAGTATTTACTCCCTGGGGCTCCCAGCAGGTAACAAATAACTGGTCTCCAACCCTGTTTCTTCAGAGCCCTCCACACTGAGGGCAGATTTTGCTCATTGTCCCTGACAGATCACCTGGTTTAACTTCTCCCGGGCTGCCTTCATTTGCTTTACCCATCCCAGCCACTGTCACACTCCCAGGCACGGCACCATTCCCAGTGCAACACCTGGGCAGTGAGGGACAGGCAGCTAGGTGCAGGGGACACCAGGAACTGGGGCACTGGGTAGCAAGCACTCTGCTGCCAGTCAGGAGGCGATTACGAGCGCTGAGCAGGCACAGCAACAGGCTGAGAAAACAGAAATCTTAATCCCTGCATGCCCGCAACAGCTGGGTTAGGAGTTATTGTCCCGCTCTTCTACAGATACAGCGTTTAGAAGTTGGTAACAGTTGCTTTGTACATTTATTTCTTTCTGGTAATGTAACAAAGCAATTGCCAGTTTTAAGAAACGTGACTATGACCGCGATGAGGTACGTCCAGAGGTACAGCCCTCGGTATAACACACAGAGAGCACTGGCCAAACAAGCTCTCATTCCTCCCAGCAGGGAATCCGACCTCAGACCGGATTCACACTCCACCCCCTGCAGCAGCACCTTGCAGAATTCTGTCCCCTTCTGAGGATGCATTTTTCTGCCACCTTGTGTGACTGCACTGACAGCTACGTAGTCCGAGATCCAAATTCCCCCAAACAATTCCCCTTCTATGAAGGGAAAATGAATTTATTACACAAATACAGGGCACAATGAATCACCCCAGCTTGACTACTGATCCATGTCAAAAAAACAATGCTAGTTTCAAGGGCCCTCTTCTGCCACCTTTCCACTGAATAATTTGAGGGGAAAAACTTGACATGTCACAGCACTGATGCTAATTCATGTGTCATTTTACCCCTACTAGAGTTCACAGAAGCAGAAAAGTGTCAGATTTTTCAAGTGGGAGATGCTAAGAACTGGGTTTCAACTCCCTGGTAAACCTGGAGAACAAGGCAAGGGGCCAGCTCCTGTGCACGAACCCCCAGTGACTCAACTGAAGCGTGCACAGATGAGACGAGAACCAAGAAGAGAATGGGATGATCCCATTCCAGCTGTATACAGCCAGATTTGTAAACAGAGAAACTGGTCACTATCTTGAAGCGGAGTACTATCATCTCAGTAAAGCAGCAGTACGACTCTATGCATTCAGTGTTTTAATTCTCAGACAAACTAGGGTAAAAGCACATCAGATTTACAAAACAGCTCTTAACTGCTTAGAAAGGACAACTGTAAGGCTGCTTGGGCAACCCTGTTCGTACCTTGTTGAATAAGGAATCGGTGGCTGGACACTGTAACGTACTATTTCCCTATAATATCAGCTTCGGATCCTTCTGTTCTGCCCCCAATACCCATGTGCTGACACAGCATAGATAAGGTTTACACGTATGTTTTATTTAGCACAAAATAAGGAACAATGCTGCAATTAGCATTCAGTTTTAACATTATATATACACATACATAGATGCAGATAACCTTGAAAAGTCAGGTACACATGTGAAAGCAGGGTTTTTTTTTTAACACTCCCCCAAATATTTCTTACCACTACGCGAATCCCTTCCGAAGTCCCCCTAGTAGCATCAGTACAAGTCCAAATGGTCACACGGAGGAGGCCCTCGCTCCCCCTGCACGCCAGGAAGAACTCACCCCAACACTCTAGGATAAGGATAAAGCTTTTAGCCTTAAAAGTCACAAGGACTACAGCCTACCACAGGAAGACAGCAGAAGAGATCCAGGGCATCCCCAGAGACTCTGTTAGGTGAAAAAAAGTAAAGCATGCAAAGTTACTTAACCGTTTTGTAGACTTGCAGTTCTGTTGGCATCCTCGTACGGTGTGATAAATTTAAGTGTATACATAAAAAATACAAATACAGTCACAACCCTGCCATGAGTTCCATGCAAACAGCTCTCTGTAAGCCATGTCAGCTCCTTCTACATGCCTACACAGGGCTCTCTGCAGGATTAGGACTGTAAACGATGTACATAAATGCTGGTAAAGTGTGTTTACATAATATGTAAATAGATAAAGAAAAGTACATTCACACCAACTACTGAGGAAAGAAAACAAATCATTTTTCTACTGCTAAAAGTACTGAATCACTTACCATCTGGTTTGGGAGTAAAAAAAAAAAAAAGACTCAGTCCAATTCAGCTACGAAGAAAATCCTCTCTAAAAAAAGTAATCACATGCTAGATCCCCCTAAGTTCAATCTCCAATCATTTTAACATGGAGACAGAGCGCTTTGTTTTCCTGGATGAAAAGAAAAAAAAACAGTGAGAAGGATGTGACTGGTTAGGCCCTGATCCTGCAGGCTCTCAGTACTTAGTTATGGGGAATAGCGGAAGCTATTTTTCAGGAAAAAGATGAATCTCTGCATCAGTTTCTGCTGGAATGCATCCTAATTTTCCAAGAAAAATCTGCCACACTTTTGCTGCCATGCTGTGAAATGCAAAAGTAAAAACTCGATACTAAATAACTGAACTAATTTCCCATTATACCTTGGTAATATTTGGGTTTTTTTCTTCAGTCATCTGAAGATATACCTATGCACACGGTAGCATAGCTCAGAAATGGTACGTTACCGCCAAGTTATGTTATTTGAACAGGAAAAATGCATGTGGTCATGTAAATACTCCGAGTACTATAGCACAACCACTGAAGGTCATGCTTATAGCTCTGGCAAGCATTTGTCATTTCCAAACTTGTGACTTATCACTTTGCCCTCAAACACACAATTAAAATTACTTTCTTCATGTTTAAAGAAACTAAGATTTTTCTATCATCATTTCAATCCACACTTCAAAGCCTAGCTTAGGCATAACACTTATCTTCTAAATGTATGTTCCCTTTAACAGTCCCACCACTGTGCCATGGAATCAAACTGCCCCCTTCCCTCCTTGCCTCACTCTCTGCACGTCCAAATGCCAGCTCAGGTCTATGTGCTGCTTCTCAGCAACATCCCCCTGACCTCATTCACTGCTATTTCATCCTTCCTTCTTTCTTTTCCCCCCTGCCATTTTCCTCTACTAACCAACTGTCAACATTTTCTAATTGATGTTCTTGTATTTTAATACTTTTGCTTTGGAAATAGTGAAATCCTGGTTGATAACCACAACTCAAAGACCAATAGTGCTGTGTGGGTGGCTGTAACAGTTCTGTGGGTCCTGACCTTTTTCTTGTCCTTCCCTCAGTTCATCTCCCTTGTTCAAACACTTGCACAGAACTTTATTCCTCCTCCCAGAGGCCTTGAGTTCAATACAGACCCTTCACCTATGGGACAAAAAAGGATTTTACTGGATTTATTGATTAACCTGAATAGTACAAACACCTGAAAACACTGAAATTTCCCTGTCCCACTAAACACCTTACCCACTAAGTTTTGCTGTTCACCTTTTTCTGCTGAACGCCAAGTCTTTCCATGAAAAAATGATTCTATTATTTATTCAAAATAGAAAATTTTTCTTTGGCTATTCCTTAAAAATTACTTATTCTTTCCTTCTTAAATTTAGCACTATTGATTAACCCTGTATAGATTCCATTGGGATAAATTTGATCCCAAATTGTTAAGAAATTAAATAGTTCTCTCTCTTGCGGAAAAGAGATTCTTAAAATAATGTGTTACATGTATAACCAAAGCAATCAAGTTACTATGGCTTCATGCGTTACTGCTTGTCACGTGTGTGACGACCATACCCAGTTCTCACTCGTGACTGAAAAAGAAAAGCTTAGCTTAAAGATAGTCTGTGCTAAAGCATTTTTGGCAGTGAGGGAAGGCTATGAGTGAGCATCAAGCAGGTTACAGTGACTCAGCTGCACAGCTTAACTCTTTAAGCCACAGAAACAGCATTACTTTAGACCTTGCTAGTAAAGTCGCCTCAAATTTGGTGAGTAATCACCACTTAGCGTAGCACAAGCAGGGGTAGACCCACACCTCACACCCTCTGGCACCCCAGAGTTAGTAAACTATCTACTTCCAACCCTCAGACTCCAACTGAGCAGAATCACACCCTACCCTAGTACAAAAGCGCTTATATACCGTACCTATCTCAAAGCAGGCAAAAGTAAATATGGCACTAAAACCAGCGATAATGGGAGAACAGACATGCCCAGAGAGAGAAACACAAGGCTTTCCCTGCAGGGAGCAGCTTTCCTCATCACTGCTCAGTGACAAGGACTCTGTAGATCCTTCTACGCTAAGGGGGCTTTCCCCTGGGTCCTATCAACAAAACCTTCCCTTGCCATTTGAAATCCAGCTGCTGAGGGGAGGGCTGAAGGCCAAGGGAGGGCTTCTGAACAGAGTTGACCTTGCAAGCTTTCTCCCACCCTCCGCTCTCCCACTGAGCGACTAAACAGGACCCTCGGGATTCTCTGAAAATGTAACAGAAAGAGAAAAAAACCAAGTGGAGTTTGGCCCTGAGGTAACAGAGGCCAGAGGGGCCTTATGGGTCTGTCAGCCAGTGACAGAATCCAAAGGACCTACAGGGAAGTGGTTTCAAAACCAGTGGATAGGGCCATGCTCTGAGCCCAAGAACCTGCCCAGTGCCAGGGAGCTGGCCCCGGCGGCTCCTCCCTGGCACGCCTGGAGCAGCAGGGGGTAGTGCCCATGACAGAGCACAGGCTCTGGGTGCTCCACTTCCCCGGCTCGTCAGGGCCTGCCGGGGCAGACACAACCCCTCACGTAACCCCTCACACTCTAACTTATCAGGACTACAGCCAGGTATGACTTTTGTTCTGTACCAACTATCCCAGGAAACAGATTTCAACTTTCCCAACAGGTAGTGCCAGCATTTAAATGAACAGTAATTTATATCAACAAAATGATAAATGGTTTCTATGCATTTTGCTGCTTTTGAATGTAAAATATCAAGTATCAAATCATTTTAATACAACCAGAGATAGACATGCAGGAAAAAAATCACAAGTAAACATACCACGTCTTTAACTGTGTCTCTTCTGCTGTCAGTTAAAAGACTAAAAGTGATGGTCCAAACTACAGTGTTCCGTACATTCCAAAATTAACCAAATTAATGATTCCCTTTTATTTCTAATTACATTCTTCACAACATAGTAGCCATATGCATTCCTGTTGTTATTTTATTTTGAAAGTTACGCCAGTAATAAGAGTGATAATACAGCTTTTTGTGGACTCACAATTACACTTGTAGATTGAGCTGTGGGTTTCTTTCACCTCAGTAACTATTAAAAAAAAAATAAAAATCTTTTTCTTACCTTCCTGCCTGTATCTAAGCACTCAGGATTGTGGACACTTCAACAGTATTCTTGAATATATTTTTAAGTTTCAGACATAAAGGTCATATTTTTCCCAGATTACATAATCAGATTATCTTTAGAAAACATTAAAGATACATGAAAAACTTAGAAAAGTCAAGTAATAACTCTTTCCATAACCATTAGGGGATTTCTTCCTCTTTCTTTTTTTTTTTTTTTTGTCACAGTTGTATACAACTGCCAAAAGTATTGTGCAGCTCCACAGCTGCAGTGGCTAAGAGTGATACCACACAAGCAGCTCTGGGCAGAGATACCTTCCTGCAAACTACAGGGTGAGACGGGAGCGAATAAAGGGAGAGCAGTTTCTAACCACACTGGTAAACATCGTCTTCTTCCTCACATCCAGGATCGGTCGCAGACAGTCAGAGAGTTCAGAAGGAATAAGGCCATGACTAACTTGCAGCACCCACCACCACAGTCTAACCTGGGCGGCCTCAGAGACATCAGCACAGATCTGACTTGCACCAAGTCAGAAAGCACGGAATCCGTGGAGCTAAACTCAGAAGATCAGAATGAGGCTCCTTATCTCTGCAAATTCATGCACAGGGAGTTGCATGCTGCACAGCCTTTCCTACTCTGAGTCACTCCTGCTCTAGGCTGTTCAGTAGCAAACTGTCAATAAAACTCATTAATGATGTGCTTTATATAGAAATAGTGCATTTAACTGAGAGGCTACAACAAATGAAGAGTGCAGCGAGGGGTGAATTACGTGGTTAATGGAATACAGGATGTGTGTCAGTAAAGAAGTGGTAAAGGTGGGTGGGAGTCTTAATGTTACATAGATCTGCTTGAAGTTTGGTGTATATATGAACCTAATTCCCCTTTTGATTTCAGTACAGTTATATCTAGCACTCCTCTGTGTTTCTACCAATACATAAATTCTCTGATGAATAATTGATAACCAACTTTCTTTTACGTAAGCCATTACTGGAGAGCCAGCAAATATTACAGACATGTTTGTCTTCTCTCTTTTTTAGCCTTGCTCTCATCTGAATCATGTTTGGCTAGCATTCATATCTATCTCCCTGATTGGTGGTAGCTATTAAAAAAAAAATATATATATATATATACACACACCCTGACAGAACTGGTTGCAGGCACAGTGCAAAAAAGATGTTCTTCGACACGGATTCTTATTTTCCGTCCTATGTAAACACACATCTGCAGTTGTTGGCAACATTATAGTAGAGGATGGTTTCTTACACTGCCTGTCCAAGTTCTACACCTTGTAAAATATTCTAGCATTGTGACACAACATTTAATTACAGCTAACAACTGACCTTCTAAGCAGACGGCTGTCATTTTTGTCCATCCAACAGTGTTTTACTTGATGCTTACAGGTAATTCTAACTTCTCAAACCAAATCAGGAGGAAACAACCCTGAGGAGAAAGTGAAAAATGATCAAGGGATATTTCACAAGTTTGGGGGGAGGAATTGTAATACATAATAGCAACAAAGAAGTGAGAAGCTGAAAAACTGTCAATCCCACAGGAGAGTTCAGATAGAAAGGAGGGAAGCCTAGAAGTAGAGGGGGGTTGGGCAGGAGAAAATAGCTGTAACACTTTTCAAATGGTTCTTTCTGTGTGAGGTGGTGGTGGTGGGGGAGAAACCCAAACACTGCAGGAGACCAAAACTGTAACCTGAACCTGACCTCCCTCACACTGGCTGTATCATAAAACCACTGGGCTGAACTTTGGTCATTGCATCACCAATGCAAAGCAGTCTCAAAGTCCAGTCAAGCAACTACATGGTGATTTTTTTTTTTATTTCACGTGCACTCACGATGGTAGAGGCCAACTGAGAACATGGCCCTTCAGAAGAAAAAACATGTCAATTTAATTGACAGTTGGCTGGACAGCTTGCTTTTCTTTTGAGGTTGGGCTTGCTTTTTTTTTAAATATTACTGCACAGAAAAATGTGGGCGTGATATGTCATTTAGCTGGAACGTTAAGTGCCAAGGACATATTTTTGTCTGTATCCATTAGAAATGGAAATCAATACAGTAGTTAAAAACATTGAAGACCGTAAGTTGATCAATTATGCAAAATATAAACCTTATCACTGATGTAACGTGGCACGGGGAATGTTCACGTAAAGATGTTCTTGAGATCTTAAAACATCCTTGTAGACAGGACGTGTGATTCATGGTTTACAGAATGATAAGCACTAAAAGGGTCAAGTAACTCACCTAATATCACCCAGCAAGTCAAGATCAGGCTGAGATCAGAACTCAGGATCCTGTTTTTCCATACGGATCTTTCTAACAACTGCATGTTACTCCCAAGCACACAATGTCCTACCAATACCGAGCATTTCTGTTTCCACAAAACGGCTTGGTTTTCTGCTGCATAGAAAAAGAACCAGCGTGTTCAAAAGTGAACGTTCTAGCAAGCATAAAAAGTAAATGCTAAGGCAGGACACAAGATAGGTTTAGCTGATAGAGAGATAATTTATCATTATCAGTGATAACGACAACTGCCAAAAATTCCAGTCCATACCTTCATGATTCAATTGAGTTGTCCCTGCTTAAGAGGGCTGAATAGAAGAGCACACTGAACACGGAGCCTTCCAAATCCCTTGGCGTCTGACAAAATGCCAGTTGCCAACCAACACAGCAGCAGTGCGACCATCGTCCTCAGCAGTTCATTATTACAACACAGAAAGGCTGGCAGGTAACTGAAGACTCCACCTCTCAACTCGAGGTGTCTGCCCCCTCATCCTAAAGCATCCTGCCAAGCAGACCCGTTCTTGCTAGGTATAGAAACGCTCACCTGGTGTTCACCCCATGCTCCTAACACTGGCACTGGAGAGAGAAATTACTTAGAACATCAGTGTGTGAACATAAAACAGCTGAAGACTGCAATGCGTTGTAGCTTCAGGTGGAACTCAAAAGCAGCAACTCGAACTCCTCTGTGAAGAGGAAGCAATAATGCCATGTCCTAAACTTGCATTCTGTGCATCAAATTTATTTATAGAGGGAGGGAAACAGGTTTGGGAAGAGAGATTCAATTTACCAATCTTTCTTTACAGTATCAGTATTTCATCCTCTACCAGGCCATCACATGCCCACACCACCTATATGTCTGATTCATGTGTATAATAATACGTAACAACACTAGACGGCCACATGTATCGTACTTAAGTTTAATGTGTATCTTAAGACTTCAGTTTGCCTTTAATCAGGAAAACACATTGGTCTACCTTGGTTTTAAACTAATTTTTTTAACTTGGTGGGCTGCAGCCACTGGAGTCTTATTTATTATCATTCAGCTGTTTCTCAGAACCCTAGCCAGCTGGGCCTAGACCTGGTACGCAGGTGCTGAATACCCGCTTAAATCACTGAACTCGAGGTGCTATGAGCCTGTATGTTGTTATGATGAGAGCCTAACTTTGTTTAACAAATCCCAGCACCAACAGGTTAATTTTGGACTTCAAAACCACAATATTTCTAGGCGTGATCTGCTACGCGCCGTCACGTGTATCAGAAAGAAGGTAACGGGATCGTTGCCACAGATATATAAATGAAATAAACCGTTGGATGTAACGCCCTGGCGGAATAAACAGTGTAGCCCTCCGCGTACATCAGCCTGAAACAACCACACGCAGGCTCCACCAGGCTGGAACTGAGCCAAAAGCTTATCCATCCTTTCTGTCACACGTGGATTCTCCGAGGATCAGCGTCTGGAACTCCATGTGCTCGTTCGATGTTCATCTGTGGTTAAAGATAAGGAATTCAGATGGAGTCACGCTCCCAGGGACGGGAAGGAGACACCCCAAGGGCAGCACGTGCCGTGCAGCGAGAGCTTGACCCAGTGCTGCAACGGGAGAGGCTGTGTCGGGAAGTTGGAATCTGAGAAATTTGCCAAAATGGCTTAAGTTGTAACAAGCAATTAGCGATCGAGAATAAACCCTCTGCACAGTCCGTTGTGTGCCCGTGACTTGCGCTGCCGTGCCCGGCGTTACGCGGCCGAGCTACGAGCCGGGCAGGGAGCTCCTGCCCCCTCGGAGCCGCCGGGGGGGGAACGCGCCGCACCGGCGCTCCCTTCGCCACCGTGACCGCCGGTGGCGGGGGCCGAGCCCCGCGCCGCCGTTCCCCAGCGCCCCACCACGGGGCTCCGGGCTGCGGTCACAACCAGC
>NW_020799106.1:4557973-4560782 GCF_003259725.1 Athene cunicularia
GGCAGGGAGAGCGAACGCGGTGAGCGGGGGGGGGCTCCCCCCCGCCAGGGCCGGTGGGACGCGGCAGGGCCTGGCTGCGGCCTGGGCGCTCCGGAGCGAGTCTCGGCGAGAGCGGGACCCTGCCACCGAAAACCAGACCCAGAAGAACTCCCAAGCCAGGACGGGCTCCTCCAGTACACACCAGCGATCCCCAGGGCTGGAGTTAAGGGAAATCCCGCTCCGCAGGGACACCGGCAGGTGCAGGATGACTTTCTAACAGTTCTTTAAAGCGTTGCCTGTAAGATCTGGCTATTGCAACTGAGAATTGCAGAGTACGTCTGTGCATCCTTCCTTCAGCTAGGAGAAGGAGGCTGGTCGGCTGCTCAGGAACCTCGCTTGGAACCTCTCGTGCAGCAGTGGCAGAGGGGAGCGGAAACTGTGGACATCTTAAAAGAAAAAAAAACAACTATCCACTGTAGCATCGTGGAAGCTGTTCTAGAAATATGACGTATTTGCAAACTCAATATATAAATACAGCGGCGTGCATACCCTAGGTACAGATAAGATTTGACCCGATGTCTTCTCTTTAAAATTGCGGTCTGTGTTTTTATACGGACAAGTGAACGCTTTGGGCTTTTGAAGCCTCGCGGTTTCCCTCTTTATACTATTTATAAAGACTACTTTTTCATAAGGCTTTTAAATAAATGTAGCGTAGAAGAGACACCGTGAATTTGGCCTTGCTGTGATGGAAGCAGTCTGGAGATGCAGTTTGTCCACAGCAGGGGATGCAATCTTTCTAACAAGGGAGAAACTTTTTCTGTAGGTGAAATACTCTGTACTGCAGGGACTGGTCTTGTGCCCGTTCATCCTAACGCACACTTTGTTCCACAAGCCCATGCCGGGGCAGCCTTGGCCCTCTTGGTCACGATGTGGGAATTTGAATTAAGAAAACTGAGCTTAACCAACCTCCTAAGTGATGTACCAACCTGCTCCAGAAATCGTTCCACAAGTGGCTTTAATTTTTCTTTGTGTATTTATAAAAGCAGACTTGTTTTTCCTGTACAGTGGCTTGTATGTGTGATTTTTTTTTTTAATGATTCTGATACGGCATTGCTTTTTGGTTTTGTTTTTTTTCCTCCTGTGAAAGAATGAGTGTAAATGTACAGTCGGCATTATGCATTCAGTTTAATTCTTTTGCAAGGAAAAATTGGTGGAAATTATTTCAGGCGATTTCCATTTACTCTTGCAGCACTTTAAAGTGTCTGATACTTCTGCAGCTGGCTTACCTGTTTTTCCTGGAATTCCCCTGCAGCTTGGCATTAGTTAATGTGCAACAATTCTCTATCGAATGCAGTCATTAACTACAACGCAATGCCTCCCTGTGTTACAGCCTGCTTCTAACCCTCCCCGATGCTAATGAAGACCATCATCCTTTTTCAGAAGCCCACAAAGATACCGTGGTGCATGCAAACAGCTGTACTGGAAAAACAAACTGCCACAGCTTTTTTTTATCTCGTCTGCTCTGTCCTGCCCTTAGGTCTTTCTGCTTGGTTTTTAATTTTTTTCTCCGTGTCTAAAACCTAGTCGAGATGTTTAATGGGATAGGACCTTAATGCGTCTTTCTGTAGAGGACAGCGTGGTCCCTTACACTGCGAAAACTTTTTTTTTTTCTTTTAATAAAGGTGTTAGCATCAAAGTATTAAAGCCGGGAAAAATAGCAAAGAAAACCCGAGATGTGTTAAAGAAAAGCCTCTATGTGTAACTTCTTGCTTACTCAGTAATTGAAACTTTTTTCATGTGTTCTGGATATCTGTAAGCAGAAGGTTTAAATCTGTAATGCCGTTCATTCTCTCTGCAGTCTGGTTATTGTGTTTTCACAACAGCAAAATTACTGTTATTGCTGACTTATAGAATAAATACAGGATATCTCACCACTGACCAGTCATTGCTTCCCTTCACAAGTACGACAGTCGTGAACCAAGTAGAGTGCAGAGTGTGAACTGAGTATGGTGCAGAGCACAAGTTTCTTTCTCCTAACAGTCCGAATGGTGCAGCTGGCCTCTCTGAAAGGCGAAGCTTAACGCTGGCTTTTCAGTCCAGATCTTCCATGGGCGTCCTGCAGGCACGTCCGGGGCATTCGGCTCTGGGAGCTGGCTGTCGTGTGAGGCAAAGGTACGGGGTTAAGGGCGCCGACACTATTGCACAGCGCAAGGTTCTCTTGTAGCCGTGTGCTCGTCATCGGCAGTTTCCTTCATTCAGCTCGTTTACTATTCGTGTGGTTCATCTCGTTTTGGTTTTGACTGGGTTTTTAATCTTCTAGCATGGCTGCAGTGGTTCGGGGAGCACAAGCGGAGCCTCGGGCCGCACACCTGGGTAGCCGAGATCCCAGTGCGGCTCACGACACCCCGGCTGCGGCCGAGCTGCAGTTATCCGAGGCTGTGGCAGCACCTCCGGGAGCAGCAGGCTGAGCGCGCCGGAGCCCCGTCTGCCTCCCCGTACCACCACCCACCGGTGCCGACCGAGGAGGCCGCCGCTCCTGCGGGGCTGCGCTCCCGTGTGACACCCCTGCAGCAGCAGGCCCCACCGTCTCGTTTGGGGGCACACGGGATCGGGTGGCAAAGCTGCAACCCGCCAGGAGATGTGGCAGGGGAGGCGAAGGCTTACGTGTGGTGGCCCTGGAGGTGGCAGCGTTCCCTGGCTTCGTCCCGCGTGGAGCAGCCTGTGCCTGGCTCACACCCAGTCCAAAACCAGGCACGATGCTTCAGCTGCCACTGACCGCCTTTCCCGAGCAAAGCACAGCCGCCCCAGGAGCCGGCGCCGGTTCCGGGGA
>NW_020799106.1:4560832-4564367 GCF_003259725.1 Athene cunicularia
CCCCCCCTGCTCCCCCCAGCCTCTTGCTTCCACTGCCGTGTCCCCCTTCTCCCCCATCACGAGGGTATGAAACCGAAGACTGCTTAAATTCTCGCTTTTTTTTTGCTTTTTTTTCCCCCCCAAAAGTACTAAAAATAACCTCCCTTGTGCCTCCCTTCCCAGGAGAAGCCGATCTTTCTTATGCTGTTCCCAAGCTCCCAGCCCCTACATCTTGCTGGTGTTGGATGTAATAATTTTTGAAAGCTGTACCCCATGCTCTGGTTCATGTCACTAATCTACGTTACTCAGGAATATTTCATCCCCTGGCAGTTTATTCCTGCCTTTAGGAAAAACAACTCTCACATATGGTCTGTAGCGTGCAAGGCCCCTTCCCAATGGTCTGCAGAAAAAAAAAAAATATTGACAACCCAAGCAGTGGCAAGACACGGCAACATATGAGAGATGCTACAAAAGCCCGCTCCTGTTCCAAAGCAACAAGCCAGAGAATCCGTAGGGAGGCTAAAATCACTTTCATTTTTAACTACAGGTACCAATATCTACAGGTTTTAGTACCTTACAGCACATGCCACAGAATTGTGGCATGCTCGGACGTCCCTGCGGCGTGTGCGCTTACCTCTGCCTCCGGTCCCAAACGCTGTCACGGGGTGTCTGCATCCCAGGCCCCTCTGGATCCACGCAATGCCTCACACCCCAGCTGAGAAAGGTGCTCTCAGTTCCTCCGGCTTTGTTTCACTGCCTTTGGTGATGTCCCGGGGCTCAATACTTGTCTGGTCACCGCACAGCCCAGGCTAGACAGGAGCGTGCTGGAAAAAGTACAGATTTTAGGGGCATTTGTCATACTTGTTAAAAAATAACAGGCATAAACCTAGATATTTCCCTTTATGGGTGACAGGGGAAGCGTGCACAGTAATTAGTAAATACATCCTACTTAGTGGTTTTTGTCACCGGTCCCTTCTAGCTCTTCATCTACAGCCAACACAGTTCTGTATATAAGATTTTGTTGAAAGAAAGCTTGTGTTCAATTTCAGTAGGATTCTAGATATTTTCATTTTAAAAAAAAACATATCAATTTAAAAGTTAAATTGTGACAGAGAGACAGAAAGAGAGACATGTTCTGGGAAATTTGACTGAGAAGTAGGAGCAATTGTACTGTACCTTTCCATTACAGCTGAGCTATAATTGGTCTAATCTCTACTATGAAAGAACAAAATATTGGAATCTGTTGTGCGGCGAGGCAAGTTACTTTACATGAATCTGAGAAACAGGTAGCTCTAAGCACAGTATCCTCCTTACTGCAGAACATCGCAGACGTATCGGATACAGGTTTTAGGGTTACTCTACAACATCTTCCTGTATTCTTTGAAAATACCACATTTAATGCCCACTGATGACACTAAATCATAACGCACGTAGGAGAAAGAAGACTCAAGGTTTCACATCCCACTTCAACCTCCCCATGTCTCAATTCCACCCTTGAACTAACTTGGTGAATTTAATGTTCTTCCACTATGGAGAAGGACTCAATGAAAGACGGACGTAAGTAAAATTTACCGTACCTCCTGGCTAACGTCACCTAAGCAATACTACTATTAGTTGATTTGGTTAATTTTAAAAGTCTTCTCAAGAATGGGGTAAATTGTGTCTGATTTGCAGGCTTTACAGAGACAATCAAGTCACTCGACTTCTCTCAATGGGAGCTTTGTCTGAATGGCAGCAGGATCTGGTGCCGGGCAAGATGGAAATGTAGTTAATGCTTGGTCTTCAGGAAGACGTTGACAGATGAAACTCAAATGTTTCTCGTCCCTTTTCAGATATTCTTGCCGTAGTGCTTTGCGTGTGCTTTGTGCCTTTGATCCCCGTTTGGCTGATTATACCAGACTCCGAGGGTTAGGCCGTCCAACTCGCGCTGACGTCAATGAGCCTTACATGCAAAAAATCCTACTGATTCCTGTGGTTCCTATAAACCACGTGGTTTCATATGACAGACAGATTGCTGGTGTAAATTGCCAAAGCCCCACTCGCACCAAGAGGGGAGCTGCGCCTCGTACGCGCATGACATGTCTGACTGGATGTAGCCCTGACCGACTGAGGAGGGTTCAGAGCTGAAGGGCAGAACTTTTCTTTTATTCCAAATTTCTTTGAAACCAGCCCCCTTTGGATTTACTCCATTTGTTCTTTTAGCAGGGTGCTAGCTGAGGTTTCCACTGGGTATATTTTCCTGCAGTCATTCTCTACCACAAGTACCTGAGACAGGAGCTGTAGAAATAAAATTGTCCTTGCCTCCATACCTGAGCTTGAGAGTGGCTGAGGAAGAAAAGGCAGCTCATCATCTGTGGAGCTGGCAACACCATTTAACCAGCTTAACATCACACACTTGAGTCATCTCTCCAGGGGGTTACTATGCTTTTGTAGCAAAACTCACCAACCTCATGTGCTCACAGCAGCGATGCTAGTAGGCCTGCTTGGGAAATGCACCCCGCCACTTGCACCGTGCACCCCGCTGCTCTCGGGAGCGTTAAGGTGGCCCCAGCTCAGCGGGTGCCCTCAGGAGTGGGGGCTCAGCTGGGAGCAGGGACTTGCTCCTGGGTAGGAGGTGAGTGTCCCTGTCCTCTGACAATAGCAGGGGACACCTGTCCTAGGGCTGGGCTAGATTCAGGTTGGGGGTGGTGGGGTTTTTTAGTGTTTCACGTAAAAGAGGTCTTCTCTCCACAGCTGGATTTCAGAGTTTCCTAAATTTGCCCCTTTTCACTGAGGTAGAGAAATTTGTCACATCCTGACAGGAAGAAATGCTGATTTGAAGATACCTTTAACTTTGCCAGGGGTGTCTGCTGAATTCCCTGGCTGCAGACAAAAGCCACTTCCCTTAAACCCACTCTGCCTGCCCCTCACAGGCCCGATACAGGCTCTCAGCTGTCCTGGCCAGGCGCTGAAACTGGGTACCCAGCCAGGGAAACCTGCTGTAACCATGAACCTGAAGAAAACAGCTGCCTGGCTGCTGGTGTGCTCGGGGAAGGGGCTGGTTAAAGGCAGAGGAGAAGGCATCCCGGTCCGCCCTTAATTACAAGTACCTTGAAACCACGCTCTGCGGTTTTCAGCCAAGCTGCCTGTTGTCTTCGAATGAATGCCTGTAAATTTGAAATAAGTAAATGACTTTATTGTGAGGATTTGGCTCAGGAGAGCCTTAGCAGCATCCTGAAGGGTTATTTAAATGTCAATAATGTTTTCTAATTCGGGCTATAGGAATTAAACAAACCCGAGTGGAATCGGTGAGTTACTAGTTTAAGTTTGTGCGGCTGTAAACAAGTCTGTGTGACAGAGGAAACTTCCAGTCAAATGAAAGCAACAATAAACACGCTCGCCCCAAACCTATTCTCGTTATTAAACGCGCAGAACATTTCCTGGATATTCCCGTACACGGTTTCTAGCACACATATTAAATCCGCGGTCTCGCCGCTGCTCACCCCTTCCATTCCTCGGGTAAGACGGGAACGGCTGTGCCCCGCAGCCGGAGCGCAACATGTGCGCGCCGCAGCCC
>NW_020799106.1:4564417-4634208 GCF_003259725.1 Athene cunicularia
AAAAAAAAAAAAAAAAAAAAAAAAAAAAAAAAAAAAAAAAAGAAAAAGTTGCTTCTTATAACCGGGTAAATAACTCGGATACACATATCATTCAGGAGACAAGACTCAAAATAATGATGACTTTGTTTCTGAATAGCGATAGTCAGACTGCTAAGCTCTACTTTCCAGTCCTTTCTTCCGGAACTAGTTTCACTTACCCTTGTGTTTCCTGCTCTAACGTGTCTCCTGTGCTTTGTGCAAATACCGCCCTGTCCCATGGCTGCGCCGGGCCGTTAGTCCGGAGGGAGACTAACCGAGCACGTCCCTCAGCAATGCAAGCGGCCTTCTTCCTTGAAGGACTGAAATAAAAGAAGTATATCAAGTGTCACATTTTCAGTTCCCCTGTCGGTCCCGTTACCTAGCGTCGGAGTACTGAGCTTGTCAGAAGGCTGTCCAGACGTGCTTGGTTTATAGGAAGCACGGCCTTCAGAATTGTGTATGGCTTTTTGTCCTCAGCTGAGGAGTAAGGTCATGTATGGCTTCTCCTTTCATCAGACCAGGAAGGAAAGCAAAACTCTGGCACCATTTTCCAAGCAGTCCTCTGAGAAGAGAAGCAGAAGAGCTCTGTGGGGTTTTTCTCAGAAGCTTCCCACCCCTCCAGGGAAGCTGGAGCCATTCACAGGATTGTCAGGGACTCGTCTGAGTTTGACCTGTCTATGCACCACTTCTCAGAACCTGTTTCCATTTATGTCTTGTTTCTCTGTACTTTAGTCTTAAACCAGTCTGCCCTGAGCCTCGAAAACCCTCAGCTCTTTGCTCTGGGTAAGTCTGAGTTTGGTTCTGGCTGTTCCTTAGTTTTTATCGTCATTTATTTTCTGCTCCCGAGGGCATGTCTACATGCTCCAGTCTTACCAGAAGACCTTCGTGACTGTGAACTCCTGAGGAGAAGGGTGTTGAGGATCATTTTCAGCAAAGTTACCCAATGGATGGCTTTCTGTCAGGAACTGCCAGCAAAGTTTATTGAAGCAGAGATTTATCTTTTTTCTTTAAATCCCACAAGAGATTAAAATAAGCAACATGTTTTTCTTTAAAATTTCGAGGGCCAGATCTTCAAGCGGTGTAAATTAGCATAAATTTCATGATGCTATAACCCCTACAATCTGAGCGAAAGTCAAAATTGGACATGATTTCATTTAAGGTTTGGTTACTTTTCAAAGCTAAAACTCAAACTTCTCCTGAGGGTGGGCATGGTCCTTTTCAGTCTGTGTTTGGGCTGCTTCCACCTGTTTTGCAGGAGTTTGTTTCTATCTTTGATTTCTCTGCTGTGATGTATTGTCCTTGTTCTTACACCTCCCCTCTCATTCATGTCTCTCTCTCTCTACTCTCTATTGTCCAACAATTTCAGCTTTCTCTTCTGTCTTCCCCCTCCTGCCTTTCCTCTTCCTTGGTAGTTCCTTTTCCTTCCCCCTTATCTCAGCAATTGCTGCCAACAGCTATATTTGGAATAGAGTGGGAACAAGCTATTCTTGTGACTTTACTTTGAAATAACTGAGAGGAGCAGATGATTTTCTTTGAACAAATAGAAGATACATCGAGGAGAAGGCAGGCTAGTAAAGTCAAAATGACATTGTTAGGGAATACCTGCCCAGCAGGTTCGTCTTTCCCAGCTCTCAGGATAACTTCAGTTAGCTATTAAGCTATTGGTCCTTGTTTGCTCTGTTTTAGCTTTAAATCCCCCTCCTGTGCAAAATTCCTCTCTCCAGGTTAGTAACCCGAGGTTCTAGAAAGGCCTAGCTCATCACCACAACGTCTGGGCACTCACACATCAAGGGGAATGACTGCCACATAACATCTCAGATGCCAGAATTAGCTGAAACAGGATATGTACTTGTTTAACACTTGAACTCAATGCTGTTGTGTCTTCTGGTGTAGTCACAGGATACAGTTATAGAGTTCCACTCGTATGGGCTAGCACAGAAATATGCTGGGAGGAACAATTTCCTATCGAGCAGCATGATTTCTCCATGTCCTCTCACATGAACTCCTTCTCATCACCACCTGTTCCTCGTCTCCCCTGCCGTTTAAACCGCTGTAAGCAATACCCCAACAAAGCCAGCAAGAAACGGAGCTCCATGAACAGGGCAGCACAGAACGTATTTCTCCCTATCCCCCATATTTCTGTGTTTATACCATTAACTCCCACATTGGCAAACCAAACAAGAAATGAGGCCAAATGAGAAATTCAGCCTCACGGTTAAGCATCTTGTGCCTGTGCCAGAAGAAGACCCAAGTCTATTTGTCTGTTCCCAAGTGAAGCTGGTTCTATTGAAACGGTACTGCTGTACATGCGGGGTGTGAAACTGCTTCATGCAGGGAAAGATACATGGAATTACAGGCAGAGAGATGCAGGGACAGGATCTTTCCTTGCAAGTTAAAGGAGGGATGGCTGCTAAATGTTCCGCAAGAAGCTAGAGGGAATAGATTCTTCCATCCATTGATGACTTCCTGGAATTTTATAAACCAGCTAACACAAATGGTCACGCTGACACAGGGCTTCCACCCTTGTCTCTGCAATAACTGTTAATGCATTCAGTTTGCCAACAGAATACACGTCAATACTGATATCTTAGTGGGGCAAGGCTGACAGAGCTCTAATGCTTTTCTATGAGACCATCCAGCAGAAAAACAGAGCAGTCTTCACACAAACAGATTCTTCTCCATGTCCACATTACTACTACTGCCACCACACTGCAGATCTTGAATATGTCATATCAAACAGAGGCTGTGCAAAGGGAAAAAGGAATGATCCAGGCTAAGAAGTGACATCGACTTCCAGCACTACCACTAATCCCCAACAGAGACTGCCAAGTGTCTCTTTGGGCTTCTGCCCCTTAAAACTGAGCACAAGAGAATTTGGTGTATGCTGCAAATGTAACAATATAAAAACATTTAATGCCAAATTAAATGCAAGTGCAGTGGCTAAGCATATTTCATCAGTATCAGACGAGTTTTTGCAATTTTGTGCTGCCACAGAAAGCGAATATATTTTATTTATGTGTTCCCAACCTCAGGCCAAAAGACAAATGAACTCTGTCATATTTGGAGAGCACTGCTAAATACATGGTGAACTCGGAGAGGATTTAGCCCTCCCCTGTTACCTCTCATCCCCTGTCCCATCCTCACCATGCTGGCAACTTGCAGCGTTCCTCTCAGCCTCCTTGACTCCACACGCTCAATACAGCTGAATAACACAGCTGCAAAAAGCATCTGAAAAATAGTCTTTAGGTTTAAGGCTCCCAGGGCACTACATGGGGCACAGACCTAGGCAGGTTTGCTGAAGAGGGAGCTAGCCCACAGCTGTATGGCCACAAACAGGGATCAGAAACTGCTTCTGGGACTCTCAGGAGTGCCGATGTGCCTCTGCTTTTTATTATTAAGCAGATGCAGATGTGTCCAAGGTTTGGCTGCATCTAAGCCGTAACTAAACCCCACTGAGATTTGCAGAGTAGGTTTTCCCCAATCTCCTTGGTCTGGACCAGCTGAGAAGATGAGCGTTTTCTGAGCCTTTCTACCTCCACTCAGAATGGAGGGAATTTTCATACCCAGTTAGAGTCCTTGCCCAGGGTGTGTGACGTGCTGGATTCAGCCCTCTTTTCTGCCAAAATGCATCCGAGCCCATTTCTTCTGCCTTGTAGGATGGCACCCAAACCCATGTTTCAGAGTCATTCTGGGGCCCGCCTCTGTTTTTCTGACTCAGGCTTTGAGCTTTAGGTGAAGTGAGCCAGCCGGACTGGCTCTGCAGCAGAGGTCAGGGTACCTGCCTGGAGAAGAGCCAAACTCCAGTAGAAGGCACAGCTGGTGTTCTCGTTTCCACACTCCTTCTTAGAGCAGGTCGCGAGGAGCTGACACGCATCTGGAGGAGGGTTAAGGAGAAAACTTGAAGTGCTGCGTTACAAGTCTCAATCTGCAGTTACAACAACAAAGAGCAAGCACTTTCCAGGCATCCAAGGAGGGACAATCACTGTTGCCATAACCCGCAAAGGACATGGGAAGGTGTGAAGAAAAAGAAGTGCCAAACATGATGGTTTTTTTCACATTTATCCACAAGAAATATCAAAGTACATAAAGTATTCACCCTGTGGTGCACAACTGACCTTCCTTAAAACTAGGCTGAACGACCATAAACCCCATCCTTGTGGTTCAGGGCAGCGCTTGTGCTGGCGTGCACTAAAAACACCGGGTCTGCAGCACGCCTGGGGAGGCCGACCAGGGCTGCCATGGACTTTGCAGGCTTTCTGATAAGCACACTTACTTATTGTAACACGATTTAAAGTTGACAACATGTCTAAAAACACACAATGTCAGAGAAGGAATGAAATGTTGCTTCCCTCTCTCTCCCCCCCAACCTCATTACAGGCTAAGGAAAAATAATGTATGGAGAATAATACTTCACCATCTAAAGAGTTTTTCTGGTTTCTAAATCTAGTGAAGAGTCATTGTATATTTTGACAGAAAAATGAATCAAAATAATAAAGTGAATACAAAATTATATTGCTGTCAATAATTTAATTTACACAAAATAGCACTGTGACATGGTAATTGTTATATATGATGCAGCATTCAGTATAATATTTGGAGAATGCATTATAGAAAGTCAACATTTAACTACTAAAATCAACTTACATAATCAAAGCTGTCAGGGAATCTTTACAGTTTTATATTAATTTGAATGTAATTTACTATAGAGGTGTCATTCTTAGAGGTGCTTACAATAGTTAACGATCTCTGCATTTCCATTATGAAATCCTATTTTCAAAGGTTTATAACTTGGGCTTAAGAACTCTCAGCCCTCCAGCACATTTTCCTTTTCCTTACAAAAACTTTGTTAGACACTTTAAGCTTTCCTCTCAGAGAAGAAAGTGTGGTTACTTTCAAAATTCATTTTGAGGATTTGCTAACTTGCTGCCTGCTACCCAGGGATGTCAGAAAGAGAAAGGTTCTTCACAGTAGAAGACATTAGTTGCATTCTTTTCTTCCACTTTCCTGAGTATTTCACCCCTCAGACCATTTTTCTTGCTGAGGTGTCTGAGCATCTTCCAGTATTACATCCAAACCGTCTCTGCAATGTCCCTTCCCTCCTGCCTATGGTGCTGCCATTAAGCTTTCTTCCAGGCCCTTCTCTGCAGCTCAGACTTTGTCTCCTGGCTCTGCTCTGTGTCTTCTCACAGATGGCCACACTTGGTGATTGCACCTTCCACCACATCCATCAGCTAATGGGCTCTCCTGGCTGCACACTTCCTCAGGCTCACCCCTTTTTTTTTCAAGCTGCAGCCCTAATTCACTTTTCCAACCCACTAAAAAACCAACAATTAGTTTTGGTCTAGCAAGTATTTTTCTCTCCCTGATCTTACAGGCTTGGTTCATATCAGACATTAACCATCAACCCACCTAGACCTGCTCAGTTGGTTGGTTGGTTGGTTGGTTGGTGATTTTCAGTTTACCAGGCACAGGAACTACACAGTCCTGAGCCACTAAAGCTGTTTCCCCCCAGTCCCAGGCTTTCGGCTCTGGAGACGGGACACTGCAAACCAGTTGTCCACAAACCCATTGTTACAGATCATTTCCAAAACCAGAATTTGAAAGGCAATTCATCAACACAAAGGCTATTATACATAATAAAAGGAAAGCCAAGAATTACCTTGTCTGCTTTGGTAGACCTGCTCCAGTTCATGGGTCTAGTTTTCCCAAATCCTGCTCAGATTCACTTTTTTCATCCATGTCAGATAGCTGTCATTCTGGATCCCCTAGCCCCTAGCTTGCTGTAACCTCAGTGTTAGTAGACCAGGCATGTTTGAGCCAACATGAGCAACTGTATCCAAAATCTAAATCATCCCTACCATGTAAACATCTGGATTTACACAGAAGTAGTTTTGTCACTTGTCCTATTCTAGACACTCTGTCTTTATATCGTCACTTGTCCAGTGCCAACATTTAATCAAAACACTTCCCTTTCTCCATCATTGCCATTTTTCTTGTTTGAAAAAATGAGTGTATTGCTTTCTAATAATTCAGTGATGTCACAAATAAGACGGGAATCTCCTTTCCCTTATGCATACTGAGAACAGATCTGTAGTTTCGGACAAAAAAATCTGTTGCTTACATATCACATTACTGGAGCTGGAAAGAAAAGCTATTTCACATAGGCATGGTGTTTTGATGATGGACTTGATTCAAGAAAAATGTGGTCATATTTAGACTGGATAGAACTGGTGACTGACTCAGCGAGATGGCTTAACTCTGTAACTAGGGCAGATAACAATGAGAATGACAACATGGAGTATTCTGTTTGATCTTTCAGATTCATAATTTAGGGGTACAAAGGGACTCTAAAATCACTTTTTTTTTTTTTTTTTTCCCCAGTGGATATCCAGCTGGACACAAGCAGGATGAGTGTCTGGATAAATTATAATCTGCAGAAGCATTTGACACCCTTCAGATCTTCATTCTGGTTTTGGAAAAAAATACTAAAAGACTGGCTGTAGCAAGGACTACTGGCCGAAAGTTTCCGGATGTTATTTCATCATTCTTTGTGTTGAGAAAACAGAAAATGAAACTTTAAAATTGTCAGAGAAGTCAGGGATCTCTTCTCCTGCAGAATGAATGGGACCTGACAGGCACAGGACCTTAGAGGATGTGCTTCCAGACTGGATGACGATTCTTGCATTTTCATTGTCCCTCACGGAAAAAAACTACCAGACCGGTTTATCTCCATTCAATATTTTTACTCCTTGAATCTCAATGAAGAGGTTTTCCTCTGATGTAGGTAGTGCTGCCCACTCTCCCGAGGTTGACGCCCACTTCATTCAAGTATTCCTAGTGCAGCAGGGATGTTAGTGGCTACTGGCTTGCAGCCAACATCCCACACATTTCCTCCGCAGCAAAAATGCCTTAATTCTGACCCACTGCCTTTCAAGTAGATAGTGAAAAAAAAAGTCAGTCACAAAGAGCTTTGCTTTTATCTGTATTTCTCGTTCAGAAAGATCTGAAAAAAACATCAGACATTGTCCTTTTCTTTTTCAAGGTCCACAGTCAGCAAGGGTGAGGTTTGGTGCTGCTGTTAGAGCTTGGGCCCAGAAAGAAGCATTCAGATGGTGGTGCTTATAGATCGGAGTAAAGGGAGTTCGTAAGCAGGGGAAGTGCCAAGGGGGGTGCACCACAACACTGCCCGCCGTGTGCCAGCGGCCGCATCCAGCGCCTCTCCTACTCAGCAGCTCCATTCCTCATAGCTCACCATTCCTTCTGGATCAGTTCAACTGTCGCCGACTGTGGGAGCTTGTGTTCCTCAGGCAGGGCACTGAAAAAAGATTAGAAGGGACAGTAACTTTTGGTTCCCATCCTCAGCACAGGTAGGAAGAACACTGCTGATGTTACCTGATAACTGCGGGGCAGTATGTTCCAAGCCCAGTATCTGAACGGGCACGAAGAAAATGTACATGCTCACAAACTGGGCACATTGCAGGCCTGCACGGCCACTGCTAATGAATCGGAGTTGTGACAAATTATACAACACACGTGCATTCTTATACTCACAAAAGCCAAACACATACACGGTTCTAAGACCGGTGCGTGGAAAAAAAGGAATTAGTGGAACAAAGCTGTCCGTTCCGTAACTCCATTGCCCATAACCCTAAGGGAAAGCAGCACAAGCAAACAGGTCTTATCTTTGTTAACCGAGCCAAGCAGAGGTGAGGAGAGGTACGGTGATGTTCACTGGGGAATGTGGAACCCAGAATTACTATCTGATATCCTAGAAGGGCTGGAATCAGAAGCCAGGGAAAAGGATTAGCAAACCATTTAGCTGATTTCCAATGGTGCTGTCAGGATGAAGGAAAGATAAACTACTCACCAAGTTAACAAGTTAGGTAGTCAGAAATATTTGAGGGAACAGGTTAAGAAATAAATATAATTCAAAAACATACAGGGAAAGAAAACCCCAAAGACAACAACAAATCTGGGAAAAATCACCAAAAAGTGCAAGCAGGTGGCCAAATCCTGTGATACAGATAGAAAGATAGTCTAGTTCCTTCATTAGAACAAGAAAGTCGGGATGACTAGAAACAAGAAATGTAATTAAAATGGGAAGAAAAGAATGAATTAAAGAAACCATTGTGCTGACCTTGCATAAATAAAGGTTCAAAGATTGCACACATGCTAATCTGAGGAGCAGGATGGCTGGAAGTTTGGAGGCAATTAAAAAATTTCACTTCTTGATAACCAGGGATAAAGGTAGAATCCAAATGGAGATTAGATGTATTTAGTACTGTTCCAGCTGATGATGATCTTGGGAAAATAACATGGAAACCAATGTTGCAATATTCTGAATTTAAGGAGAACTGCAAAAATGTACAGATGAACTCAAGGAACAAAACTAAAATAGTAAAAAGAACATAGGTGAAAATACAAGCTGCAGAAAACTGACAGCGGGAATGATTTCAGGGGGGGAAAAAAAAAAAAAAAAAAAAAAAAAGAGGATAGGTAAATTGGATAAAACAGAGGAAAAGGCTGGCACCCATCATCGCCATGACACTTGCATTACATCTCACTTCCAAGTGCAGAGTCCAATTTGGGAGAAGGCAAGAAGCAGAATATTCTCTTTATAGGGAAAAAAAGGCTTCTTTCTTTTGCAAGTTCCTGTGTCAGTAGTCATTTTATGGGGCTGCCAATCATGGGAAATCAACTGAAAAGCCAGATCATTTTCTAAAGCATCTACCTTCCTCGGGAAAGATTTTAAAGTTGACTGTGTACAATCCAGCTGCTGCTTTTAATCTTTCCCTGACAACAGTAGTTGTTTTATTACTTTGACAGTCATTTTTAGCCCATGAATAGTACCACAGTCCTTGTAAGATAGGAAAATTCTTTTGATCTACAATTTCATAAGGTTTAGCAATGGACAAAGGATTTTTCCGGTATACTTGATCACACACTTGCTGAAGTTTAGGCTTGGAGCCAATAAAAAGGCACCGAGCTATCCATTTGAAACACAAAAATCCTTTTTGTTGAATAATGACTGCCCCCCCAAAAATTAATGTATTATCAAAATACTACCTATTAATAGAAAATTAAGAACAAGGTTACTCCTGAAATAACTTTGATACGTTGCCAAAATCACTTTTAACTTTCACATTGTTTTAATATTGTATGATCTAGAGGACAGAAAATATGGATGCAAGATAGGCATTATATATCAGCACAAAGAAGGAAGGCATTTCAGGCTGTCTGTAATAACTAAGAGAAACTGGGAGAAGACCCAGAGCAGTTTTGCAGCATAATGGCTTGTTCTATTTGCTCTACAAGTCCGAACTGTATGTTTTGTACAGTCCGAATTACTGTATAAACTCTAAAATAAATATGTTTCCAAACAAGAATAAAAAAAGCCATTCATCAACTGTTTGGGGTGAGAAAGTAATTGAAAATGACCAAATCTGTAATTTTTATTAGTACAGGCTACAGTACTTTGAACACTTACACATACGTTTGACTTCACACACACGTGCATCCCATTTTCTTGTCCTACTCGCACTGGAACCCATTCTATTTTTCCTTACGTATACGGAACTAAAACAGAAGGCCTTTGTAACACTGAAGCGTAAGGACAGTGTTTCTAGGGTGGCTACCAACTGGGCAATGCTTAGACAAGGTGCTGAACTGAAGTCTAACTTCTTTGAGTTCTTTCTAAAATAGAAGTGCAGCAGAGGGTGCATACATACATACACACCTATATATTTTTATATATTAGTAACTGAAATGATGAAGCCTGGATTGAGTTTCCCTTGAAAACTCTAAGTCCATCGGCATTGCCAGTTTCCACAGACATTCCTTTCTAAAAATCCACACCGGCTAAAAATTTTAACAGAGTAAAAAGAAACAGGTTTTTTGTGGGTTGGGGTTTGGTTTTTTTTTTTTTCTGGGTGCAGTTAGAAATCAGTCATCTTGATACTTTAATGAGATTGGTCAGAAGGCAGTTCAAGGAGGTTTAAAGGAAGAACAGGAGTTCCTCCCTCACCCCCTGCACCGTTCAATTGTTCACATATCTATAGTATTTCTTAAAGAAGTATATTTCGTAAGATAAAACCACTGGATTTCATACCTTTTGCCAGACAGTTTTTGTTTATGAACTCTTGAAATTTCCACAGAATTCCCCAAAATCACATTTTCTGGCAGAATACCAGCCTGACTCCTACAGTCTGACATTCGCAACACAAATATTTCGTGTCCGTGTTTTAAGATAAATCACCATCCTTTAATTTCATTACATTCTCTTGACAAAATACTGAGATGTCTCTGTGCAAGTATTAAAAAACCAGAAATCCTCCGCAACCAGCCAAAACGGACCGCAGTATCCCCGACCTGGAGAAATCAGCCTTCAGGGCAAGCAGAGATCTTCACCTCTGTTTCTCCAGTTTTCCAGATCTCTAAATGAAAGACTTTTTAAAGGCTCATCTTTGCCCTAAACACTTGAAATTCTATTTTCAGCCTCATTGTTTTGGGTTAATGCACATCTCTGAGCTTTGCATATGCCAGATTTTTCTTTCCATTCTTTCTCCAGGTTAGAAAGCCTCAGAGGAAAGAATTTGGCCTCTGTTGTTTGTTAATTATGTTAAGAAGTTCTATAGGAACTTCAGCCTCTTGCGTCAGACCACACCTGGGCTGACGACCTGCCCAGCATTTGCCCCCTCAGCCCTGTTGACTGAGTTATTCCCTGCCCTTAGCAACTCCTGGACTTTCCCTTTGAGACCTCAGTCCACTGAAGAGTGAAAGATGGATTTACTGCAGGAAACACAACCTTGCGTTTCTGCATCCTTCCTGCCACATCTTGCAAAGTGCTTAAGACAGTACATTGCGCAATAACAATGAATGAAAATTGGAAAGCACGAGTTGTGCTCTGATAATCCATGCAAACTGCAGATCACGTAGGTGTCCTCTTGTCCAAGCACGGCAAATAACTAGAACAAGGTCTGGCTCCAAACCCTACTGAAGTCAGGAGCAACTGCTCCCCACGAAGTAAGTTGTAGCTGTTGGCTGCTCCCAGCACAGCAGTGCCTGGGGAGTTCCTGCTAACCCAGGGGCCGCCATGCAGTCACAAGCAGGTCACTGCAGGTACAAGGCGGTGGCTTTACAAGACCTGCAGGAACTTTGTGCGAATGGGACCGGTTAAGCTTCTAGGGGCAAAGGCTACCCCACCAGGAGCGTTCTGTTGTCTGTAGTCATGTTTATTTAAATGATGATTTATGTCTGCAAAAGCATCGACTTCTCAACAAATTGTTCATCAAAAGATGACTGACTTTCAGGATATTTCATCTAATAAATCTGAAGCAGGTATGAATAAACAAACACGGTATTATACTGAGCTTGTTAATTATGTACCAAGCTACACAGTGTTAGAAGTACACACAGTACTGGGAGCTCATGGAAAATAAGTCTGCAAAAGGGAAAGATTATTATCTATGTGATCAGAAACTTCATTTCACTTTTAGCTTTACCTGTTTTGGCTAAAAATATATTAATAATTTCCAAGCTGTGATTGACTGATTTAGCATATAATATATCTATATGATATTTCAACATTTTACACACTGTACCGTACCTAAGAGCAATCAGACGGAAGTCTTTCCAGTGCGATGTTCTGTCTCTGTTCATTCGTAAAATACAACTATTCCTCCACCATGCTGTGTGGGACCAGAGAGACAATACAGAGCTTTTCACCTTGGAAGGGGAAGAAAGAGAGAAAGAATCACAGAATCACAGAATCGTCTAGGTTGGAAAAGACCTTGAAGCTCCTCCAGTCCAACCATCAACCCAACATTGACAGTTCCCAACTCCCCCAGATCCCTCAGCGCTGGCTCAGCCCGACTCTTCAACCCCTCCAGGGATGGGGACTCCCCCCTGCCCTGGGCAGCCCATTCCAACGCCCAACAGCCCCTTCTGCACAGAAATCCTTCCTAATATCCAGTCTAAACCTGCCCTGGCGCAACTTGAGGCCATTCACTCAGAAAAAAGGGAAAGTTCCCTCTCAACAGGGAATAAAGGGCCCAATCTCTTGGCATCAACACAACGACTCAGATCATTTCTTGTAGAAGGAGACAAATGTCTTCTGAATTACAGCCCCAGATGAACCTTTTCAGAGTAGTCGAGCAAATCATAAACATAAGGCCCTCATTAAGAGATAAATCTTTCCCAGGGACAGAATAGTGACTGGAAAATAATTTGATTCCTGGTCACCCAGCATTTCAGCCATCAGCCCCAAGACAAAAGGAAGGGAGAGGCCAAGAGATCTGGCACTAAGCTGTGCTCGTAAGGGCCCTCCTGCATAACCTCTTCCAGGCACTTGCGGGACAGTATCTGCTTTCATTCAGGCTCAGCGCCCTTACAGCTCCTCACCTTCCTCCTTGATGTGACAGTGACTTCTGCAGCAATCGCATTCCCACACCTCCTCTGCGGAGGAAGGATGCTTGTTTCCTCCTGGCTTCATTTACCTTGTCTGAAGTATCAGCCAACATTCAGCACTGCTGTACCAAGGGGGCCGTCGCAAAATGCAGGTCAGTGTTCGCACAGTTTCGTGGCAATTTAAGAAAGAAATTATGCTGATGTAAAAAAAAAAAAAAAAAAAAAAAAAAAAAAAAAAAGTTTAATCAACCAAATAAGGACCCCTATAGCCCATAAAACCCCTTGCACCTCATTTTCCTGTCATTCTCCCAGCAATTGGTTCTGGTCAGCGTGTTGCATTCCAGCAGCTGGCATGAGCGCCGTCAATTCCCCTTCCTCCCTGTTCCCTTTTTCTCCCTCGAATCAGAGACTGCTTTGTATTACTGGAGACAAGGAAGCATCCTTCCCTGGTAAGAGATGCTGTGTATATGAGGACAAGATGAAAAACCAAAAATAAGTCTGTGGCATTTGTATAGGTGTTTATACATAATTTGTATGGACCTACCTGTTATCCAGAATTTCTTACATGTAACTAAGAGAGCATTTGGTTTGCGGTTTGGGGTAGGCGGTTTCTCATGCAAACATATGAAGCTGCATTACAGCTACAAATGTTTCTTTTGAACACATAACACAAATACGAAAATATCTGTGCAGACCGTTCATGGGTGGTGTTCTTAAGCCTTGCCTTAGTGTATTAGTGTTGCTAAACCCAACAGACTAAAGTCACATCACCTCTGTTAAAACTCATCAGTTTTCTATAAACGGTTCTATAAACAGAGGAGATCTCTGCATCCCTATTATGCTGAGTATTGACATGAAACAAAACCAAGTGTTCAGAAAATTTTCAGCTAATAAGGTAATATCGTGTGATACGCATTAAGACCTCTCAGAAAGAACGTTCATTGCTAACAAGCTTCCAAAGCAAACTGATATGTAGGACTGCTGGTTCGGGGTTTATTTGGTGTGGGGTTTTTTTGGTTTTTGGTTTGTTTTGGTTTTTTTTAATCAATAAATTGTGGAGGAAATCGCAGAATTGATATTAATCTTGCCTTTAACACTTCTTGCTGTGAGATTTCCTCACAGTTTATTTAAATTTAATTTAATAAATATCCCTTGAAAGCCTCGAAAGTAGAGGTTTTAAAAAACCACAAATGGCCTGGGTCCCCTGTACTGAAAGGTGAAGTGGGCTACATTTAGCATCACCTTTGCAGAAAGGGAACACCTCAACAAATGCTCTGCGTGGCCATTTGTGACAGAGGGTTATGAGTCTGCCAACGCAACCTACATTTTTTACGCTAATAGTACAAGTCAGAATAAATATTATCTCCACTCATGTGACAGAGCTTTGATAAAGCAGAATTGGCCTGGTTGATTAGGAGTACGTGTCAAACACAGATAATGGGGGAATCCCTTTCAGCAGCAGCACACAACCTCGGCAACCATAATGAGACCAATTTAACGAGCCTTCTGTTTTACAAGAGATATTAATTGCAGTCCTGTCACATAAGGTACAATTCAAGATAAAATACGTAAAAAGGAGGGAAATTGGATTTCATTCCATTTTTGTCACGATTACAAATTTCCTTGCAGGATCATGAATCTCCCCACTGCTGATCTAAATCCTCTGGGTGGCTGACACGCTGCCGTAGAACAGCATCCATTGTTATGAAGGCTGGTGAACACTAGAAGAATATCAGGCCTTTCATTGCATCTTTCTGCCATTTTGATTTTTATTCTACTCTAGGCAATTTTTGTTTGTTTTGTAAAAACACAAAAAGGAGGCACCATTCCTGTGTATCCACCCACAAGGGTGCTTCCTCATCTCTCACCAGCACAATCGTGGCCTTATAAATGCAAGTGCTCCATTTGATGCTCCTTTGATGAAGTTCACAGGCTTACAGTTAAACACACATCTGGACTGGAGTACAAATTATCTTCATGCAAGTCGATCAGAACTCCCCGTTCAGTATTTCAATAGTTATATCATCCCATTACTCTTCCTAATAGAACATGTGCTCTCTGTTTTGTGTATTATATAAACTTTGTATTGCCAAAACATGTGCTCTCAGGCTGGGCTCTTTCGATCAAGGGAAAGGGTGGACCTGCCAGATGACAGAAGCTCCTGGCTGCGACACGGCAGCGAGGATGCTCTCCGAGGCTACACCCTCACCCGGGAGTCCAAGCAGCTGCAGGCTGTGTCACCTGCACGTGGCAGACGCTGAGCAGCGGGTGCTGCCTGCGTGTCGGTTGTGGCACTGAACAAGCCTCAGTCACCAAGCTGCACATCTGCTTGCGTTGAGGATTCACCATTAAAATTCATTCTAGCAAACACACTGTTACGTCAACAGACATAATGTTCTTCTGAACCAGATCACCCAGGTTGCCTTTTTACAATGAGTACATTTGGAATGTAACACGGTATCTGCAAAGCTCTGGCTACAGTATATTCAGCCCTAAATATTCCCAAATTATATCAAAATGGGAGAAATTTAGAGAAATGTAGTCCTTATTCCTAATCCAGCCATCGGGTTCGAAGAGTTCAGTTTGCTGACAGATACTGCAACAGCGGCTTTGCAGACAACCTTGTTGCTAAAGACCTGAACCTTAAAGCTGTTCACAATCCTAAACCTCTTGTCCTGGCAATGGTGAGAACTCCAAAATCATGACATGTACAGCCTGTGAATGTACCCACTACCTTGACCATCAAAAGGTTGATTTTCTTCTCCTGACTGAGAAGGAAACAGGTGGAGAAAAAGCAAAGATGGAGCTGATTTTTCTACAAAATATGTAAATGGGATTCTTTTATTTTTCCCGCAAGGAACAGGGACACTCACAAAGACAAATAGACTTTTGAGAATACTTAGTACTTATATAGGGCTTCACATGCTAGCCTGAGATACGACCTCACACAGTTTAGGATGTCACAACAACATAGAGTCTAAAGCTGCTTGCTTATGAGAGTCCAGGCAAGCCCAGGCTCACCAGCAGAGTAGTTACCTTAAGGGACTTCGGGTGACCTGTCAGGCAGCACCTGTGAAAACTTTCCTTTCACACACTGGTGGCAGCAGTGAAGTCCAGCATTTTCTGCACAACGCCTGCAAACTCAGGAAACGTGGCACTGAAATTCAGCCAGCCATACACATACTGCAAAATTCAAAGCATCATGTAAGTCTGTCAGCCAAATGAAGTAAAACATTGAAACACACACTTTATAAAGTCTGGTCTTATTCAGCAAAATATTTGCATGCTTTCAGATACATCTCTGAGTGACAGTGGTTCCTAAATCCCCTCCTCAAGAAATGACTCAGGGCCACATTTAGATCAAAGATGCACATATGTACTAACCTGGATTCTCAGAAGTCTCTTGGAGTCCTAATTCATATTATAAAAGTCCCAACTGGCGTTTATCTGCATTTTAGGAACCTCGGTAACTTTAAAAATCCTGTCCAAAGAGTTTAATTTGCTTCTGAAAAGAGGTGCTTTAAAAATTATAAATACGTAATTCACATCATAAATAAATCATAAATAAATCATTATAAATACGTAATTCACATCAGTCATAGAACCCTGACACATAATCTCTTGTCTGTTGGACCAGAAAGGGAGTCTGACATTGGAAAGAGCAGCTCTTTACTGCTTGTATGGAAGGCTGAGATCATTCCAGGTGACCCTGTGCAGAGATAAAAGGACCAGCAGAGTTTCTGTAGACAGTATTTTCTGATTGTACGGAAAAAAAAACCCAAAACAAACAGATGTGAGAACATCTGCTGGTAAAACTACTGAACAAGCATTTCATGATTTTGGTTTTTTGTTTTTTAAGATTTTCATTAATGGAAAATAATGATCAGGTAAGACAGCGCAATATATCATTTCATACTCTGCACCCTGACAATATCCTTTCTGAGATTATTAATTTCATTTTTCTGAAAAGTACCATGTACGTATAAGTTACTTAATTAAATACAGAAGTTATCTTCTAGCAACCCCTTCCACATTCTGAACATGAAAGAGTACACAAGAATATTGATAGCCCAAAGCAATATTTTAATGTTGGAAAATATATTAGTTTTCAGTAATTACAATGACTCATCAAGAAAGAGAAAAAAATAAAAGAATTAATATAACTAACTCATTTTGTCTTTTGTACTGTCACATCATGAGCAAATAAGAGCCTCATGTATGTAAAAGCAGCATTTGCTCTCTCCTGCAGGGAGATCACTTACCCACTGAGCTGGGACGGGCCCTTTTCTGTGACCTTTGTGAAAGTCGCCCCCGCGCCTCCGCAGTTAACACGTTCTGAAGATCACCCTTTGTCTCGGTGCCGCTGGCCACATACTGGCAACGGACTCTGCTACACTGGAATTAATCAAACAAACTGCTCCAAGTTTTAATCTTTTATACAGCAGCGAGTGCAACACAGAGTGTTATCTCGTAAGTCCCGTATTTGTACGCGTTCAGCAGAAGAAATGTTTGTGTGACATATTGCCTTCACTGCGAGCAACACGCCAACTGATATTTTCACCTTGTTCCATGATAGCTGCTCTCGCAACCCATGAGTAAATAACAGCAAGGACAGATCCATCCTCATATTGAATTCCAATGACCACGATAAAACCTGTGAGTATCCAGAAAACAAGCCAAGTGTACAGGAAAATTAAATTTCCAAACCACCAACACAGACCTGTCAAATATCTAGACTTCTCAGGATCAATGTTAAAATACCACAAAGTGGCACTCCCCCACTCTATAGCCTAGGTAAGGAATGTGTCAGATGCATCCTACCGTTTTCGTCTGGCTTTTCCATCCAGGCCATCTGAAGCACTCAGGTGAGCACATACCTGACATCCTCTTGACCCTTCAGTTTGCTCTCCCTGCGTGACAACCAGCTCTCTGGGACTCTACGAACAGCAGAAGATCCCGGGAGCCCCCAGTGCAAGGTGGCAGCTGCAACAGATGAAAACGTCTAGTTATTGGTTTATACACTCCAGCCTTCTACCAAACGTCCCAAACCTGCAGTTCAGATCAAACCCTTCCTTCCTTGTTAAAGTAAAAGGTGAGTGTCCAGGTCAGCAGCGCGGGACAGGTCTGCTACCCCGGGGTATGAGATTTCACATGAGTCAGGGAGTGTGTGTGAAAAGTGGTGTTAGCTGGTCTCCTCTCAGCTAACGTCAGAGGAAGGTGCTTGTTATTCCAGGGGAAATTAGAATATTTTAAGCTCAGAAAGTATTTAAAATGCAGCTACTTCAAAAAGACAGGCTACAACTGAAGTTTTCAGCAGTGGCTTTCAGAACCCCACCCTCAGCAAAGCAGAAAGAAAAGAAACGGGAGCTCAGCATTTCTCACAAAACAGGGCTGTGTAAAACCCCCAGGCCAAAAATACTCTTCAGAGATCCTCGGAGAGCATAAAAGATCAAAACTTCAACCTCAGCCCTGTGTATCTGAATTGCTAATAGATGCTCAGCACTGTCTCCATCTGCAGCATCGCACAATGAGCATTGGAGTTAATCATGTTTTTAAGAAGGGACTGTATCACATTGCCAGAAGCATCTTCAAGACTCAGACTCAAGAATTATGATATAGCATTTTCTGTCTGGCCCTGAACAAGGTTTTCCAATCACCAGTTTATGAACAGCTGCACCAATACTGCGCTGTTCTTATGTGCTAAACAACAATGAGACATTGCAAAACTACAAAGGCTTGTCCTGTCCATTTAACCAGCGTGTCACATGGAGACAAAGCATAATGCAGCCCTGTGAAAAGTCCACCCACAAACTTCATTTCACACTATAGAATGAGGCACTTGAGTTCTCTGTCTTTCTCCTCTCACATGAGTTCACACGACAGCAACTTAAACATTTTGGAGACTATAGAATATAGCCCTCCAAAAAGTCACCTGCTAAAAAAAAATTAAAAATATTTCAGTCTACCTTGCCATTTCTTTTTTTGTTCAAAACTGTTGTGTTCGGTTTGGTTTAAAATGTAAATCTGTACCGAACAATAAAACAGAACGGTTGCCACTGAAGAGAAAAGCCATGTCATCTTATTAAAATCTAACACTACAGAATTTGAATCCACAGCACTTTGAAGTAAATATAAAATGCTATTATTAGAAACATAATTTTTTTCATTACTGAAACATACTGCCTTAAATTGCAAGATAAAGTTTAAAAAAAAAAACACTGCAGCATTTGTTGTCAAACAAGAGATACTTATTTTATCAATTTAACCCACAACAAAACATCCATTATTCTGACACAGTGGTACCAAAACGGACAACCCCCCCTCCCTGCACGCACACACATGCACACGTACAAACACACGCTCTCCTTACCCAAAGCTGTCAGAGCAGCCACACAGCTCCAAAAGGAGGGGCTGAAAGAGCAACAAAACCAAATATTAACTGTCGGAAAAAGACATTCCTCAGCAAAGCTATAGTTGGAAGACAATGTCATGTAGTTACCGCAGTGTGTTGGTGGGTCGACACAACAAAGGTAGCGTCACGGCAAAAAGAAATTAAGAAGAAGGGATAGTGAGGAGGATTTAAAACTACTAATTCAGGAGTCTATTTTCCCCAAGCAGAGTGGTAGGAATTAGTGGGGACTGTAGTTAAGCAATCAGGTATTCCTGGAAGTAGTCCTTTACATAAACAATTGAATCATTCCTGTTTGGTTTTATTCAGATTTTATAAGCCCCTAAATAACCCTTTCAAGCATTTAATTTTACAATTAATTTATTGTCTGCACTGGGAACTACAACAAAATGGGAACAATTTTCTTAAATGAGGAGACAGCTGATGGCTCAGGTTTCCCAACACTGCTCATCCTTAGCCTTTCTGAGAATTCATTGACAAACTTCCCCATCAATGTCCCCGTGCAGCGGAGTCTCAGTGTTGCAAACCACCAGCATTTACATTTGGCTTTAACAGTCATGAAAAAAATGGAAAATATCCTCCTGCATAGCAAAGAGAGGCCGATAGCTTTACGTTAAAACGGCACACAAACAACTCAGATCCTTGCAACACGCTGAACACTTTCATCTGCCACAAACTCAAGGGGCTGGCAGGGTGGATCCAAGGACACAGATTAGGGACTTTGGCTTGAATAAACTTCTTCTGCGTGTTACTCCAACAAGTTATACCCAGAAACTGCTTTAGCTAAGCACAGTCAGTCCAAAATGTGGTACAGTCTGAAGAAGACTCACAGCAGGGACTAGCCCTGCTAAGCCACCTGTACTGATGCCAGGGCCCTGTTTTGGTCCCTTAGTTCAAGCACAGGTGCTGCTTCTTTGATTTTACAAAGCTGTTTGCCAGATTAAGACTTCAAGAGTCAACAGAAATGCCAGTCCTCACAATCAGGAGAGAGAACCCGTTTCAATGTCGTGGTTAAATGAGGTCTTTAAGACCCAACTCTCTGACATGCAGGTGAGCACAATGCGATTACGGTAACAAACCTTGCGCAGATACGACTGGAGCAGGATACGGCCCTCAGAGCCAGGTGAAAGCTGCAGAGAGCCAGATGGCATAACCACACTCTCCTCTCAGGAAAAGAAAAAGAAAATTCTGAAGTTGCCAGGTGCGACTTCAAGCAGGTGCCAGTCTTTCTCAGCTGAAGTCATTGAACAAAACTGCAGGAATGAAAAACAGCTTACCCAGGTGCTTCCGAAAAATTAAGCTACAAGATTGTGATGGGAGCAGGGTACATGATATTTCTACCGCCTTCTTAGGAACTCTTTTGAAAAAAAAATGCTAAAATAAATGAACAAATTAATCACCATTGATTTATTTTCCTCGTGATTGCATGACCCACACAATTCAAGAAGGGAAAGTGCTCCTCTGCAACCAGGCTAAGAGACTACCTTGCAAATAAGAACTCTCTGTTGTAATGGGTCTTGACATTGACTTTATCATGTTAATTTGCCAGATTCAATCCCAGTATTTGCTTGAATTGAAGCAGCAAAGAGATATGAACATCATCTACTTGTTAAGTCCATGAAACAGAAAAGCTTCCCTTTTATCATCAGTGGTACTTCCTGTAGTTCTCTTCCTTTTAGCAAAATTAGTGGTCAGGTCCAGGAAAAATGCAGACTGGCCAAACTGCAAGTTATCTTCTTGTTTCAGAGGAAAAAAAAAAAAAAAAGAGGAACCTTTGGGAAAAAAAAAAACAAACTACACTGAATAATTTGACAGATGGGGCTTCTGAAAGAAAGCAAGCTAAAATTTTATCACAGTTGATGTAAAATGGCAGAGGATTTGACTGTAACAAAGACACCTCTCTAAGTATGAAATTTCCCATTTTGTGAGTTCAGAAATACACCTGTCATTGTCGTACCCCCATTTGGGAAGGGCTCTGAGGCAGGGGAGCAGAAGACCTGGGAGCAGCCTGTAAGTGGTAGCCAGCATGATGCAAGGACTACGTGCTGCATGTTGGTTTCTGCAGAAGGGGCATGGAAGCTGACTGAGCAGGTACACAGACACATCTGACAAGCCGAGCACAGAAGAGACAGAACAATGTAAAAATCCAAAACTGTATTTTGTATGTTCTCTACAAGCACCTTGCTGATGCAGGCCCCAAAGATGGCAAGAGGCCGATTGCCGTCTCACTGTGTAAGCAGGAATTCTGACATCTTTGGAAGACACTGGAGCGGTCCAAAAACCTTGGGGAGGGCTTTCACGTACCTTGTTTTACCTCCGTCTTTCTCACATACACCCTCAGTCTCATGCTGCTTATGTGCCGTGCTTGATTAGAAATGTAAGAGAACAGGACTTTGCTCCAAACAGGAGGAGTCAGGCATGAAGCTGCGGGAGGAGGTTGCAGGGAATGAGTATGAAATACTCTGTGCTGGCTTGCCTCACCTCATGGGCTGCACTTTCAGAGGCTGGAGTCCTGCTTTTAACTCCTGCAGCTCAGCGTGCTGATCTTCCAGATCTTCTTCTAAGACATCAGCAGTTCCAGACTGTTGTTTTCAGGAACACCATTGCTGCCCCACCTCCCTTCCTGGGGGAGGATACACCTTTGCTACAGACAGATCGCTTACTAATAGCATGAAAGCCAAACAATACACACATTTAAACAAATTATGTGCTGCGTGAACGCAAAACTTCGGTTCAGTCAAAGGCAGCAGCCTCAGAGGGAACCGGATGGGGACATGAATAGGTTGAAATTAATGACTCACAGAGATACAGTAAAATTCAGCATCTCTGGCTAAGTTCACAAACAAGTGTCTCAAGAAGATAATGAGTTAAATATCAGCAGCAGCGCAGCAACGGGCAAGAAATTTGATTGCAACCTGTAAATAGTACATCAAATGTCTTACGAGGCCAGTGATGGCACGTGGACACTTAGCAGGAGTGTGATACTGTACACCTGATGTAAAAAAGCTCTCTTAATCTCTACTTTCACATGCATAAGGAACTCACACTGCATGTAAATGTCATACCTCTAGTAAACAATTCATTTAAAATCATTTACGTACAGCAGAAAATGTATTTTAATGGTATTTTTCTAAAGGTCAGATAATGCAAAGAAAAACAGATAAAAAGGGGACAAAAGCTTACTCAGGTGATAATTTGAGTCTCCTACTAATAGCTTATATAACATAATGGTGTTTAAAAAAAATAAGCGTTACATAAGTGAGAAGGAATACGTAGCATGGCAGGGTCAAGATCGAGACTCAGGAAATTCCCATTAAGCCAGTTCATCCCAAGTTTACTCTTGCATAAAACAACATATGAGAGTTTACTCTGAGGTAGAGTATACAGTATACAAGTATATCAAATGATTAGAACATAAAAGTACAATAATCTCTTTCCAGTACAGATGTGCTAAACCATAGGATTTGGCTCCAGATCTGATTTTCATTCCCACCGGACTCTGGGAAAGGCCATAGCCTACGTTTTGACCAGGTCGTCTCAGGACATAAAATGAGAACGAGTTATGAAATTTGGTTTCCAAACCCCTCGGTACTCGGAAGTCAGAGGAACAGTGAACTTACAGGACTACCTCTGTTCTACAGCTTGCCAGATAACCTTGACTTCAAAAGCTGCTACCAGGCCAGGACAAGCTGGTCCTTCTGACGCACATGTGACAGTGCCAGTCCTTAGATGGGCCATACTTCCCAAAAAATGTTTCTCTCCATCCCTAGACAGCACAAGCAAAGGCACACACATGCACCAGGGCAAATTCAGCTTAGCAATAGAAACTAACAGAACATGAAAAGTAAAGTTGTTATTTGCAAGCCCCTAACAGGAGAAATATCACCCCCTTGGCCTTCCTAATTCCACGTGGTGTGTACACATGCACATCTTTCCTGGAGAGTTTAGAATAATTTTAAGGCAAATTTTGCCTCTACTTTCTATTTGTTAGTGTGTTTCTGATCTACACCACAGCACCATTAATTCTAACAATCCAAGATGCTCTCTCTTTTGAGAAGAAATACCAAGACGTGCTAAATACAGTGAATATTTACTATCTGCAATAGTGGTTTCTCAAACAGCAATAACCATAATAAAGTCATCAGATCTTCCTTCTCACTTCTCATTTGACACTATAACTGTTTTTACCATCTCAAGTTATTGTAGTGGGTAAGAGTCACAGCAAATAGCTTCTTTTTTTTTTTTTTTTAAGAATTTTAGAACTAATTTTTAATTATTAAAAAAAGTTATCAGCAAGTTTTTGCGGCTCCAGATACAGATATCTCCCAGACTTCCGAGAATATTCCCAAAGAGCTGAGTCTGAAAAACAAATCAAATGTTTTAAAACATGAAGAAGAATGCCAGTCTCCCCTTGCAGCTTGGACAGGCTCTAGACAGTAGGAGATTTTGTGTTCCTGCCCAATAGTTCCCCTCAAGGGCAAAGGACTTGGACATGCATCTGCAGTAGGAGCAGGAAGTTTCTATCCCCCCAGCTCTGAGGAGACCTCAGCCTCCTGCAAGAACAGGGTGAATCTCACCTGGCAGCTTCCTTCCCCTGGTGCCATGCACTTTACCTGACATTGTGCAGACACTGGCAGAGTCATCCAGCACTCCTGTGGCAAATACCTTCTCGGAGACCTTTAGGGGAGGACACTGATGCCTCTTCACTGCACCATGCGGCCTGAGCTGCCAGGGCCATGTGCTGCCTTGCTGGATCAAGATCTCTCACAGTCAACTTGCCACGCAGCGTTGTTCTTTAGTGTAGACTTGCACACATGGAGATCAGTCAAATTTTAAACTTTCTCACAACCTTCAGCGGGACTTCATTGTCAAATCTTTGTCCAGTGAGCATCATTACAAATTCAGCAGCTGCTGCAATACCTGTCTACATCTATTATGCTGTCCAGAGGGGTTTAAAGATGCATCATGGTCCACAGCTGCCATTCCCCAGAGCACAAGCTGGAATGGTTTGAGAGTTTATCAAGTGGGCCAAGACCACACGGTTCCTAAATTCCCACTGACATCCCCTGCCACAGAACAGACTGTTCCGGGGAGCTGCATGCAAGGCAGCTTCTCAGCAGGCAGGTTTATCACACTCCTCCCTCCCCTTGCCACAAGTATGCAGGTGTGAGACAGGCAATCGGACTGTGGGGATGAGGCTTGAGTAATCTGTGGGATGTAGACTAGTTGGGCTTGGGCCTGGTGATGAGAGGTCTTTCCCAATCTGGTGCATGGCCCCTAGAAGCCTGACAAACGACTTGACAGTGCCATGTCCTCATCCAAAATTACATCAGATACATGGTGTGGCAAAATAACATTGCGTTCTTCCCACCTTACAAACTGTGAGTAGTTGAACTGTACAAGTTATCCCTTCCAGCTTTCACAGCAATCCATCAAATGAGGGACTTGTAGATGGAAAGGTTTTTTGTCTGGGAAAGAGAACTGGGAAGGACCACTGGAGTCAGAAAGGCATTTCCCCCCAGGCCAAACTTCTTTTTTCCTCTTTTATTGCTATCTGCTGCCACGGCAGTGACCTAGGACATTCCTGTGGCACTTTCTTATTTTGTGACTTTTGATCTTTTACTCTAATGGTCTCAATTTTATTAGATGGTGCTAGAAAGTTTCATCACTTGGGAAAAAATGGAGGAAGGTGGATGGATGTTTTGTGGACCAGCCAGAGCTACAAGTACTGGGTGAGTCTGTTGGTCTAAAATGACACAAAATTATATCGTTTTTACTGATGTTTCAAATGTTACCCTGGAGGAGAACACGTACTTTCAAAAGACAGTCTCAGATACTACAGGGAGAGAAAGGAAAGTCAGGTATACAAGCAAGGAGAAAGGCACTGATCCTGAAAAGCCATTTGAGTAAATTTACTCACAGGATCAGTCCCACAAAGCAGTTCCTGAACTGCCTATTTGTGGATCACGAGGATGCTACTTGGAAAAGATAGATAGCAGTCAAAATATTCTTCCCCAGAAGGCTCCTACACCAAACCAGTCAAGGGTCTTTGTCTGCTGGATAAGGCTTAAACCTGTGCTGAGCTCTTAAAAAATGACAGGGATTATTTTCAACAAAAGAATTATATGAAGAACAGAAATTAAAGGCAGAAGCAGGCTCCTAGATACTTATAATTCCAGGTGTAAAATCTTTTTCTCTTAGAAAGAATTCATGTTACAAAATGAGTTTTATTTGGTATGCTATTACATAGCTTTATGCTTAATTTCTCTGCTCACTCACCTTCTGGAGGAAGATAAAAGGAAATTAAAAACAAAAGCTGGTAGTAAACATACATTATGAAATATGAAGAATCATGGGACCAACTGACCACTCCAGCGATTATGAAAACTGTAAACTATTTAAGGAGAGCACTTTTCACTGCTCTTCATTAGGGTCTGATTACCTCAGCCATTAACATTTGGCTTTTATTATGATGATTGTGAAATACTGTTCACACTAATGGACAAAAGAAAGTTGACACGGCTATCTTGATTAACTCATCAATAATCATTTGGAATAATTTTTCTTCATTCACTGGATGAATCATTCACATGTCCTTTAATAATGCACATTGTTGTATAGTAAATTAGCACTAAGATTACCCACCTCCGGGAGCTACACTCTACTTCAAAGCGTTGCTCAAAAGAGATTTCAAATGTGAATTTTACTTACAAAAAAAAAAAAAAAAAAAAAAAAAAAAAAAAAAAGGAATAGCAGGAAACAATGACTTCTTTGTAATTGTTCAGTACACCAAGACATGTAGCCCTCGGGTTATGCAACTGAGCTCAACCGTTAAGCCACCAGATACTCAATATGTAAAAAACATACTCCTCATCTATTTGCATTCTCCTCTAGAGAGTAAAGCAAAACTCTCATTCCTCCTAAGCAAATAATAAACTTGAATAATAAACTGAATAAAATGAAGTCACCTTTACCTAAACTGATAAGAGTATAACCAAAGCCCATCAGGCTGTTTGTGGATTCAACTCTGCAAACCTCCGCTCACAGTCACGTAGCCAGTGCGTCTGCACACTCCGACTGTACGCGTGGAAGCGGGTCCTGAGAGCTCAGCCCTACCTCCATGCAGAAAGCCCTGACAAGTCAGGTTCTCGCTGAGTTCGTCTGTGCAGGACAGGAGGAGCTGAGCCTCTCCTGACTTGAAGCCATGCCACGGTCACCACGGCAGGCAATGACCTACCTTAGCTCTTTGCAGCAGCGATTTTTCATATGCCTCAAACGGACAACTCTTTGTGAAAACGCAGTGACACCCATGTTCTCCTTGCAAAAGCCCACACTAACAGCCAAGACGATTCTCAAGATTCCCAAGAGGCTTGGATTTTCCCATCTCAGTGCAGTTTGGTCCATCTCTTCTCCCCAAAATCTTTACTTCCTTTCCGAAAATGCATCAAGCAGCTGTCTTACCATTTGCCCACTACTGAGCAGTGACTAAATGTTTTCGAGACCTGTGATAATGCCTTTGTGACAGTAATCTGTTCAGAGCCCATTACTGTGCCTGCACTTCAGGTGTGTTTTCCTCATGTACATTAATTTAACCTGTACTGAATTTCATCTGTCTTTTTTTCTTTCCTACATGCTCTATAGCATGAAATTGTTCTGTACACCTTGTAAAGCCTTTATTTTTTCAGTATTTTTCTTTAACCATCCTAAATAATGTCACACCAGTGAACACACTCACTCTACCATCACCTGCTTTACAAGAAATTATCTACAAAGATATAGAACAGCCCAGGAGCAGCAGTAGTTCCCAAAGGACTCTCTTGTGACATCTCTTCATTGAGCAACACAGTCATTTATTCTTGCTCCTTGTTTTTTACCTTTAAATAACTCATTTATCCATGTGAAGAACTTCCATCTTTCACAGTTCAGTTTCTTAAGGAAGCTTTGGGGAGGAGCCACATAAGTCTGAAACTGGGGAACAGGAGAAAGGAGAAATAACAAATCACTTCCATTTCTTTATCTCCCACTTTCCCTCATTCAGACACTCATCTTGGTTACAATCTGCCACGAAAATAATATTTTGGAAGACTACTGCATTATCTCTTTTTGTAAATGGTTTTTCTTATATAGCATGGTTCCCAGTTGCTGTTACACGATTATTCTTGTAACAGCAACAAAATCACCAAGTGTCATTTCATTAATTCATCCACTGAAAAACTGTTTCACAAGAAGGAAGTTACCACTGGGGATGGAGAAGGAGAATAACATTTGTGTGATAGTAAGGATTAATTGGAAAATAAACTGCGTAATGGATGCTTGTGGAGGAATAAATAACACAATGGAATAGTTGGGGTATTTTCCTATCTTTATGTACAGCAAGTAATCTATATAAATCCCCCACTCATAGAGATGAGAATAAATGCTACATAAATATTAAAATACTTTTTATGGTTACAATGGGAAACACATCTTCCTGTGCTTTACAGCTGAAATAGTGCTTATCTGCTCTTTTCTCTCCATGCTTTTTGTAGCAGCTATTTCAGCACGCCGAATCTGCCTGCTGAGCGAGGAGGGCAGCTGTTCATCTGGTGCACATTTCCACTGCAACGGCTCCGGCAGGAACATTTGCACCTCCAGCCAACGCTATTGGCATCAATGTTGCCAGCGGGATCTGCAAGATTTCCGCTCTTTCATATACCTATCGTATGACAACACTTGAATTGTGTAGGTTTGTCATTTCAGGAGACACAATTCAAGATCACTTGAGTGCGTTCTCAAAGCTCAAAAAGAATATAAACAAAGGAAATGACATGTGGTTTTATGATCACTGATGTAAAACATTTTATCAGCTGAGGGATAGTACCCCAAGCTGCAATATATATTCATATGAATGATTCTTAGTTAACCAGTTAATTCTCTCCATTTTGCTAGGTTTCCTTTTTATTCTAGCTTCTTAGTTATCACAGGTCAATCTCTGTTTGTGCCCAGTTTGGGGGGGGGGATCTGGCCTAGCAGCTGGACATTTGAGCCTACAGAAGCAAAAATACTTTTTTTTCTACCATCAACTACTAAGATTCGTAGAATGAGAAATAATTTAATTTTCTCCCTTCTGCTGCCCTGTCATTTTTTCTTAAGTCTGGGAAGATAGGTGCCCTGAAAAGCCACCACAGGGAGCAGAGCTGGGGGGGGGAAGTGAAATTAAGACTTAGACATGTAAATGAAATTAAGACTTAGTTCTGAATAAAAGATCCAAGACATTGAAATTCTTATATTTAACGATAAGAAAATTTTCCATCAAAATCTACACATTTACCCCCCCCCAAAAAAAAATCTTGAACAGAATTCTATTTTCCAGTTGGATAGGGTTTTGGCTGAGAAGATTTCAATATTTTACTGGACCAGAAAGAAGATTCCAGTCAGTGTCTGTTTCTCTTTTCATTGTTACAGGAAGAAGTATTTATACAGACATAGTCCTCATGCAGTTCAAAGTCTTCCATGTTCTCAGCTAAATACACTTCCCTTTTTTTCACAATGAGCACATTTGCAAATCTTTTCTGGGCATTCTTTTGTACACACATTTATGTTTCATTGTTCTCTTATTCCCAGAAAAGTGCTCCTTTACTGCCCTTAATTAGGAAGCTTTTGTACTTTTGATCCATATCATGTTTTCCTTAATAATTCATGTATCATAAAGGTAACAGTGCTTAGTGAACCAATTGTTTTTCTTCATTATTTTATTTGAGAAACCAAAAGCTGTCCTTTCACTCATCATCCCAGTCAAAATCTCATCAACAGGGGAGAACACGTGAGTAGAAACTTTTTGAGCGGTAAGAAGTGAGAGTGTGAGAATGAATAAAGACAACCGACATGACTTGTCTGCCCCAGCACACAAACATGGCCTGTCTACTACACACAGTGGCAGCTATTTATGTACTGATGAACCCGATACTCATTAATGAGTTCAGTTGAGGATTTATGCGGTACCATTATATGATAATAAAGGACATTGTTGGAAACAATGAAAATAACCGGGGAAAAAAAAATATCGTTGAAGTAAAATATTAATAGATTAATTTTTTTCAGTATATTGATCAAGATGTTCTTATTTGTAAAAAATTCAGTGGCATTAACGACGTGCAGTTTGGTTTAGAGTAAGTGCTGAGAGGACTGGATCATTAGCTGCAAAGAGGAAGACCCTCAGTTCCTCAATAACGTAGATGCACTGCTGATGCCCTGCCAAATAAAGTCAACACCTCATGAGGTCTAAGTGGACAAAACCAATTAAATCTCATTTGCTAAAATATCTTGTTTCCAAAAACCACACCAGTATGGGAAAGGTAGGATACAATTCGGATATTACTCTTTGGCTGCCAAGATCTAAAAGAACCGACAAGAACACAAAAAGAGATCCTTCTATATTATATATAAATATATATACATTTGGTTTAATCATGTTTAAAAATAGAGGAGACCAGTCTCAGTGGCTTTTCTGCCATTTTACAGCATGACACTCCTTTACTATTCCAGCATCCTTCAGACCCAGATCGCATGTGACCAGATCAGTTCAGATTTCATCTCTCTGACTGAAGTCTTGGGCTCTGGCTCTATAGGAAATATGCAAATGCCAAAAATAGCTGCTTGAACTAGAATTAATCACAGCATCATGCCCCATTCCCAAAATGGCTCCAGTGACAGGAGGTCTGAGGAAAAGCATCTAAGAGTTTTGAAGGAGCCGGATCAGAGTGCATATTTGATTTATGTAAAAATAGGATGCCATGTCACCTGCAGCTCTATGTTCATTAAGTATCGTCTTTACATTACGGGGCTGTGCTCTTAACAACAGGGTAGAGCTGACTGTACATTGCCAGGTATATCATCAGCATTAATCAATTAACAAAAAAAAATCACCTTCTGAAATCCGGCAGTATGTACAGATTCTCTGGCATAAGCCAGAAGTGCTTTATTTTGTGTATTTAATGCAACGATAATTTGCTGTTTCTTAAATTAGTATCTGCTGCCTGTAGTCAGCTTGCTTCATTGATCTCTCTTCCTCCGTTCACCTTGTTTCTTTGTTTTTATGTATTTTTCTTTTAAATCAAACCTTTAAACATTTTCACAGTAACATCCTCAATTAGAAGAATAATGTTGCTTTTCAAACAAATTCTTGGCAAATTAGGTGCCTTTTATGGGCAACACACAAACTCCATGCTTTAAAAATTAAATATAAATATAAAGCCTATGCTTGCATACGAAGTCCGCCTGATTTTGTAGCTTGGTTAAAAACCAATAACCACAACAATATGGTGAAGATGTATTAATCTAGTTTTACGATGCACTAAATAGATCTTGGGTGAACAAAAATAATCAGGAAGGGAAAATGTTAATGTTAAAAAGTATCCAGCACAAAAGCATTCATCAGCTATTGTGTTCCTCCCAGCTCCTGAGGGCAGAGGGACGGCTCACGGCCGCTGCCACACCACCCAACACAGGGCTGGGTGCAGTGAAAGCAAATGTCCCCCATCCTGCCCTGCTGATGCTGACCCCAACAGCCAGGGTGACTTTTGGCTGCGACTCCTGGGGGATTTTCCTTTGGGGGGAAAAAAAAGAGAAGATGCCTGCTGCTGCTAAGGGGGAAGGTCCCTCGCATCCCCAGGAGTCCCTGGCTCCTGCCCTTTACGGACTGTTAGTCCTCCATGCTGGTCGTGGGATGACGAGGGAGGGGAAGGCCAGGAGGGCAAGGGGTCTTTTGGTAGCTACACCGTGCCACCATCTTTGCCATTTTCTTATGTTTCATGAAAAACAAACCGCAGCCAATCTTATGAACTTTATCCGAAGCACCCACATGAGCCCTAAAACTGCAGCTCAATTCTTTCCTATAACACTTTGTTCTGAATAAGTCTCTATAAAGCTCCATTACTACCTAGGCCTTTTCATCAATTTTTAAATTTATTTTATGCACACCAATAAATGAGTAGTGCAAAAGACTGAAACAGCTGGGATATAGCACGAGCCAGATATTAGTTGGCGAAACACGAATACTATGAGTGACAAGCGTTTTACAGACAGGTTTTCCTAATAATGTAGAGTAAGTGCAAAGGGCCAAGACTAGGGGTGCCAGAGGTGGCTCCTTCTTTTTGTGCCCCAGGTAACTCCTGGAAGAAGTCTTGCTGATTGGCAAGACCTGGGTCCAAAGGCTTCCTCCTGCCAGACTTTTAGTCCAAGCCTCCCGATTTTGGACCTTATAATTACTCAGGTTTGCAAAAAGCCAAAGGGCTCCTGTTTGCGTACACATACCCCATCTGTGGAGGTACAGCGGGCGACAAGAGTAAGAGGTGCTTCACAGACACAACCTGTAAGAGGGCTCTGCATATGCAACCAGTGGATGAGCCCTCATAGCAATGGCTAGTGGTACTACCAGGTCTTAGGATGTTCTTCAAAGCCATGTGGGGTTTGGTGCTTTTCCTCAAGTTGCTGCTCCCTCTTAGAAGCACATCGTTCTGGAAAAATCCCTCAATTTTTTTTTTTTTTTTGAAATGCTGCTAGGCAGCAAATTTCGCCTTGGTGAGAAATGTTAGATAGAGACTTTCCAGAAGCTCTGAGGGGTACGGGCAAATAATCCTCGAGTAACTTGTTTTCAAAATCTTTATGATTTTTCTTTCTTGTCTTTGTTTTTTCTTTTCTTTCCCGTCATTTGACTCACGATTTCAGCAGAACTGAAGAGATGCTGGTGCAGCTTAGAACAGCAGTTGTTGGCACATTACCTACCACCCATGCCTGCATACTTGGTGCGGACACGGGCCTCTGTGACTGTGACACAGGCCACATGCGACTGCTGGCCTGTCTTATCTCTCCTCCCTCCCCCGAAATGTCCTAGCTTAGGCCTTGGGACAATAAAGGGCATGCAGGCTGCTTTTTTACTCTTTGAAACACCCCCGGAGAATCATTCCCAGGCAGAGGAATGCTCACTATGGCCGTACCCAGTCGAGCTAGAATAGCAGGTCTGCATGACAAAACTCTTCTTAAAGCTATCCCATTCACCACCGCTATTTGCTTGCCTTGGATTTCTTGCCTTTCACTTCCTGCATACAGAGAAGGTGTGGAGCAGAGCCCTTGCGAATCAGAGTAGAAAACTCCAAAAGAAGGGCTTTTTGACAAAAATCGAGAATGCTTTCAGTTAAATATACAGCCACCTAGGCCCCTGACTGCATCTTCTTCAGGTTTCGGTAAGCCTAGCTGTGCTGCTCTTCAAGCCGTTTCCACCCACAGTGCCCCATCCCTCCACCCTTTCTTACACGTAGAATAAAACAAACAGTAAGCATGCAAAAAAAAAAAAAAAAAAAAAAAAAAAAAGTATTCTTTCACCATGTCACTCAGTTACCCCATCACATTCGCGAGTCTGCCTGTCAGAATACAGCTGCTCCAAGTTTACCTGAACGCTCAGAGTTTGTCATTTCATGACTGGAGGCTGTGAATTGCAAATAATGCAAGTACTAAAATCATAGCCCAGTGCCAGCTGCCCTGTGGGAGGGACTATAAACTCTGCAGCCAGAGTAAACAGCAGGATACTCTGAGTGACCACTGCTTCATCCTCCCACACATATCTTATTCATCTTGTCTCCTTTTGATGACATTAAAAGCTGCTGCAGCATAAAAAGAAATATTAATCTGCAAGAGAAGTATGAAGAGCAATTTAATACTCAGGCAAGCTAACAGATCTGGAACCCCGGCATAGCTGTTACTGTCATCAACCAGCTTTCCAACCGAACATCAGTTTTGATAAGTTATGATTGTCAAGGAATACAGAAGTAGAGAGAATACATGGAATATTGATAGGACTTTTCACATGGCCCAAAGAGGTGCAAACCCAACCGTGCTTTACTAGATAGTGAAACAGTTGCGTTTAAGCCATTGCGCAGAAGACGCAAACAAAGCTTAGAAGAGCTCCTTTGTTTTCTGCAGTTTGAAACGTTCCTCTTGCTCAGAGGTTACTGAAAATTATTATTACTTGACTTCATCAAACGGTGCAAACGCAAAGGAGAAATGAGGTGTTGAACCACCCTCATCTTTTGGGTGACATTTTATCTTTTACACACAAAGCAGCCAGGCAGGTGTTTCTGAATGAATAATGTAAAGCTCTGCTGCTAAACCTTTAACAGGGTTAGCGTAGACACGTAACAAGGGACTCCTTACAAAAACCCTCCACCAATCTTTGCAAAAGAGCCGATTTCTCTCTTAGACTGGCACAAATCCACTGAGTTTAACAGGTCTAATTTTTGGCACACACCAGTAAGATACCCAAGGCAGGCCCACAGTTACCAGCCCAGTTAAATTCTGGTAAGGAAAAAGCCCGTGCAATCTTCAGAAGAAACCGAAACAAAGGCTCAGCAGCCAGCCATTGTGGCTTTAACTAATCAGAGAGAAACCACCTGCAGGAATACCCCCTTTTCTGTTTACTCCCAGCAGAACCTTCCAAATGATGATTAATCACTGAATAAACTGAACAACTGACAATGACATAATGACAAAGGGAAGGCAGAGAGGGGCACCAGCACTGGTGGATGTGGCTCGAGCATGGGTGGGTGGAATGGCCAAAGAAGATGGATGGCCTGAAAACGCTTGACACTTAAGTATCTCCTATGTAGCAGGAGGATGGCTATGCTAAAGCGAGCTGCCAACTTCAAGCAAATAATGCTCTACACAGCAAGCTGACACACTTCCTTCAGCTGTCAGCAGCAATGCAGAGGGGCAGCTTCCTCAGGAACGAACTAATGAGGCTTTTAATTGGGTTGTGAAGCCCTGATAATAACAGAAATAAGAGATACTGTAAATGACAGGATAATCCATTACAGTGGAAAGCACTGAATGTTTTACTGATTATAGCCACAGATTATCCTACCTATGTCCCTACTAATTTGAAAAATGATGAATCATAGGGTTCAAACAGGACTCAGATGAGTCAATTAGACTAAGTAGTGATATCAAAAGCTCATATTTTCTGCACTTAGGAATCAAGCATGTTTTGCCTAACAACAAACAAAAATGAGCGGTGTTTCACACTCTCAGTTGACCAAGTCATTAGCAACATGGAAGAATACTTCTTTAAATTTTTCGTATTTTCAGATGTTCTTGCCCCCATGGAGTCCTTTCTGGCAGATGTTTATTAGCAGGAAAAACATTTGCAGGAAATGAAATATTGTCTTGCAGCGTTCTGCTGATTCCACTTCTCATTTTGTCAGTTCAGGGTTAGTTTAGGTGTTTCAGTGAGTATCAACATAACGAGAAAACTTTGACTGCTATTAGCCAAACTCTGCACATTCAGTACTCGGACCAAAACTGAGCTCCAGTGTACAACTGGGGCAGCACTTCTCTCCGTACGCCCATAATGTTCTCCCTGCAGTTGAAATGGAAGTGGTATAAGATTAAACCTTGGGGATGAATTCACTATACATCTTGGTTTGGGCAGTTATTTACACTAACACAGAATGATCAGGTAAATCTTCATGCTCGGCAGGAGATACAGAGGCATTAAGCACCTCACTGCCTTTGGAAACACGGCTGATTGACAGATCACCTGATTTGAAAGGTATTTTTTACCGAACAAAGAAAGATAGTCTGGCTCAGTCTTGTGCCAGTCTTGCACTGGATGAAACAAGCCACAAAATTCAAATAATGCCAATAGGAGTAAATCCTCTTCCACTTATTTTGTGATTGTTTCTGTCTGATCTTAGGAATGTAGCATAGGAACAAAAGAGGATTTGAAACAAACTAAATTAAAAAAAAAAATTGATGCTTTGGTTTTCTGCTTTTGGGGTTTTTCCCCCCTCCTCCTTCCCATACAGAAAAAAAGAAGAGAAAGGGAAGTACTGAGGTAAATCAGATGCTTTTATTTTAGCTTCAGGTTCAGTTAGAACATTTTTCATTTTGAATTACTGCACTGAAAGCAGGAATGTCTCCATGTATCTGAAAACTGCTGTGATTTTTTTTTTAATCTCAAAAGGCATTTTTTTTGTAGGGGAAAACATTCACAAACCACTACCGCTACGTAGAATATAAATTAAGTCCGATCTCATTCCAATTATGGCAATTTGCATTTTCTCACTGATTTAACAGAAAACAGACAATTAAGATGAGAGTTACTGCAGTGATGCATCTGCACTTCCAGACTTTAGCCTATGTCAGTATTTTTATAGTGTACTTCCTTGGCCAATGGTTTAGTAAAATTTAGCTTTCCCTACCATTTTCTATAAAAGGTCTCTGTCATCAAATGCAGCTTTAGAGATACGTTAGCTTTGAAAAAAAATTAAATGGAACTAGACATTTGAGGACTGAGACACTTATAGAAACCCAAAGTAATTTCTTGGGGGCAGAAACAATCATCAAGAAGCTTTTATCATTGCAAAACTGGGATCTTGTCAAAGTGCCCCCAGAAGGACTCCCTCAGAGTGTCTTTCTGTAACAAGCAATGCAGAGACCACTCCTGTACGACACTACGCAGCACCGGAGGTGGATTAATAACATGTAATAACGCGCACCGCTACGCAGGAAGCTCGCAGGTGCCAAATGCACGCACCTCGATTTGGATCCGTCTGAGAAGGCTTCATCACCCCACCTCCTCAGCAGTAGGGGCACTTCCCAGCTTTCCTGTTGAATCTGCTTTACAAGAGGGGGCCAGAGAAAATTGAGAGTATGAACTGTAGCACAGCACTTAAAGTGAGGCTCGGAGCCCTGTCACTGCTCAAGCACTAGTTGTGTGTTCTGCATATGACGTCCTGATTTCAGCTCAGGCGCTAGAGATCCTTCTGTGGTCTAAAGCCTTATTCAAGACAGGGTTTGGTTCCCAGTCTCACTCATGAACTTTCAGAAATGTTATCTGTCTTTAATTACAACGCTGCAAGGACCGTCAGTATTTCCTAGGAACACCACTACATACCCTGGAAGCCTTCTGAATGTGTGTACATTCTCATTTATTAAACTACCATCCCGTCACAGTTGTTCCATTCCTCCTCCATATCAAACAGCTCCTCATGACCTCTATCCTGCACATTATCACCAGCTATCCACACAAGCATCTTCATGTCTCATGTTAACTGTTTTTACCCCTTAAAATTCACATCACTCACAATATATGGTCAAAATCCTCCACGCAAAACCATTACTACTCTTTCACTGATACAGTCAGTGCTAACTCTCATCAAAGTTCTCCCATGTCAGTTGGGTGCTCGCCCCAAACCTTCCAAACTCTCCCGTTATTCTGAGGAGTCTTAACTCTTAACAAGAATTGAGCTTCTCAAGGAGTCTTGGGCCCCAATAGTCTATGTTCTAGCTGCTTTGTTCAGTCCTTTGTCCAAGGACAGTGCATAAATTTAAGGAGATCATTTAATGTTAAAGGTGCAACCTTTCCTGCAGAAAGGAAAATTTCATTTTCAGCTCGGCCCAGACACTAGTAACTATCGCCAAATTTTGCTAAATATTTTTTTCTCTACACTGACATCTTTCTATTACAGCACAGACTTTTCCACAGATTTTTGGAATACCAGTCTGTAATCTCTGCGGTCCTCTCTCAGAGATGATCATTATTCACAGGCGCACTAGCTGCAGCTTCTTGATGCTATTTTTCCTCACATTCGCGCTTCTACATCTGTATTTTTGATCGACACCCCCTGTCCTTTTTCAATGTCCATTTCCAACAAATATTTTGCTTATTACCTTTAAATATTGCATATGTATTTCTTTTGATCCAGACAGGATCAGGAGATGGAGATAAAATGCTTTGAGGAAAAGCTTTCCCTCTGTATTTATTCCTGCATTTTATTTTGCATAGCTCTCTTTAATAGGCTCTTCAGAAAGAAGTTCTGGTGACCTCTGAAATGTACAGATAAGATAATTTTAAAAGGTTCAGCCACAGACAAGATTAGAAAATTTGTGAACAGGCAGGGAAGAGTGGATAACTTGCTTTGTTACTGTTCCTTCATTTTCTTCAGATACTTCTCTGAATTCTTATAAAAACATACATCCCAGTGAGTGAGGAAATAGTAGAAGAGAAAGAGGAAAGTACAGACAGTGCATTTTCCCTTCAAAATGTTTAAAACATCTTGCGCTGTTTCTTTGCAACAGTGAAGATTGATGTCTTTTTTAGGATAATGCTTCAAGGAACTACTTTACAAAAAATACCAGCCTCCTTTCAGCTAGTTCTCTGCATGTGGCAGGATATTGGTGAAAATCAGCAAATTTGGGACGTTAATGTTCAACCAGGTACAGTGAAGGGTGCAAAGCACTTAAAGACAGATCAGCTTGACAGACTCTGCACTCCAGCCTATTTAGCCAGGCATGTACTTTAGTTGTAAGTTGCCTTGTTTAATTAGCTACCGAGGCGTTCCATCTTCATCCCTAGTGCCTCATGCCTCATAGTACGCAGAAGCAATCACTGCTTGGGACTATGACGGAGCAGGGCTTGATTGTTCTACAAGATGTCCCATGGATGGGGACCAGACACTGTTGCTTAACCATTAACTTTGCAATTCTTAACATCAGGGTTTTGTTTTTTTTTTTTCTTTCAGCGATGCTAAGATAGACACTTTAGGAAGATCTGAAATGCTGTGTAGAAGATGACAGATTGCTTTGTGTATTTTAAAAAGGGCTGATTACAGCAGGCTCTACCACCAGAGCCATTTAAGAATGAGAAAAACATAGGAAGAGATGGTGGAATTTCTAGGAGACTTTTTTAAAAAAATACATTCACACACACACGAGCACATTTGAAATGTGGATAGAGATGTCTCTATTTCTAATAAAATACATACACAGAATTAAAGCATACCTTGCTGAAAACACCCGCAAAAACAGTTTCTAGCAATCAGCAAAATTCATCAGTCCATAGGTTTATGTTGCTTTTACAGAGGGAAGCAGAGACACTTGTGGAAGAAAAAGTAGAGGTGGACTGGTCTTATATCAGAGAACTGGCTGCAGAGACCACAATGAAGTAAGTGTCCTTCTTAAAATACGTATTTCCAGTGTGCTGCGCTCACTGCAAAACCACTTGAAACCTTTTGTACCATTGACTCTTTCCATCCTGAAATACCACCACAATTTAATTCTTAGATGCTTCAAAAGGATTTCCGGGAGCCCTGCGGTGGAGTATTTAATTTTCTTTATAAGGTTAGGTTATGCTTTTAGTAGGTTATTAGTTAGTTAACAGTCTTGAATTTTATACCTACTCCTTGCTTCTGACTCCAAAGAACTATATAAAGTGGGAAATTGTCATTAGTGCCCATGAAAACAACTGTAGTGCAGTGCTGGCTATTACAGTATTCACCAGTTTTAACCGTTCAAATTAGTAAACCTGTTCTCCTGACCTCTGAGCTTTCTTCTTCCATCCCTTCAAGAAATCACTGCAGAGAATGGCACAGCCATCAAACCTTGATATTGCCACAAAGCCTTCAAATTTCTTCAGCCATTTCAATTTGTGGCCAGGCTCACTGAGACCACAGAAGAGCACAGACCTCTGGTGGTGATCTGCACTTAGTGCTGGGCAGAGATCCACGTTTCATGATCCCATTTACATGGGTTTGCAGCATGGTGGGACTGACATCTTGATTTACAACAGCCCAAGTGAGATTAAGTCATGTCAGAGCTGACCACAAAACTGGCCAACGTGACATTTTGACCAGGCCAGGTCATCAGTAGTGTCTCCAGATGTCCCACTCCTATTGACCAGAGAAATCAAATGACAGCACTGAAAAAGCACTCATCTACCTAAAGAGAGTCAGCTCAACTTTCTCAACTTAGTATCTCCCTTCATTTGTTTAGGAAGACAGAAATATTGCTCTGCTTCCTCCCAGATGTGTCAGTAATTTGCCAGACAGCAGGGATGAAGGCACTGCCATCCCCAGCTGCCCATCTCACACCCCACTGGGAGTAGGAGCAGCACCAGCCCTTCAGGTACCGCAGCCCACACCCAGCGTGTCCACTGGAAGCCAACCCACCAAAGAGCACTTCACCTGTTTCGTTTGCCCCAAAGGCCATCGGTTTCACAACCTGAGCGACAGCTGGAGGACACTCAAGAAGCTACTGTCTTCTGCCTAAGGCGCATGGCACCCTCCACGCAAGGACTTCCCACCCATTAGGTGGCACACAGTGCCCTGTGACTACGCAAGGATCTAAGGTCACAGATAGACTTTCTGTACAAGTGAGGAGACCCCATTCCCCAAACCCTCCCCTCGGCCTCCCTAGTCAACAATAGCTCAAGCGTACTGAATTTCAGGACATGCTGAAGAATCCTGTCATTTACCAAGTCCTCGCATGGGCAATTTTTAAGGAGGTTCTTTAAAGTTTTTGCAAGGCACAGTTATTTTTTGCTTCCTTTCCGCCCCAGTCCTTTAATTGACATGGAGTAAAAGTTGTGTGATTTACATGTGCCTGGAAAGGATGGAAGCAGCTATTTTTAACTGTATCACTTGCTTTTAATTCCATCCTTCAATTAGACATATATTTTAGCTTCAGGAAACTTTCTTTTCAAGAGGTGAAATGCCAGCACAGTACACTAGCAGAACCATTAACTGTCAAAATAAAACAGGCTTCATATTCACAGAACAACAAGATCAACTACACGCGACAGAAATAAGATGGCAGCGCACTTTTACTTTTCAGCAGCTAGCGCAGTGTTTTCTGTATTAAATTTAATAGGCATTTTACATGGGATGTCAGATATTTTTGTCTCTGCAAATAGGGTTCTTTCCTTAAAAAAAAAAAAAAAAATAAATCTAGGTTTCCTGCTGCTTATATAGGGAAATCATTGAGGAACAGCACAGAATTGCAATCTTACACTAGCAATGACTAGGTAGTCATCATTTTTAAAAACAATGTCACAAAAGCTATTTTGACGCTGTCACTCTTAAGAATAATTAGTTTCCATCAAAGCAACAGATTATCTGTTCATGTTGTCCACTGGGTCATTACAATGGGCAACCAATACAGATAAATGGTATCTAATCTTTTCTGCTCTTCTATTGGACTGATTGATGGTTATAACATCTCCGATATTATAAGGCAGAAAAATTATGCTGACATTTAGAAGCAAAAGCACAGAAAGATAAAACTAAGTACAAAGCACATCCAACACCATAAAAAAAAAAAGAAATAGCTAAAGACAAATAGAACAGAAAAACAAATGACAATTAAGCCAAAGGAGAATTATAGAGGGGAACAGCTATACGTTGTGGGTGGCAAGGAGCTCAATTAATTATAGAACATGAAGGGAAATCCAGGCATTTCCATGAGATGTTATTAAAAGACATATTGACTGAGCTTTCTTTACAAGTTATGCCTTAGAAGAAGACAAAAGGATTTCCCTGGTATTGATTTGTTCCTGGAATTGGTCGACTTTAAGACATGAAGAATAACATAATGAGAGGTGGCTGGGTAGCAAACAAGAAAGAACAAATTGCTGCCACTGACACTCACATTTGTGAGCTTCCATACATTATTGCCTTTTTCAATTTAGCATTTGTTCATATTGCTTGTCAGAAACCATTAAACCACAAAATATACTCTAAACTAAAAAAAGGCAAGCTTATCAGTTATTCATCCACTGTACAAATAATCATCCTTTTGAAAGCTGACCCCTTCAAAAGTACGAGCTCTGGTAACTAGCTGGCTGGATTTGCAATGCTCCTTTGAGATACTAAATGCCCTGAACGGCTCCCAGGTAGGAGAGAAGCCCTCGGCTTTATGGAGGAAGAGTCTTCTTCCCCATAGTGCTAAAGGCTCTGTCCCACGTTCATATACTGCATCCCCTGCTGCACTGATTTTGCAGCCGTAGCAGAATGATCACAAGACTAATCTTCCAGTCAGAGTAGCAGCATGAGGATGAGGCTGACTGTCTGTATGACAGCAGTGGGCTGAGGGGCCTTTAAACATCATCTTGCTGGTAGAGATAAACAAAAATGTCTTCTTTGCTGTGATGGCCTAATCCTGTCGTGACAGGCTGTTATATAAAATCACCATGCGGGGACCATCCGTTTGGGGGCTGGTGGAAAGAGGGTTGGTGTCATTACCCACGGTGTTGGCGATCACCAAAAGAAATTCAAATAAATTCCCACCAGTATTATTTATACCAATAGGAGAAAAGCAAGCAGCTCCATACTAATAATTAGTACTGCACTACTGCAGGCTTCTTTCCATGAGAACAAAGGCTTGTCAACACAAGCATCTTCCTTTACGTATGCGCTTAAAAATTGCCCTTACAGTTATGATTCTTCAAGCAGTGTGTACAGCATTAACAGGTTGACTCCAAAGTAGTTTTCTGTTGTGACGAACGGCAGGCAAAACCTCCTCAAACTGTAGATCCCCAGTCAGACAGCTACCTTCAAAATTATAGTGTGAGTTACAGTTCTTCTCATTCTCTGGCATTTACTTTTTTGACTTATCAGAAACTATCCCTGCTTTTCACCCTCTGAAATTTTGTGTATCAGTTGATTTTTGCCATTTCTCTGTGACTCATGTGATAGCGAGTCTCAGGCAACAGAATACTTCAGTGTGCAGATGTTATTTGGAAAAATAGCTTCCAAAATATCAAGGGCAACAGTGGATGTGGTAAACCTTAAGCAGGCATGAGCCAGAGAGTTCCTCCACTACACCAATGTTCAGAGATGAATATCCGGATCAAGAACTGTCTTTACATGTGCTGTCACTGTTATCTTTTAAGTTTTCACTCTTAGACTCATCCACCAGGTCAACAATTCTGGGAAGGATAAATCACACAGTTACCCTCACTACACTTATAATTTCTACCCAGAATGAAATGCTTTCTACATCTTTTGAGAATATAACACAACAGTTTCTGTCTCAAATGCAAGAAAAATGCCAGAATCTTGACACATTTTCTGAATTAAAAAATTACAACATTTCCATCATATAATTTGTAATATTTAATTAATTTCTAAAAAGGACAACATCTTATTGTTACATTGTTGCTTCACATTTGGTTTGGAATTGAAGTTTTTTGTTTTGAACAGCACAGATGAATTTTTCATTCTGTAAGATAGAGCATTTTAATTTTGGAACACTAAAGCATATTAATTAAGAATGAGAAATTTGTTCAGATCAACATATCATATAGCTTCCGTTTCATATAACTTCCTGGTTTGGTTTTGAAAGGGAAATATTTGATTTAAAACTCCATAAGTGTCTCTTCTAATTATTTATTGAGATATTTTTAAATGATTGTAAATGTTGCTCATGTAGGCTATCAGTCCTGAGGGACAATTACAGTCTATATAACACCTGAAGTAATGATGTTTCAAATATTAAACTATGAGTATGCAGCTACCTGCAACTAAATAGCATGATAGAGTATAAATCTTTGAATAAATTGCAAAAGTATCTGCACGTTACAAAACCTACATTTCAAAACTGTCTATATTATATCATGCTGAGCGTTTGAAAACAGAATTCCCCCTTGCAGAGTTCTGCTGAAGTCCGTGTGGTGCTATAGACTTTGAGAGTGAACCATTTTGTTTCATTTCTTCTGCTGTATCCCAAGGCACTAGGATACCCTAGAGTTCGGGGGGTTTTATTTTAACTGGAAATTTTCCTACCCAAGTCTCTGACATAGAAAAAAGTATCATGTTATTTCTCCAGTTACACAGTAATTCGGTAATAACTTTTTTTAACAGTAAAAAATTAGCTAGTATTAATTTATGAAAGGCAAGTGTTGAAAGCTAAAGTTCTAGTGCTTTTGTCAAAGTTTAATAAATGTTATGCTCCAAAATTTTGATTCTCCTTTGTTGTATTTTTTTTTCTTTGGCTATCAAGTAACTTCAGGGTTGGACTAACTATGATTGAGATGGATAAAATTGATCAGGCTTTCACTTAACCAGTAAGAAACAATAAAGCTTATCTCAATTCTTCAAAGCAAAAGCAAATCCAAATCTGGTCTGAAATTTGGAGCTAATCTGGGAAGCTAATGGAAATACCTTTCAAAAAAAGCAAAAATTTTGAGGCAGCACTGGCCGGAAGGGGCTTATGCCTCTGAACAAGGAAATTATCTTCTGATTCTTTGATCTCTGCTTGTCTCAGTAAAACTCCCTATATAGATAACCTGAGACTTTTTACTCTTGTTACCAAGTACTCCTATGAACCAGAACTTCTGCAGAATCCTAATTTTTTTGCTACCTGTTCAAGTAAATGGGGTAATATAATTTCAAGTCTGAGTATTAGCTCTTCCCCTCAATGGCTCAGATTATAATACTTAAGTTTCTTCAATATGCCCTCTATTTTTAGAAAATAATGGAATCAGATTAAAAAGATGAAACTTTCCACAAATGGAGACCCAGATACAACACAGATTAAGTCAATCAAAATCCTTCAAGATTTTTAAACATTCCACTTTGATTTTTTTAAATCAATTTAAATTCCTAAGTGAAAAGTCACTTGGACTAAAAATGTAACTTTTAGTTTAAAAAATATCCAAAGAAACATTTCCATAGTGTCAAAGCTTTTCTTCTGTATTTTTCAAACAAATACTGTGTTAAAAATCATCCTTTCTAAAAAAAAAGAGAAACAAAAAGAAACAAAAAAACAACCCAAACCAAAAACCCAAACCAGCTTTGATTTCATACTCTCATTTTCTGGGGAAAAAATGTTGAAATAATATCGACTGCCTCTACTAACAAACAATGGGACCTTTAAACCTGTAATAGTTACTGGGCAGGAAGATAATCCTCTCTCCTCAGGCTCTGTGGCTTTGTGCAATTGTGCAAATTAAGGGGGATCTACTTATCACTCTCCTTGTGATAAATAAGTTTCAAGAGATGATAATGCTCTTCTGTTACATGTGATATGGCTGAGTGAATGAATGTAAAGTAGGAGGATAAGAAACTGTTTTATCTAGTTTTTTCTTCCCTTCTGTTGTCTGTTTATGCTGTGACATTTTCTTGTTTTAGCTCTCTTCTGCTTCTTTGGAAATTAAATGAGATCCAGTATCTCGGAGACTACTGGCACTTATGGATTAGTGAGACTAATGTAAAAGCAATTAGCTAGGAAAAAAAAAAAAATAAAGAAACTAATTGCCTGAACTTGATTTTTTTTAGAAAATAATTAAAAAATCCTACAACACAAATTTGCAGCAAAGGTGAGGTTTGATAAAGAATGCCAGGCCTGGGAAACTCAAGACAAGAGAAGGTGCGGGCAAAGCATCTCTCTTGAATTACAGGGATGAGAAGAATGGATCAAGGAATGGTGGGCTGTAATGACACTGAAAGAACGGCAGCCTCATGTATTCTGCCTCACCAGCAATCTGCCAGCTGGCACCAACGTTTTCTAAACATATCCAGGATACTTAGAACAAGATGTTAAAAGTGATGTATTGTACTCGGTTTATACCAGGGAACCACAGACATGTTCCACCTGGATGCCAGAACAGTTAAGTCTCGTGTGTTGTACATGGGAAGACTATTTTTGGAAGCCCATTCTGGCAACTACATTTCGTTTGAGTTGTTGACTGCCTGAACTCAACTTTTATCAGTTTGAACAAGAACGAATCAATCTAAACCTCATAAAAAGGAAAAGGGTATTGCACTGTGATGTCCCTTTGCCAGCATCTATTCATATTTATCACATGGGTACACAGACTGTGAAATCTGAGATTCTATGAGAGAAAATAACTACAAGTATCGGGATGTACTTTCCTATGCAAATCATTAAACTAACTTGAAGCTCTAGCTTGTGACCTACTGTCGTGGTTTAACTCCAGCCAGCGATCGACACAGCTGCTTCCTCACTCCCCCTACCCCCCAGAGTGGGATGGGGGAGATAATCAGGAAAAAAACAGTAAAACTCATGAGTTGAGATAAAGACAGTTTACTAGGACAGAAAAGGAAGAGAAAATCATAATCACAGAACATACAAAAGAGGTGATGACCAATACAGCTGCTCACCTCCCGCTGACCAGTCCCTAGCCAGCTCCTCCCAGTTCATATACTGGGCAGGATGTCATATGGTATGGAACATCCCTTCGGCTGTTTGGGTCAGCTGTCCTGGCTGTGTCCCCTCCCGGCTTATTGTGCCACACCAGCAGTATGAGAAGCTAAAAAATCCTTGACTTAGTGTAAACACTCCCGAGCAACAACTGAAACATGGGTGTGTTATCAACATTATTCTCACTCTAAATCCAAAACACAACATTATTCCAGCTACCAGGAAGAAAACTAACTTTATTCCAGCTGAAACCAGGACACTTACCTTCTAAAGAGCTCTATTTAATCGGTGATATACTATTGATTTTGATTAGTTTGTGTTTTAATCTGACTTGCACTCAGAATGCACTACTCCACACCGTACTCTGCTTTGTTCAAGTTTAAAAGGTCATTTTGCAGTTCTGTCTAAACGGGTACAAACAAGCAACTTTTTAAAACCACACCAGGACAAAAGCACAAAACGCTTCCCTTTCTTTTCTAGAAAAGACATCCAAAACCAGAGACACCACTAAGTCATATCAAACTCTCTAAGCTGATCACAAACTCCTGACTGCTAAGGAAAACAACTATAGGCAAAACTTGGCTTCTCTGCACCCTGTGAGATGGTAAGCAAAACAGCGCTATCTGAGCAGGACTTCTGATGACTGCATGCCTGGGAAAGACAGGGATTCAGGGGCAGCTGACTTCACAAGTCTCATTCCTGTTGTTCCCTGGCAGAGCTGATGAAAGACAACATAGCGCATTTGTGTGTGAGTATCCCTGCAGTGGATCATCTAGCCAGTCTTGCCCACAGGCTCAGGAAGCATTAGATTCCTATCATCCAGGTTTTCAGGTTAGTGTACAAAATACAGACAGAGGAAGGCTACCAAGATGCATACAGACTGTGTAATTTTAAGCATCTGACTTAAATGCTATAAATTGTACTCTGAGGGCATCTTTCTTCAACTAATATGCAGAGAATTTGCCTGTCTGGGCTCAAATCTATGTGGTAAGTGGTGCGTGTGTGTTCCCCAGAGTACCCCTTAAAGAAAGACAAGGTCTCACTTAAAACTGTTAGTCGCTTGTGTAGGAAAAGTCACAACATCTCTTCTTCCTTGAGACTTGGCCAGGAGAATGAGCACTGCCATGCCCAGGCAGGCAGGGTACAAAGAACACGGAGCATGAGGGAAAGGGATTAGCAGTCCTTCCTCCTCCTCCTTAAAACTACAGCTCTTTATCCTTCATATTAAGACCTTTAATGGTCCAGATTCGTCTCTAACCCAAATACTTTACAAGAACACAGACACCCAGACTGCCCAGGTGAAACTCAGGCTGGCCCGATGTGTGCTCCGGCTGTCAGTGCTCTGAAGTACTTACAAAGTGAATGTCTGCAGCAGATGGCATGGATATCGTAACCTGTAAGGATTTTTTTCACCTGTCAGAATAGTGCAAAACCTGTGAGGAGTAAACTTCACCAACTCCAACACATCAGATTACAGGGGAGGTGGTTCAGGTACAGAGTCCCCAGTACATCATTGTTCCAGCTTCCTGCAGGCCATGGCCAGGCAGAGGGTGTAAAGAGCCAGATCCATGATTTCCTTCTAACTTTGTGAACATTTTGCTCTCTCAAGATCACCATTCCTGCCTTCAGCCAGCACTGAATGTACTGCCATTGCAAAAGGTCAAACTAGATTCACCTGTGATTAATTCAACGAGTAGTTTGATTTTTACATTTACTGCTACACTTCAAAGCAAAAACTAAGAACACACTGTAAACATAACTCTTACCATCAAACTAATTCCGTAACTTATGGTTACAGAAAAAAATTAAAGTTCCTTGTTCGAAACCAGATGCATTTTCAAGAGCTCTTCTACCTGATTTTGTGCCCACACACTTCAGAGGTATCTGCGTGTTACATGCTGAGAATAGCTTACATGTTCCAGTCGTAGGGGAAAGAGTTCCTCAGCTCTGAACTAACAGGCACTGAGCAAAACTTGACTTTTCAGCTATGAAGGATATAAATATTTCTGAGACAGGAAACTAAGTGCTTGATTATAAGAGCAACATGAAGTAAAAAGCTGATTCATTAGTAATGTAAATTTACATAAGATATGCCTAACCATATCTACACCTAGAAATTTTGGAGAAATATATACATTTTGATTTAAAGTGGCCCATTTGAAAGGAAAGATGGTTTTGATCAACTTTTTTTAAGTTAAAAGCCTCCAAAAGGACTGCTAAACCAGGGAGAGTGGAAACAGCTAAGGAACTTTCCCTGACCAACCAAAAGCAATTCAGGGAAGCAAGTGCTCAGAACAGGATTGACATGTGGGGAAAAAAAAAAAAAACAAAAAAACTTTTACTACTTGCATCTCCTACTACACTGCAACAACTTTCTTCACTGAACCCAACTGCTTTCCTCTCAAGCAGAAGTATCAGCTACACGGTCTTCTACCCTAGCAATACTTGTGTGGGTAAGAGACCGTTGTCCTTTACTGGGTTCCATAGTCCTGAGCACAACTCACAAACCCCTCAGCCTCTGGGATGCTGAAAGTGCAATGGTGGAATGAAAAGAATGGCAATAGAAGACTGCAACGAGATTTTTTTTTTTTTCCTCAGGAAAGTAAGATCTAGGTCTCATATTTTAATATTGAGATAGTACTTAGACCTCTTGAAGAAAATTTGTTGTTCGATGGTTGACAGACACAGAGAGCAACTGGAACAACTTTGTGTGCAGATGCAAAATGTTTTACAAATTGCCACTTAGCCACAGACATGGCATTAAGCAGTATTCCAAAGATCCATATCCGTCCATTTCAATAACTAAAATCCTACCTACTTAGTAAAGCTTAACAGGAGAGAAGTTATTAAGTTCCTCAGGAGTCATTAGTGTTCCCCAAGCAGATGCTGTAGGGGGTTTTTTAGTGATTATTCTTGTAGTGCTATCACTGGAACTTCACAGATACAAGACACAACCAACCTATGTAACACATTAGTTAAAACAAGCCGTAACATGTTCAAGTGCAATCTACACAGAAAAGACAAAAGGCTACGTCAAAACATTTCATCGTTGTTCCCCCAAGTAACAATATAATTCGGCATGTCCCAGAGCATGTTTGCAACAATACATCTACACAGAGAGTTTAGCCCACGCTCAATCTCAGACTTTTCTTCACACACCCTGCATAAAAGCTTTAAGTCTTAATTCACAGAGCTTGCTCTCTTGCCTTCTGGGAATACTGAACCAAAATACAGGACTGAGGCTCCTCAGTGTTCCACATCATGAAAGGTGAATGCAAAAAAGTAGCCAGACATGAATCCCAAGCAGGAATTTCTGCTCATATTTGCTCATCTGAAAATCAGTTCTAAAAGCAAAACCTGCCTAAACGAACAATTCTACTGCACGTCCTCTTTTCCTAACTGACCCAAACTCCAGCCTTTCATCTGAGAAGTTCACCAGAGTCTAGTGGATTGTGTCCCTCTTTACATCCACTGACAGTTAATTTTTCTTCATCCACTTATTTTGAATTGTGCAGAACGTCTATTCAGACATCCATTTATTGCAAGACAGGTGCAAGATACCAGAATTACAGACTGACACGTAGCAGGTTATAATGAAAGAGTCAATGGAGAATCTCACAAATAAATAAGAGACATACTTAGGAAGAAACAGAGTTTGACAATAGTCATTTTTGTCAAGGCATCATATTCGAAGCGGTGGAAAAGACAGTGTCCTTGGCACTGGGAAATTCTGTCCTTTCTGCCAAGAGGGAACTGTAACTTTCCTATCCTACAACTGAAATTCTGCAGTTATCTCCACAGACCCATGTTGCTCTCGGAGCCAGGACAATTTTCAGAACCATCCATTGGTACAGGATCGGTTCCAGCACAAGGTTTTCATTACCAGAATAGCCACACAGGCAGCTCCCTGCAAAAACTGGGGTACGATCCATGGCCAAAAGCACATTGCTGCGGTTTACCTCTAATCTACCTAGCAGTCCTGGGGCTAACTAGCCTTTTCAGCCTGGAGAATAGGGGGGCTCCATCCTGGAAAGCCACAAGATGCCCGTTCTGTGACTGCTCCAGCTGCTGTGCTGCCTCGGTACGTCCTGTTATCTGGAGACAGGGGCTGCAGCAGAAGCCCAGGGGGAAGAGAGCTGCTGTGCCTACATGCAACCCATCCTTTTATGACAAGTATCCTCAAGCCCCTGCAAAGACATTTCGCAATTCTGCAGTCGCTTCCCCTGTCCGGCAGCGCTGACTTTCTCCCCACCCATGGAGGGAGAACAAGCAGTATGTCTTGGATCCTTTGAAAGAGCCTCAGTCTCGCAGAGAGGTAAGAGGAAAGGCAGGTCCAGGGTATCTGCTAAAGTGGACTTCCTCCAGTTATCCCATATATAAGAAAGAAACGGTCAGAACCACAAATTTCCCTCTATATGATTTTGATTACCTAGCCAAGAAACAGTTGATAGGAATTTCGGAACATGGGGTATGAGCAAGAAGCAGCTCCAGATACCTGTGCACACATAGACCATGACGTCTTTGCCCGCACCATCTTCTGCAAAGAGATGGGAGCATTTGGTCACACGGGCCAAATGAAAGTGTGTGACTATAAACGAAGCCAACACCTAGCTTGAGCTTGGAACAAGGTGTTGAGCTTCAGTCAGGAGACCTTGGTCTCTCGAGTCTTATAATAAATGCATATTTTAAAAAAATATTTGCTCTTAGCAGTCAGGCATGTACACATACAGCAACATCAGAACAGATCTGATGCTCCCAAATTAATAAGAGATTTAAAACCCTGCAGTTTTTCCTGATGGAAGCCTGGCATTCTATAATGGGTTGAACTGCTGTTAGGGGAAAATATCTACTGTTTTATAGTAATTTGAGTTTCAATGAAGGGTATTTTTCACTCTAGTCTCTTTAACAGTCTCTATACAAAGTGCCACAGCTTGTCTTAAACCCGCTATTTACTGAAGTGAAAAAGATTTCCAGGTATGAGGAAAATGCAATATTATCTGTTATAGATCAAAAAATAATAACGCTTGTGATAGGATATGATTTTTTATTTTTTCACATATTTAAGTCTATATATTGTCTAGCATTGTTTCACCATTGTCTCATCATCAAGATTAACATTAAATCAAACAATGTATTATTCATGAGGTGTGAATAAATGGAATTAGCCTTTCTGGCGTTCACTCTGTAAATCGCATCTTCTGGATAAATGCTTTTTTTTCTTTTTTTCTTTTCTGGTTTTTTTTATGTCTGAACACTAGAAATAATGACCTGGCTTGCAGCCTTGCTAGATTAGCTCTTGTTAGGGTGATATTTTTAGATGAACATAGGTCTCATCAACCAAGAGATGTCAGGTCTGCTATCATTCCTGTCAGCTTCCTAACTTCCAACAGTTTCCCTCTCCATCCCTAAACTCTACCTTCACCCCTAGTAGCCATGGTACCTGGAGCTCAGATGATTTGTTGAGCTTGACTCATTATCTACTGTGTTGTAACAGCAGTTAGAAACTGAATGACATTCAATTAAAATGATATTAGCAGCTCAGGAGTGATTTTGTTTAATTTACTCCTACTCAGATGTAAAAACATTAGTGACTTTTTTAATTGGACCTCATAATGTCTAACTCCTACTCAAATGCAATGAAATTAAAGACTTTGGTGGCTAAATACCGCTTAATTTACTCCTACCAATCTATAATGACATTAAAGATGCTTTAGGGTAGATATTGTTTCCAATCATTTATATTCAAAAGAAATCTGAGCTTATAGGTACTATTATTGAGCATATAATAAAATCATACAAGAAATGTATCTATACGGCAGGGGATAGTTGGTTACAAGTAATATTAAAAAGTAATCATTCATTTTTAATGAAAGGATATTAAAAAGTAATGTTAAACACAAGAATTTGTGAAGTTTTCCGTTCTTCACAGCCTCTTCAAGGATGCAGTCCCTTCCTTTTTTAATTCAGCGTGTGGTTTCACATGAAACATTTTTATTAAATTGCACATGGATTTAAAATCTTTCTTAAGCAGTATTTATACGATAAATCCAAGGCTGACTTGTGTCATTACAGGGACAGACAGCAAAGCATACTTTTCAGTAATGGGGTTCACTTTGCTCTGTAACTGTAATACGGCTTAATGGATTCTTCTAAAGTTCAAACATTTTAGAGGAGTATGTGGTTCTCTGTCACATTTACACTACATCACCTCCCTTTTAAATACGACTTGTCCTATACTGAGTTTGTTAAATTATTAGCATTATTAAAAATGCCTTCCTTCACTTTGATAAACTTCTAACTATTAAAATAAAAAGCATTTACAAGATTTCACTTATGCTGGTATTCTGTAGACAAGGAGTGCAGATGACAGATTTGCTCTTGAGATGGCAGAACGAGATTTCTCCTTTAATCTTGTGCTCTCATCTAGCATGTGCCTATGGAGATGTTCAAATGGAAAGGCCTGTTCCAGGTAACTAGCATGAACCTTTGCCAAGGGAGAGAGGAGATATTTGTCATTTTCCCTCTTGGCAACACACAGCCAGCACCCTTGTCCTGCTGACTGGTGGGTGGTTCGACGACTGTCTCTCACCCAGCTTTTCAAGTGATGGTGCCTTATACCAGCTTTTTCTCATTCCAAGTGGAACATGGTCCCTTGAGCTCTTGAACAGCAAAGCCTGTCAGAAACCATAATCCCTGATTCATTTTCTGATTCTGAAGCACGAGCCAACGCGTTACTTCTGGATTTCTCATGTTGTAAACTGGTCTAACATAATTTGTCAGTTTATAAGAGTTATTTTATAATAAATTTAAGGTTTCATTGTAAAAACTGTTTTAATCCTGGAAAACATTTGCACATAATTTTTCAATTTTTTTCAATTTAAATCTGGAATTTGGACATGGGAGGATTTAGAATAATTTTTCCCTAGGCATGGGCTCGCAAGGGGTGAAGCAGTGTGGGCTTGAAACACCGAGGAGCTTTAACACTATTTTGGAGTATTCATAGCAACATTAGTAATTATATAAGCACTTAAATTATGCACCAGGTAACGCAGACCCTTCACGTGTCTTCTGCTCCGACCTGCAGCAGGTCATTTGTCAGGTCACACAATAAAAGGGAGCGCTCTGCTCCGCTGGAGCTGGGAAGGGATTCCCTCACGGGTTCCTCTGCCCAGCTGGGCAGTTCTCTGGCCTCAGGCACAGCACCCTGCCGTGCTGTCTCTCCCGCGCTACAGCCGGAGCCGCAAGGCGGGACCACTCCGGCAATTTATGCACTATGAACTGCAGACCTTCAGGTGGCAAGTTTGAGATACGAGTTCATTGTGAGCTCTTGGGCTCAGGGCACAAGATGCAGTGAGACTGGCATGGGTATTGTGCCAAAGCGAGGCCAGAGCCTTCCTTACTTTACACCCTCCGTGTTTACGGCACACACATGCAAGTGTGGTGTTATGACTAAACATTTCAGCAAGAGCTGAGAGAAGCTCTCCAGGAGCCCTCTGGTGCCCCTCCTCACCTCCCAGCCCAGAAACTCTCAAGCCCCCACAAAGAAACGCCAAATCTGTGCCTTGGCTTGGCACAGGTGTGAGTATCTGGGACTGGAGAGGGTGTGCCACTGTCCAGGGAGCAACGGCGACTGGGCTGTGTGTGCTACCAGGTTACAGCCACATATCTGTGCGCATCTGCACGTCTATTTCAGGGCCATAGCTGTTCCTATTTTACCTTTTCTGGCAGAATTATTGGCAACCTGTCTGGATTGACACGTTGGATGCACATTGTTAGTGTTATGGAGGAAAAAGGGGCACCCTACATACAAGAGAAGCTCTTAGAGTAAAAAGGTTATTTCTATACATTTGGATGTGGCTCAGGCTATCAGCAGATAATCATTATAATTTTATAAAATTAACCTACTTCTGATATTTAGCATATTTACTGTAGCTATGATTCATGCAATTGTCTCCAAAGTGGTCAACAGGGACCACTGAGCATTTGAATTTCTGTTGTAACTACATCTTTCTCTCACTACATCTTCTGGTATCTCCTTCCCTAAAGCAGTCTCTGAATAACCTATTGCCAATGGGTACAATGCAAGGGAGAGGAAGCACCGTTACAACATGGGGAGTAAACTGAACATCGCTAGATAATGCCTGCAACAGGGAACACCAATAAAACACTGTAGAAAAGAAGGTGGATATTAAAACCAGTGACATTCCAAGATCACTGAGGTCTGAAACATACGCAAAAAATATACAAGGACTTCTAATCGGCTTCCACGTCTCAGACATTAAAGGAATCATTAACAGAATACAGTTCTAAACACCTTGCACATATAGTGAAAATGACTCAATATCATCAATTCAGGTGTGAAATGACAAATTTCAAGACACATGGCCAAGTACATATTTGTCTGCACAGGAAGCCTCTCAGGGTGAAGCACAGTAAAGCATAAAGACTGAGATTTAATTGTATTTTTTTGTGTACTCCCGCTGAAGCCAGAGCATTTTTGAAGTCAAGGAGACTATAACCAGGATGAAGTCCTGTAACGGATTTAGACTTAAATGCTTACACTGTGCAGAGATCCTTTATATTAACAAGACATTTTATATTAACAAAAAGAGAGAACATACATCTTCAGCAGGAAAAAAAAATCTGTATAATTGCCCTTTCTATGATGGGCATCTAATATGTTCAAATTTAAAATGCCAATTAACCTTCGTCTAGTTCCCCTGCTCCAGTAGATGGGCTACAAGCAGATCACTTCCCATGGAGTGCAGCTCTCACCAACCACAGGAAGGTCCAGAATGGGGTAAAGAACATCAGCCCCTTGCCACCACACTGCTGACTGAGCAATCCCATTTCATCTTGTTAATGGGACTGCAACACATCTACAAGGCACCCTAATTCTCATTATGGGTTCTTGACCCATTATATGGAGCACTCAGTCTATAGCCTCTAACCTCATAAAGTCAGTATTTAATGCACGGACTAACAGACCTCATGCTTATATATTTCCTGGTTTTCTGGAAAAAAAGAAAGCTTTCTTTGCTTTCTGTCTCTAACATCTATTTCTAACATCTCAACCAGATTAAATATTTCTGTTGCAACTAGTTCAGAATTGTTTCAGGAAAGAGGAAAATACTCTGTAATTTCCATGGTGGAAATTTTAATAAACAGCACCCTCAAGAGGATTAGAACTCACTTCCTTCACTGTTTGGTTAAAAAAAAAAAAAAAGAAAAATCAGTTGCTAGGCTACCACTTTTGAATACAGCTAGAATAATTTCCAAGGGTTATTTAAGGTGTTTAACTACAGAACAGATACTGTGCGGGAATCCGCGTATGCACTAATCCCCCCAGCCACAAGTGCTACTGTGGTGGCCCGGAGGCATCTGTGTGGTTTAGTGTGAAACTGAGGCTCACCAAGATCAAACAGGCAATCGGTCCCCATTATGAAGTGATCCTTTAAGGAGGTGACTTTGGAAAGGGATGAAGAGACAAGAGACTGCTGTGGGGCTCCCCGTTGCTCTGCACGTTTGGGAAAGTCCTTGTGAGAAACGCTGATGCAGTGAGAGGTCTTGTGTTTTGTTCTGAGGGTGATGAGTCCCAGGGCCGTGCTGGCTTGTGAGCTGCAGGCATGAGAACACACCTGAACTCTTTCCTTATACTACACCGGGATGAGACCCGGACACATACTGTGGGCATTTGGGAAGGAAGCATAGCAACCATACCCCACACTGGTAAGGGGATGACGGACTGGAACTACGGGCACACTGCCAGTGTCCTTCTTCCCCAGGACTGACAGGAGGTCACTAGCAGAGGGCAGCTGCCAGGAAGATTACAGATCTGTCCCTGTAAATCTCAGCCTAAGCCAAGTCATCTTCAGAGTCCTGAAGGAGAGCAACTCGTGTGATGTGTCTAGATTTAGTAGTGAAGAGATCTTAAAAATCATGTCTCAGAATAGAAATTGGATGTGCTGAGGAGCAACCACAATTTGCACAGCATCATAAAAGTCACTCCGGTGCTTCATTCTACCATCTGACAGAGTGTATATATTTTCTTTGCAGAAGTAACACCATTCAGATGTCTCTTCCACTCATTCTTTCCAACTGAACATATATCATACCAATACCACTAAAACCGACTTGCTGGCTTCTTAGTGATAACTTCATTGAGAAGGAAGATTTCCAAGAATACCAGAACACTCAATGTTAAATACAGCAGTAATTTATAGAGTGAATAAATTTGATTCTGATTTGGTTCAGTCTGATTACAGCTTTGGTGAATAAGGGAAGAGCAACTGACTTCACCTACCTGGACTTGTGCAAAGCGTTTGACACTGTCCTGCATCAAATCCTTGTCTCTAAATTGGAGAGACGTGGATTTGATGGATGGACCACTCTGCCTGAGGAACTGGCTGGGTGGTCGCACTCAGAGTTGTGGTCAATGGCTCAATGTCCAAGAGCAGAGCGGTGACAAGTGCCATTCCTCAGAGGTGGGTGTTGGGACCGGTGCTGTTTAGCATTTTGTTGGTGAGAAGGACAGTGGGATCGAGGCACCCTCAGCAAGTTCACCAACGACACCGAGCTGTGTGGTGGGGTCACACGCCGAGGGCAGGGATGGGCCATCCAGAGGGACCTGGGCAGGCTGGAGAGGGGGGACCTGCAAACCTCATGGAGTTCAACAAGGCCGAGAGCAAGGTCCTGCCCATGGGTCGGGGCAATCCCCAGCACAAATCCAGGCTGGATGGAGAATGGATTGAGAGCATTCCTGAGGAGAAAGACGTAGGGGTGTTGATTGATAAGAAGTTCAAGATGACCCAGCAATGTGTGTTCACAGCCCAGAAAGCCAGCCGTATCCTGGGCTGGATCAAAAGAAGTATGATCCAGCAGGGCGAGGGGGGATTCTCCCCCTCTACTCTGCTCCCATGAGACCCCCCCCTGCAGTGCTGGGTCCAGCTCTGGGGGCACCAACATCAGAAGGACATGGACCTGCTCGAGTGGGTCCAGAGGAGGCCACAAAGATGCTCAGGGGGATGGAGCCCCCCCTGTGAGGACAGGCTGAGAGAGCTGGGGGATTCAGCTGGAGAAGAGAAGGCTGCGGGGAGACCTTAGAGCGGCCTCCAGGGCTGAAACGGGCTGCGGGAAAGGGGGGAGGGACTCTTGATCCCCTTGGTGTAGGGATAGGATGAGGGGTAATGGCTTTAACCTGAAAGAGGGCAGATTTAGATGAGATACGAGGAAGAAATTCTTCCCTGTGAGGGTGCTGAGGCCCTGGCACAGGTTGCCCAGAGAAGCTGTGGCTGCCCCCTCCCTGGCAGGGCTCAAGGCCAGGTTGGACGGGGCTTTGGGCAACCTGGGCTAGTGGAAGGTGGCCCTGCCTGTGGCAGGGGGTTGGAACTAGATGACCTTTAAGTCCCTCCCAACCCAAACCAGTCTATGGTTCTATGATACCCGTTGTGTGGACAGTGCTCAGGTACAGGAAATTAGATGTTTGAGACAAGGTTTAAAAAGAATCTTGCAAAAATAAAATATTGAGAACAAAAAGTCAAATAAATAATTCAGAAATATTTTACACTTAATTTAGTAAACATGTTCAAAGGGTATATGCTGGGTTCTCACTCTGATGCAAAATTGCACTCAGTGTTTGTCGTATGGGAAAATTTAGCTTTTTTTGTTTAATTCTGAGCATTTTCTCTGTGTTTATCGATTTTTATGAGAACTTGTATGGATTAAAAACATATCCTTACCATTTAAAAAGTCACTGTGATCTAAGGAAGCCTAAGCAAGAATAGCCTTCCGAAGAGTAGCCAGATTCATGCCTAATGTTTCAGAGGAGTGTGAATTCCTAGAGATGGAGTACTCAGCCAGATACAGATGTGACTGGGACTGTCAGAGAGCACATTTAATCCATCTGTCAAAAGGAAGCTGCTTTGTCAAATCAGACCTGACAATTCAGAACTGTTTTCACAGTTACACTTTGGTATGAAGAACTATTTTTAAATTACTTTTTTAAAGCATTCTTATTACTTTTTAAAAAAAAAAATCGAGATGCTTTTAGTAAAGCTAGAAATGAGATGACAAGTATGTGTGCAAGAAAACCTGGGCAGGAACAGTTCATATCTGATCATTATTCCCTGGAACAACAACAAACAGCCCTTTATCTGTGATCATGCTATTTGGCGGTAGCATTAACTTAGATATGAAAACTTTCAAGATTCACATTAATGTAAAACTCCACAAATTATCTGCTATATGCGCACGAACAGCTCTGGTCCCATTATTCTGAGATAATTCATTTCCTCCCCTTCTCCCAAGTTTTACCACCCTTCCTTAGCATGTCTGGCCAATTTTCTGACATGAAAGCCTTACTAAAACATACTGATTGCTTACTTTACCTGCCATGTACAGCAATTTTGGTTAATTATTTTAAAATCCGTATATATATATATATATATACACACATTTCTCTCTATATAGTCTCCATATGAATTAGAGGGGTTAATACATAGCAATTACCTCTGTCTTCTAATTGCTTTACTAATTTTATTTGAGATAAAAACGGGCAGGAAATTTTTACATAACTGTTAATTAAGATTTCTTTTTCACCCTTCCAGACTAGTATAATATACTGGGGTAGAAATACAGCTTAACCTACATTTCACACTCAGCCATATTCCTTTTCATGCTGCAGATAATAAAGGTGTTCGTGAATCAGCTGAAAATCTCAATTCATAGTTGGATGACACTTTTCTTCAACTAACAACAATCCTCAGTTACAAATGCCAAACAGGAAGAGCACATCTGCGGAAAACAAGCCTCTTAAACAGAACGAATGAATAACAATGATGTGTGGGTTGTGCTTTCTATGCAGCAAACTCTGGGAAGACCTTTCTGTGAACAGCTATCTGATAACAATTGAAGACGCTTTGGTGTTCCTACTCGCCTCCCACAGCCCTTTGTATCAGCAGCTCAGCAGAGAGAGTCTGACAGCAAGATTCCTTTGTCATTTGAAATTTCAGGTACTGTAACTCAGCTCAGTGCTGCGCAAAGGGACCTCCGCTGAGTAGCTGTGTGTTTGTACAGAAGAGACACAAATTTCTCAATGGCCGGTTCTCAGTGTGTGGCACGAATTGTTATCCTCGAGTTATCCCAACTAAATCGCCCTCTGCTAAGTAACCTTTCATCACCTTGGTCTCCCTGATTTACACACAGCAGCACCCTTATTTTCAAACAAACAAACTAAAGCCCTACAGCACCTATTTAAAGCCCTGCCTATGCTGTACACAAGAACCTACGCTGCATGCAGTTCCTCTCCCAGTGAGTTACAAGGGCGAGGAGAACAGACCACCTGTGCTTAAAGTACCCTTAGGTTCTCAGTTACCCTGCTGAAAACTGTAATGCACACGTCTGTAAAATTAAAACGGAATAAAATTCATCTTCACATCCAAAGCTTAGTGTAAGAGGTGTTTCCCCATCATTCTCATAGGCCCACCAGAGGGACATTGGATTTGAATATAAAAATGTAGAACGTATGAACATAAGCAAATCCTTCTCAACTTGCAAGGTGCAGTCTGCCATAAACAATCCCCCCTGCCTTTTTTGCATCCATAATATTAAGGAATAACTAAAAGTATTTGCAGTGCTTCATTCATCGTATCAGAGACTGCTGAAGAGAGAAAGGATAAGAACATTCACGCTGGCAAATTCCCATTGCTGTTTTTCCCCAAATCCCGGACCAGTATTTATATAATCCAGGAACATACAAACAAGGAACTGTCAGAGTTCATCTCTGAAAGAAATACCCTCTGACTGCCAAAAGGCAGACCTCACAACCCCAGAAGAGCAGATAGAAGCCACGCAAAGCTTCTTACCCCGAGAGAAGGGCCACACATTTTAGATGTGCGTAGATTTTAGATGTAACAAACACTTTTAATTTTGCAGAAAGTTCCCTTCCATCTCAGCAGAAGGCAAGTTCTCAAACACTTCAATGACATGAGAAACAGGCTCTGAGCTGCTCACTTTCCTCCTTGCCAAAACAAGGTGGTTACAATTTTCCAAATACATGAGACCACTTTTTCCCAACCATTTGAAATCCCAGTCACCGAAATCAGAGACTGACAACAGTTAATTTATTTGGACTCCTTCTACCTCGTTGATGTGCTAGAGCTCCAGGCTGTAGCATAATCTCAGCATCTTTTTCTCCTGAAGCAGATGCTATTAGGAGGAAATAACTTAAAGTGCTCTGCAGCAATTGCCACATTCCCAAAGAGAAATTCCCATCCCTTCCATCAAAAAAAGTGACCAAAATAGAATATTTCTATAGACTCTTAGGAATCCTTATCCATGGCTTTCCAGCTATAATTAAGGATGAAAAGATGAGACCCTGTTTAAAGTCACCACATCTCTGACGGGTTTTCTCTTATCCCAAATCTGTGGATGTGAAGGAAAAGAATTTGCTTTACCAAAAAGATTGGAAATGCATGTTAGATGCAATGTGCTGTTACAGCGATGAATAGCATGGTCTAAAACTCAAAGCACAGGTCTCTGGGGTACCGTTCCTGCTAGCTGCACGAGGGACATTTGTATCCAGTGCTTCCCATTTCCCCACCTGTTTCTACATCCATTGCCTTACCACTTGCAAGCCTTTACAGGTCCTAGGCACCCACAAAGGCTGAAAGTAATATTAGTTTAGATCGTATTTTCTGCATTTTTGGTCCTCTCGTTCTTAATTTTGAAGGACAACTGCAATTGCAGTTCATCCATTTAGGCTTATCCTAAAGTCATTATTTGTTATGATGCTGTTCCTGCCTTCAGCTACAAAGAAAATGACTATCCCTACCCCCTCACAGCAGGATTAACAGCCACAGTAAAATGAGTTATGGCTAGTCTAACTGACAGGAGCTCAGAAGCAAATTCATTTTCAGAAGTCCACCTAAGCACAGGACAGAATTCTGCACTCTGTGTCTTCCTCACAGCTATGTAAAGCACACAATGTGGTTTTTTTCATCACCAGTCCGCACACTCAAGAGCTTCTGATGTTAAAGGTAGCATGTGAACTAAGCGATGTGAAATAAGTAGTGCAAAACTATACAGAGCTTGTGAAGTCACACCTATTTTTTTTTTTTTTACATAAAGAATGTATTAAAAATATTGTCAGCATAGGTGGATCATTTCATTTATAGGTGGAATAATAATTATTTTACTTATGTCTCTATCAGTCTCCAAGTAAGTAGGCTAGAGGGAAAAAGAAGCTAGTCTGCAGTGAGATTGTTTGCAAACACACCTGTATCAAATCAGTAGTAACCAGCCTCATCATTTTTTCTTCAATCCACAGTTTCACCTTTCTTAACAGAATAGGTGCCAGAAGGAGTTGCATGGTCTTATTTTGGCTGAATTTAGTTTAAAAGATTCATAGATCCTGGCCTGACTTTTTAATGCCCTCTATCAATAGACTGATGGGCACGCTCATCCACCTTGCTCAGAACCCAGCTGTTATCCGAGTAGCCTACCGACTGCTATCAGCTTTTGCCCACTAGACACTGCTGAAGAAATCGTCCTTCAGTCAGCTGAAGACAAGACATTGTGGGATAAAAATACAGACTGGATGCTGATACACTCCTCAGTGCTTATACAGATGAACACCACACAACCATGATCTCCAAGCAGCCTTCCAAAGTGGCAATGTTTCAGTGTAGAGATCAGTGTACAGCTTCCAACCAAATACACTTCAAAATCACAAGCCATGTTAAAAACCCACATGGCACCTCTGTTCTGAAAATATTTTGCAGCGATCTGGTTTTTGAAGTCGTTGTAGTGTAACTATATACCTATCAGAAGGTGCCTATCCACCTCCAGAGGAAAAAATGATGCGTTCTCCACGATTCACTGTAACCAATAAACGAAAATTAAATAAATTAAATTCTCACAAAAAGTGAGAGAAGCTATGAGGCAAATAACAGACATACCACAGCTGCAGCTTTTCACCATGGGACTCCAGAACACACTAAGCGCCCTTCATGCACCAAGTGACACATAGCACAAGTCACTGGGAACATCCGCATGTTACAAACGAAGCCCGTGTGTTCTGCTCTGTTTTGCATCCAGTCCTGAGTGCAAGAACATGCGCGGCTGAAGGTCCGCATGTGCACTTCGGACACTGCCAGCAGCTCCCCTCAGATCCACCGCACAGTAAAGGATTTCCTACACAGATCAGTTGCTTCTTGCCACAAATACCGGGAAAACAATGTCACATTTCTCAGAGTTGACCAGCAGAACATGTCCTTATCTCGCTTCATGAGCTGAAGCCTAAGGATTTAGAGGGGTTTTAAATCTGAAAGGTCTTTATGTGTTTAACAAAATACAAGTATGAACTCAAGTCTTACTTCTTCAATACCTCTATCAAACTGCAGTAGATGCTTTGCTAGATTAGGTCATATGTTACCTTTGCATATTAAAAAAAGTAGATGGAAATACTGACTTACATTTATTTTAATACAATTGTGTAATTTGAGGTTTATAGAGCCATGCATAAAGCATTTGTTATCCCACCTATAACAAAACTGATCCATTAACTCTGACAATATTTTTAGTACATATTTTGTTCCAAAAGCATTAAGACACGTTATGAATCATTCTGGCATTATGAGAGTTAATAGAATACTATATATTTTTCAGGATTATTAATATTTAGTGTCGTTCAGTAAATTAAAAAATCAAGTTTAACTAAGGTTAAAAATAATCTGATGATACAGTACATAGATGATTGTAAATGTATATTAATGAAGCTTTACACAATTGACTGGATATCTTTTCGTTAATCACTCACAAAACCATGCCAAACATATATCAAAGACTTCAGCTCCTTTTTCATCCAATCTTCCGACATTTCATTATTATGGTTACCTGATTAATGGATGCAATAATATATGTGGCATGATATGATATGTTCACATTAAATTTTAATCAAATATTACTAAATTCAGAAAACATTAAGTAAATCATGACTGATGAGGCAATATTGCTGTACTGTCATATTGATGGTTAGAGAAACTCACTATGGAGACTTACATATTAAGGAAGAGAAGTAAATCTTATGAGGAAATAGAAGTATCTCAAGTTTAACTAGTTGGTTCTTTTAAAATTGCCTTCCAGCCAAAGGCTGAATATTAGATCCATCAAAAGTATTCCAGCATCTGTAACTGATATGAATGTTTTGTTTTTCTTCTACTGCAAGTTGTCTCATTCTTTCAAAAGCATGGATTAACATATACTCTGCACAAGGGCCTTTCCCAAAAGATGAGGGCCTGTGTAGTGAAAAAAACCACCATTATTCCATACTACAGTTGGGAAAAATGAGCCCAATTTATTTAAAGCTTTGCTATGATCTGAGAAGCAGAGTGTCAGGCACATGGAATACACTTGGTTATTTTTACCTGAATTACACTATTGTCGCTTTGCAGAAGGTGGACAGGGAGGTAGATGGGGGTCAGTCTTCAGAGCCTTGAACTGCAAACCTAAGATGGTTTCATCCTGGAAAACCAGAGAATGTGCCTCTACTGCAGACAGCAGCTTTCTTTTTAGCTTTAAGCCAGTAATGAACCTGTTCATCTGAAAATTTGGAATCCATATTTGGCAATAATTCTATATTGCATTTTTAACTGGCAGCAAGAAAATAAAGCACTGAACTGGCTTTTTACTGTTGTGTTTGAAATTGGAAGACAGCTAATTGTATTTGTCTGCTTACGCTTCCTGTTCCGGTGAAAAGTCAGATGGGATTCGCTTATGTTATCCTATGCTTGGTTGGATACCCATCTCCCTCTCTCCCCACTCCCGTAACTGAAAGATTCAACTTACAATTTTGAGGCATTTTTATATATATACAAGTTATTTATCCAGAGAATAAACTCCATTTTATGAGTTAGATGACCCCTTCGAAGCTAAATGATGAAGCCTAAATACCAATACTGGAGGGAGTACTAGCTAAAAGACTGCAACAAAACAATTCAAGCAATAACCTGTACTGAAAAAAAAAAAAAAACTATTGCAAAAAATTTAGAGCTCCTAGAAATAGATATTCTCAGGGGTTAATTCTAAACTTTCAGTGTTATAATCCATGACTACGCTTGCATAGAATTTGAGTCCCATGATACAGACGAAACAGCTCTCTTCTTTTGTTTGTTTGTAACTTAAAAACAGAAGTGAAAACAGTCTTGTCATATGACCATCTTTTTGGTAGACTCTGATGCCAAGATATCAGCCGTCACTGGATCTCATTTGGAGTACGTGAAGTAGTGTACAAGTCCTGCTTAATGAATCGTATTCAAAAATGTAGTGCATCGCCCAGTACTTGCCACGAGACCTTTCCCTTTCCTCACCTTGCAAGGTTATAAGGGCTGTAAGACTTTCTCGTATTAAGTGGATGTGCTTGCCAGCAAGGGAAATCTCAGTACTAGAGCACTCCAAATAAATACTACTCAATTCTGCATCTATACTCTGAATATTAAGAGCAATAAATATTTAACGTGTTTTGATGGAATTTTTTTTTTTTTTGATAACTTGCTTTTTGCTAGAAGTCATTCCATAGAAAGGATTTTAAGAGAAAGCATACAGATAATAAAGGGAGCAAGAAAAGGAAATTAAAATGCTAAAATGGGTACAATGAAACTGATGACCACCTGGGATCAACTGGGAGGGAGCTCTGAGTATTGATGTATCTTGGTAGCTCAGTTGAGCTACTGGTTTCATACTGGTTAGTTCTATGGCACAAGGATTGCAGTTAAACACCTTCTTGCTGTAAAAGTGGGTTTGGAATTTTTAGTGTGACTAGCTCATACCACATAATATGAACAGTTATCAGAATAATTAAAGCAAATCGCTAAGTTATCTTCCTCCATACCCAGATAAGTTTTGTACAGTTACAAGATTAAAAAGCACAAAATTCCTGTGAGTGTAAGACCTAATAAAAATGGAAGAATACATCCAAACCCACAGCTCTTACCTCAGGCAAACTCCCACTGGTGTTGGCACCTCATGCGATGCAGAGAAGAGTGCAGACACTTCAAACAAAATTGCCTGGAAAGGTTTGATTCACTCTCACTTGATTAATCGAATGAGTATATTCTAAGTCAGTCTTACAGCTCTTGCTTTTCTCAGGAATGGAAACATACCAGAAAAAAAAGAGGTAACTCAAGGTCCTCAGTAAACTTGAGATCACAGAGCGTGATGTTATGGCTTAGGCCTAAAAAAACCCTACTGGCTTCCACTAGAATTCTCTGTTAAAATCGTCCCGCTTTTAAAGACCTGACATAGCCTTAGAGTCTACAGGGTTGTGTCAGATACCAGACCTGTCGGAAAGTCAACTTAAAACGGGCCTATCTCTTTACCTTTCAGTCTGAGAGGGGAAAAACGAAACAACCCAGAAAAATTCTGGCTGAGCACTCAAGATAGGTGACGTTCATTGGATTTCAAAACAGGCAATTCGTGTGGGCAAAGAAGGGAATAATTATCTGTCCAGATAGAGAAACACAACGGCATAGTTAGGATAAAAGAGCCAGTTTAAAAAAAAAGAAAGGAATCGGTGCTAGTGATGCAAGAACAGAACCTTCATATCCTTTAGCTAAGCTGCAAACAAACCTACTTTTGTCCAAGCTTTTTAAATCCCCATAAACCAAAGCCGAAGGATCTTTCCTTTTTGTGGGTAGGGCCAGCTGAGAGAAGCGTTATTCAGCTGCCTGCGGCTGCCATTGAGAACGGCAGTAAGAGCAGCAATGATGCAGCGCTGGCCCGTTCAAAGATGAGCATGAGTGGAGCAGCAGGCCTGAGCTGGGGAAATAGGGGCAGGTCTGTGGGTTATAGGCGAGAGGGGATTTGTGGCAAGGGTGGGAACGTGATGAGAGAGGGTGGTGGCTTTACAGTAGAGCTGTAGGAGAGAAGATGTATTATGAAATGTTAGGAAGAAACTTGGGGCAATGGAGCATGAGTGAAAAACACGGACATCCTTGCATACCCGTTTGATTCCTCATCACCACTTTCAAACGGCCGGCTCTTTCTGACCCCTATTTTTGCTGCCAAAAATGTCAGCCCTAGTCAATATAAAGGAAGAAGTCAGTATATCAGCTGTTCATCATTATTCTCTCACAAAATACTGAAAACAGCAAAGTTTCTACACGGCTTAATACTGACAAATTATGAATACCAAAACAAACAGAATTTTCCTGCTATCTTGCACCTGGACAAAGTAATGCAAAGGAATACTACTTAGCCTTTCACCATTCCCACCAACTCCTTTACCTAAATTAGTTGTACTGAGCAAAGAAATCACACTATAAATATAATTAGTTACTTGGAACCTGATCTAAAGCCTAATGAAATCAGCAGAAAGCTTACAGAGAGAATGAGCTATAAAGAAAATATTAGTTTGATTGCTGTGGGCAAAACTACTTTCAGATCTAAGCAGAGGATTTAGCTATTTTATTCTGCAAGCAATGAGAAAATATCTTCTTGATTCTAAAACTAAAATAAGAGACCTAATTAATTCTAGAGCACCACAGTCATATACATTACTTCTTAGCATGCAGGGATCCAATAGTTTCTTTTTTAAACAGTAATATTTAAAAACACATTTAATTTAAATGGTTGTGGTTCCTCTTTTCAGTAAACACATATGAAGGCATACATTGTGTTTAAATATAATAAATACAGCTAAAATCATGCATCTGGGTCAATCCTCTGCATGTAATCAGGATTATGAAAATTTAGTTTTTCTTATCTTTCTCAATAAATGGTCTACGTACAGATGACTGGAAATTTATTCAGACATGGTCTTGGTTGTGTTCTTGTTTTTTAACTCACCAGTTCTTTCTTCCCTGCAAATCTGACTGGTTTCTAATTCTATCAGTTGCTCTGGTAGCTAAGGAAAGTGCCAAACTCTGGTTGCTGATTTCTAAGCCGTGCTGAATTTCTTTCAGAAACAAAATTCTCATGCCAAGGCATTCCAATCGCAAGTTTTCTGCCCATTTTAATGACTCGCTCTTTTGGTTTTGCATTCTGATTGTTGACCACAGGTAACTATAAGGAAAAAGAAGGTCACAGAAGACCCTGAGAAGCCAAAATCCAAATAGAAACAAAAGAAGGGGGAAAAACAACAGGAAAAGGGTTTCATTTAATTTACATCTTCTCCAAGATTTCACTGTCCTGAAACTCCCAGCTCTCTGAACGAGGCTCCTTCAGGCCCAGTTGTCAAAGCCCTCCTTCATCCACTGCTCTTGCCCAGAGCTCCTCTCAGGCATTCCCCAGGGGCAAACCAAAGAGACAAGGCAGATCTAGGGGGAGATCCTCAAATCCAGTTATCCTGAAAAATCTGACAAACGGAAGGAGGCCCACCAGTCCGATGGCTCTGTACATGTGTGGTGGGAAATAAATTGTCAGAGGCATAGGGGAATCCCTTTTGTTTCAAAAGTGCTTCTTCAAAGCAACAGACATCCCCATCTCTCTTTGAGGAAGGCACTGTGTGGGAGGCTCTGTGGGCCCTCCTACAATGCCATGACTGAGAAGCTTGTCTTTAACTGGAGCTTAACTGAAAATGCACAGTCCAGATAAAATGCAAAGGCACAAAGAATAAATAAAGAAGTAGTCAATGCTAAGCAAAGTGTGGGCTGAGGAATTCTGCCTCCTAAGGAGGTGACAGTCAAATGAAGCTGGCTCATCATGTGTGTCAAAAGCAGCATCAGACAGGTAAATAGCAATTCTACACTTCCCTCCTACTCTAAAATTCCACTCTTAAAACACAGGGTATTTTAGGAAGCTTCCTGCTGACAGGCACATCCTGCCCAGAATTACATTTTAATAGTTCTTCTTTTAGACAAACATTTGATTTATACTTATACAGTCAACATGCTCTTCCCATGCTGTCCCTAGGTAGGAGCAAAACATGCAAAACACAGAAAGTGTGGTAATGAAAAGAAATAATCACCCTGTTTTCATTGATGTGTTTACAGATAATGTAGTAGGCTATTTACTATGGGTTTGTTTTCTCCAGAGAGCAACTTTAAATCTCTTAGAACAACTCTGTAGACACTGGTAGAAAACTGTAGCCATTTTCAGACCAAGGTAACAGAGGTTAGCACATCATCTGGAACAAATATGTGACATCCAGCACGCCAGGATCTTTGAATTTGGACATAGATCTACAAAGTGTCCCAAGATTATTCCCTGAGTAAAGGAGAACTTCCATACAAATTTAGATTTTGATCTAGCAATAACATCACTGTATCACATTGCAACTAACGTTACACAGATAATGTTGCAGGTTTTACTTGCTCTCCACAGCCGCTCGGGAACTGGCAGCATGATGAAAGGACTGGGACACAGTGATACTTTCATTTTGCCAAAGCCAAAAAGTACTGCCTATCCATTAGGGGGAAAAAAAAAAAAAAAAAAAAAAATCACACTAGAAACTAAATAAGACGAATACAGCATAGCAAACAGCAACACTGATGGTTCTGAAGCAAATCCCGCGTGTCACTAGCAGTTTTTAAAACGTGAGATTTTAAAAGTAATCTTGTCACGTTTCTTTTTATTTACCTACAGTTTTTGATCAGATTTAGATACAGGAAATGAAGCATTGACACATGAGCCAAGGAAAACGCCCCATTTAAGCATCTGCTACCAGTCCCTGGATGAGAAGAGGCATGGCCGGGTCCCCAGAGGGGCTTACAGCCACTGCCAGCCTAGCAGTGACCACTGCTGGTTACATGAACAGGCAGGCTGTAACTAGTTGGCTTGACTCAGCAACACAGCTCCCAAAACCTTTATTTTGTTCATACAACACCCCTCACTCCTTTAGCTCCCATTCCACAAGTGGTAAATTGGCCTAGCATCTTACTCCTCTTTCCACTAACAATAATGTGTCTTGAAATGAACGTTGACTGTCCCTTAAAACCCAATAAATTAAACTATATTTCCTGAGCCACCAGCAGGAATAATGGAAAACATTTCTCAGAACTAGTTTGTTTTATTTCTAAGAAAGTATTTGACCTAATGATCTATTTTAGCAAATTGGTATGATTTATGGAGAACTGATAAGCATAGTAAAAACCAGCTATGTAGCTACCTGTGACGTCAAACATTTTATGCAGACTTAAAAATTACACACAAATGGATCAGCAATATAGTATAAATAAATAAAAATCTGCAGTTTAGTCACCAAAGATTTAAAAAAGAGCTAGTAAAGGGGCTTAGAAATAACAGCTTGACAATATGCAATTTAACTGCCAGTGTACTAAAATCTCATCCTACATAATATTTAGTAAGACCATCAAAATTTGCCTCTGGATTAATGTAGTACGGAAAAGGATAATCAACCAGCCAAGACTGTAAGATCTCACATACAGATGCAAGAGAATCAGTAAATTGTGACACATTAACTCAGCATAACTTCATTAACAATTGAACAACCAAGTTTTGTGCTCATATGTAAATACTTCTGGCAGACTTTTTCCTGTTGTAGCACCACCAGCAAGCGAGAGAAAAAGGCCAAGCAGAACGGGGCTAAGGGTTAGAGAAGGGCTTGCCGTTACAAAGAGGAACAGCGACCAAGTGGGACGGTCAAGATGGGAGATGCACTCCTACAGATGACAGACAAATGTTCCCTCTTCACGGCTCTGTGTCCATGAGCTAAGAGGAAGGAACACACAATGGTTTGGTACAACAAAACAATTCCGGTTTATCACCTCATGTGTCCGAAGGTAAGTACTGGCAGTGAGGTGTCAAGCAGCCTTTCTTCTTCACCCCGACCAACCTATCCTTCAAGGGCTGATACAGGACAACTTCCCCCAGATATTGGTCAAACAGTGGGCTCTGGATCAAAACCACTCTGGACTACATAGGATCTAACTTTGTGGTATGTAATTAAACCAAGAGATAGATAAATTCTTGCAAATGAAAACAGGAATTAGAGGAGGATCTTTTGGAAGCTCCATGCCCGAAGAGACTATCTTGTCTAACCACCTGTGTTGGAAGGGAAACTTCCCCGCAGCGCTCCTGTGCTGCAAAGCTAGTCTCCATGGCGCAGGGGTAGCTGAGAGCCACGGCACGGCAGGCCCTGCAGGCTCCCTCGGAGACCCACAGACGCCACTCGTGTCTGAGGATCACACCTATAAAGGGTACAAAGAAATCCTGGACTTTCTTTACTTAGTGCTAATTAGCTCTTTTACTTCTTGTTCTCTAGGTGTTTCATCTTCCCTCCTACCTTCTATCCTCTTCTCTCTCCCCCTTTTATTTTCTTGCCCTTGTTCCCCTTTCAGTCTGTTACTGCCATGCTCCTGTGAACTCGTGCCATCCTTAGTTCCACCTAAGAAGTTAAACACAATCCCTCCACGGCGGTTTTCTTCTCTATAGTCTTAAAGCACAACGTTGTACGGAGAGGGATGCTCACTAAGTTATCTGGTCAGTTTATTTGTTGTTCAGTGACCTGCTTACCTGATCTTTCTCCAGAAAGATTATTCTAAATATTAATAATTAATACTACTATCTTGTAGCACATACACGGTGACCGGGCAGTTCTGGTATCACTGCCATTGCCACCTGCTTTCACATGCCGCAATTCCTGCCATCAAGAGCAGCAGCTGTTCCTTCTGCCCCTCACCGAGAGCTGAACCGGCCGCTCTCCCGACCGGCTCCGTGTGCGGGACCAAACCACAGCCCCCCCCCACACTTTGTGGGCTCGGGGAACGCACCTCAGGGCAGAGCTGCCGGGCGGGAGCGGGCTTCGCACCTCCGCGAAGGGAGGGCGCTCCCCGCTGTCACTCCCGCCCGCGGCACCTCCCCGGTAACGGCACCGGTACCGACCGCGCTGCCCCGCGGCGACGGGCGCTTTTACCGCCGCGACTCATGGCCGTGCTGGGTGATTTTTTTATTTTATTTTTTTTTCCCCCTCACAGAAACCCCACGCGTCTACAGACCGACCACCTGCGCCACAGGGGGGAAACCAACCCAACCC
>NW_020799106.1:4634258-4651094 GCF_003259725.1 Athene cunicularia
CCAACAGCCCCTTCTGCACAGAAATCCTTCCTCAGAGCCAGTCTAAACCTGCCCTGGCGAAACGCTTAGATGACACAGGCCATATCTATGTCAGTTTAAAGAGTCTGAGAGACTTACCAGGGCCCACTACTGACCAGATGCTTCATTTCATTTCAGAAGGTGAAGTGCTATAAAATCTTAAATCGGTAATTACTCTGCTTAAAGTAAATCTGTAAGGAACTTTAACTGAAACACAGGTGTCTGAAAATGCAAAAGTTAAATTTAAACTGCTTAAACTGGTAGGTTTCCATCACATAGACAAGATCTAGGATCAAGAACAGTTAATTCTCTGCTGTCATGTGGGTTTTATCAAAGCTCTATCTTGACTATACCACAGATGTGCTGATACAGAGTATTCCCTTAGAAAACTAGCTTTGGTCCAGCAGTCGAGTTAGCCAGGAGCAGCACACCAGGAATACAGCTGTAATGCTTCCAGGAATGAGTTTACTCCAGAAATTCTTTAGACATTGCCATGCAAGCCTTGGAGATTTATGTCAGTTCAGTGTTTAATCAAAACTTACTTGCTCCAGCACAGCGTCAGCCCTGACAAACACTTGCCCGCTCCGTACAGAGTCAGTCGGGTATTTCGGGATTGCTGTCTCGAGTTTCAGAAAGGTTTGTAAAGTTGGCACTGCAGACCACCCGCGGAATTAGGGCTGACAGCGTAGCAAGAAGACGGGCTATTTAGATCTGAGCTGATGGTGCAGAACCACTCTGGGTATGTCTGCATCATGCTGTCTCAGACTTTTTATTCCGTGTACTGGAAACCTGATCGAGGTGAGGAACCACAGGAAGTAGAAAAACTCTTGTAACTTGTTGGTATGATGGGTTTAAAGTCAGACAAGCTTGCGGTGGGGTAATACAGAGGGATAAACTATAGCTATTTCACAGGCACAAAAGGTACAAACCCGTTTAAAAGGTGATCTTGTGCATGAGTTTCTAAGGAGAAAATTATACTTATTTACTAGTAAATGGCTGAAAGTAGCAACTTTGTGGCAGTGCAGATATCAGCAGTTAGCAGTGTGTCTTACTAAGACTACTTACTAAGGATTGTAGGAGTGACAAGAATATGACTAAAGCCTGCGTGGTGATCCTCTGACCACAATAGGAACGTGCAGTTACCACACCTGTCTAGCACCAGGCTAACAATAAGATCAAGACACTTCTGCATAATGGGTAACAGAGGAAAAGAAGTCGTGTGACATAGTTTTGTACAGATAATTAAGAAGTTGCTTGTGCATATATTCCTACTCCCTTGTAAGGAGTATCCTGAAATACAAAACCTTTTGTTGAAACTGCTGCATGGTATAACTGTGGATCACTTATATAGAAAAATGCCTCTTTCTAGGTTGTGTCAGGCACCATGAAAACTCTTCATGACAAGAGCTTGAATGGGTACAGTACCATGGTTAGAACATGCCTGCATTTTTACAGGGACATGAACAGGAGTAACTAGGCTTTTGCAAAGCTCTTCTATTCGCGGTCCCTTTCTGCAGCTGAGTTTCAGATTTGCAACAACATTCAGGGAAGGTGCCAAACTCCAAGATAAGAATGTTCATTTAAGTTTTTTTATACTATCCGGTGTCATATATTTCACTTGCTTCTCCTGTAAATCTCTTGCCTAAGTCTAGTACCTGTGGATTTGGAAAAACACAACTTTTTCCAAAGAAGCCAAACCATCAGAGAGGAGGGGAGGGGGGAAACAACCAAGAAAAAAAAAACAACTAAACTACCAAGTGGTTTTGGACACACTAATTGTTAGGCTTATTTATCTGCTATCAATGACCGAAGTACAAGATATTTTCCTTCTTTCAGTATATCATGGCTTGCCATTTTTTGTGGATTTTTCTTTAGTTAAGGCTCTCCATTTGTTACAGTTCTTGGATGTTGCTTTGTCCTGTAAAACTCATTCATTAATTGTGTATTTAAACATCTAGTTGCTGGAAAGCATGGATCCTGTCCTGATTTTCCTGGGGAGCCGCTTTTACAAAGAAAAAAGATCCTTAGTAGTTTTGCAGTATCTTAATGTCTCCATTTCTCTGTCAACATGTAGCATACCAACTACACTTTATCACTTGCATTTTTCAGTTTCAGTTATTTTTTTATATATTTGACTGCTTTGCCTTCCTGATTACAGGTGGCATGCCATAAATATTGTATTCTGCTGACTTCAGTTTCTTTTCTGCCTTCTGAAAGACACGTTTTCCTGAAAATAATGTTTTATCTTTATACATCTGGGTCTTAAGTCATGCCTTAAACTATCAGTGATATTTCTTTTAAGTTCAGTTATATTTTGGTTTCCCTGATTCACTGATTTACTTCTGTAGATGGCACTAGACAAATACTGTTTTGCTTTCCAGATGTTTTTAAAAAATAAACTATGTGGTTTTTGTTTAGTGGAAGTTTTAATCATTAACCTTCAGGTGACTTCCGTGAGAAATGGACCTACCTTTTTTAGAATTTGGCTTTAGCTCTTCAGACCCCCTTTTTTTTTTTTCCTTTTAAAGTTATTCTTATGTTTTTGTATACCTTCTGTTGCATGCTTAACAAATACTCATGCCAAGTCTAACCCCATCTTGCTTTCTTTTAACCTTTCTAGGCCTTATGCTACAATACTAACTGCTGATTTGATTTTTCCACTGAGCTATCCTCAAGGTATTCATTGTATCCAGTAATACTTCATTTAGGAATAAATTGAAACAACTTTTCCAAAATCTCTTGCCATCCTCTGGGTTGTTAGAGCCATGAGAATGTATTTTGGGGCAGCTCTCATAGTTGAGGATTCATTTTGCTCTTCCTTTTGCCCATTTCCCTCCTTCCCTCTCCCCCCTTAGTGTACAATAAAGATGAGAAGCATCATCTAATCTTGAAAGAATGGGTTAAAGACCTGACCCTTATGCTTTTATTAATAAGAAAGCCAGTTCTTCCACCCTACAAATAAAGTATTTAGGTTGTGCTGTGGAACATAAAACTGGTATGCCCTTCAGGCAACCATATAGCAGATATCTTGCCCGTCTGAACACTTCTTTCACATATAATCCAGTGCCATAAACTAAGATATCTCAACATTCTTTAACTTTTACTGCAAAAGCATGAAGATAAATCTCATAAGAAAAGATGCTCTGTAAAAAAAAAAAAGCATTTAAAAATGCTACCTACTACAGGGGAAATTCCTGCTGCCATCTGGTTTAGGCAAAAAATTCTGATCTCACATCCAGCAATAATTTTAACCTGAGGTATAGGAGCAAAAGGTATCAGTTAAGAAGCACAACAGCACACTGCTGACCATCAGAAGCTTGGAAGTAACACAGTAAAAATAGTATCAACCTCAAGAAGAGACTAAAAAGGAAACTTGCTCATGGAACAGAGTCTGACACTCAGGCCTTCATAACCCTGCAGATTCTACTCTAATATCTCGGTATCTTCCTATAGAATATTTGCCGAGGAGCTGTACCACCTTTACCTTGTATTCTTCCTACAAGGTAATAGCACTTTATATGGTTTATAATAAAATACAATCCAAAAATCTGGTGACTACCTATTGCCTATAAGTTTCTTGAAGTGTAAGAGACCCATCTGGAAGAGCTGTTGTTTTAAATGAAAAACAGAAAGCACAGACCAGTGGCTGGAGTGAGAATAACACACCAGAATGTATACTGCAAGAACCTCATATAATGGAAATTTTTAATATTAATGCTGTAAACCGTTGGTAGCAACTGTTCCACTGCAAGCTACCCAGTGGTCTACTTTAAGAAATGGTTTAGAAGTGAGGTGAATACTACATCCACACGAGGGCAAAATAACGTGCAGAATAACTATGCAAGATGAAAGAGCAGGAGGAGAAAACAGAAAGCATCTATGAAAGTTTACCAGAGACCAAAGGATTTAAACCACATGGGCCAGTGTGCTCAAGACTTAATACCAGCCTGCACCTCTTATCTTGATTGGAAAAACAGGAATATTATGTTAATCTGCAGAAACATCTGCTGAATCCAGTTTGTTTCCTTAGCTTTCAGGTTATTATTTATTTAAAAGAAAAAAAAGCGCTATATTTGCTCTTCCAATCTACAATGAAGAAAAGAGAGGCAGGTGCACTCAATTCTGAACTCAAACTAGAGAAAATAGGCTTGTAGGTAATAACAGTGGAAGCATCATTACATAGACATGCCTACTACAAAGTCTGGTTTTACCACAGTGGTGGGAGCCTTGTCTCGGTTTTTCAATAACACCATAATCCATACGGGGCCAGTCGTTTCATCTAAGGACACTGTAAGGTGTGAACCCACAGAGGCAGCAGCGTATCTGTCTGAGTAACGTCACTGGAGGTGCTGAGGTGATGCATCAGGTGAACAGCCAGATCGGTAATAAGCCTCCCTGGAAAAGCTCAACAATGCTGCGTTCAGTCATCTAACTGCTATTAAAGCACAACACAAAACTATTCCATGTTGCACGTGTAACAGCTTGCAGTAGCTCCCGGTCACGAACAAAATTGGCTAAGCTGTGGTGGTTGGGAGCAGCGTTAATTCCTCGCGTCTCTGCGCTGTTTGGGTCCCGACCAGCAGCGCCTTTCTGCTCTGTCACGCTGGCGTTACGTGCGTATCGTCAAGCCGCGCGCTTCAGCTCCAAGTAAGCACGCTAAACAGTTTTAAGACCCAAACGAACCTGACTCAGAGAGGCCTGGGGGAGGCAGCAGGCTGAAATCATGGCTGAAGCCTTTCTGCCCCACTTGGTTGAAATTGTTGGTCCTGGAGTGGTTTGTTTACCAGACCGTTTGTTGTGGTCATCCCTGCTGAGGTAGCTCAGTTGCTGTAACAGCTTGAGCCATGTGGTTTAGGGCTGCCTGTAGAAGCCCAGGTTGGTTTTTTTATTATCAGGGCACTGGAACTGTTCTCATTTAGCTTATAACCTCCAGTTAAGTGTAATGCCAGCCACAGCACTATATAGGACCAAAAAAAGCATGTTACCAAAGCAGCTGGGAACCGTAGGTACACAAAATGGCTCTGACAAGCAAGTTGGAGCATTTAGTGCTGTTATCATACTAAATGGATGAAGAGAATGAGGTTGATTTGATTATGCAGTAGGTAAAAGGATACCACACCTTAATGAACTTGCAGATGATCAGGGAAAGAGCTGCAGCTATGCCTGGATGGGGTTTTGAAGACTCCACCTAACCTGAGCAGCGTGAATGTGAGTTGGTTTCATTCCAGATCTCTTAATTGCATTTGCATGGTGAGGAACGCAGACTAACCATTTTATCTTAAATTTGGAATAGGTTGGGAACACACGTGTAGTCAGCTAGAGCTATTCAGTGAATTAACGTTGGTTGACTAAACAGCTGCTTGCTCGTCCGCCCATATATTTAAATTCTAATCCTATTATTGCTTACAAGCCAGCTGAACTTCAGCATCTTTACAGCTCAATACCAAGTGAGTGAGGAGTCTGTTAATACTGAGATTTCATTCTCATGAGAGTTTCCCATACTTGTTTTGCTCTATAGTCACACTAACCTGTAATTTGCAGCTGAGTCATTGTTCTGTCAACCTTGCTAAGTACAGGCTTTCAAAGGCAGAAAACTGAGCTCACACGTGACTAGTGGTCTTGGTTGAGCAGCCACAGTGGCTTCTGCCATTTTTTGTTGCTCCTTCAGTCAACTCTACGTTTCTCTATAGAATACAAGGAGTATTTTTAAGGGGGCTTGCTTCTGTTGATAAAGCTACACCTTACCAATTTCTTCAGGCTTAGTGGCAAATATATTCCCATTATTTACTATAAGTTATAGTACAACTCTGTTGGTTTTGCTTTTAGTGTAACTGTAAATACAAGCATTTTTGATAGTCACCCTGAGTTTTATTCATCATGATTGCACTTTTTTTAATTTAAAAAAAAAAAAAAAAGGATGACCATAGTTTATTCTTGGACCACCCAGATCAAGTTTGTATTCTCTCTTCATTCCATTTTTCAATGTGTGTGCAGACATATGCATTCAAACCTTTCTAAGTTTGCTATTTCCTGGTAGGAATGGGTTTGGAAGAGACTTCTGTAGGTACAGCACTGACGGTGTTTGTGGGGTGGGGGAAACAGTGGTACAGCACCTCACCCCACCCTTGTGGCCTGCTGCTCTAAACACACACCTGGAAGAGACCTGGCACTCTTCTGTACAATATGCAAGCAATGCAGCGTGCACTTTCTGACTCTCTCTTTCTCCAGATTACATTCTTAGAAAGACAGCCCTGTATCCTTAAGGAAACAAACCCCTAAGTAGATCCCTCACATCTCAAAACAATACCTTCAACTTTGCTTTCAGCAGTAAGAGAGCACAGGTATTGATCCTTCCTGGCAAAGCTAACTGGTATCCACAGTCCATAGCATAAAATAGATGTTGTTAGCAGCAAGCAGTGGTTTTACTTAAAACATTTACAGACTGTTACATTAGACAGAACTTCTTTGCAGTTGGCTTTCCTCAGGCCCCATCATTTTAGCAGCTGTGTTTTCCTTCCTTCATTTGTAACTTTATTACTAAGTAAAGCACTGTAATCTGTGCTTCATAATCATATTAAAATATATCACTTCCTAGAAAAGTCCCTTACAACGAACAAAGGCGGCTGTAAGCTTACCATCTTGTGTAAGGCTTTGTCCAGTGAGGAGTTGTTGCTATTAGGAGAACAAAATAAAACGAACCATACACAAGGTTGTCTCAGCTATAGGAGGACTGCTGCAAATTACTGTTCTTAGGAGAGGGTAATAGACTTACCCTCTTTGAAAGTGAGTAGTGCTACATCTACCATTTAAAAATATTGTAGAATCGAGCAGAGGTTTTTCCCATTACTCTGCTTTCTATAATAGCTAGCCATCAACTGGAATCATACGGGATAAACAAGAGCTTCTCCCTGCCCCCCAACCTAAACTAGGATCATGTGGTGGTAATCCTTTAAGTGGTGATAGTGCACTATCACTGGAGAGAAAAATAGCATTTTTATTTTTCAGTTTGAGCGAGTAGTAAGAGATCTGGCAAATGGGCCTTATGGCTTTGTTTCTCATGGCCTGCAGTCACATCATTGTCTAGTTCATATTTGGAAAAGAAAAAAAAAAAAAAAAAGTTGAGTGTTAATTTTTGGGCTGCTAAAGAAAGCTCTAGGCAAAGAGACCTGCTTTGTTTTTTAGAGGGTTGGTTTGGTTGCTTTTTTTATTCTGTGGCTCAGAGATTATATAGGCAATGATTTGGGCTAGTTGGGTTGAAAAACCAAATAGGAGCATTTCTGTGGAATAGCAATAAAAAATTGACAAATGCAGGTCTCATCCCTTAACATCTCAGCTACAGTTGGAAAGTTTGAGGAAAGCTGTCTAGCTTACCTGCTTCTGTAGTTGATCCAGAGTGGCTTGAGTAACACACACAGATCCCTTAAGAACCAAATATGTCAGAGCAAGGTGAGGAAGCTTTTTAGCTTGGCCATCCTTCACTCACACCTGCTTCCTCTTACAAGAGGCAAGTTGTTACACCTGTCCATTTACCTACTGGGAATTCCTGCTTCTCTGGACTGGGAGGGACATCTGGAAGTAGTTGTTGACCTGCTTCCCCCCTTCAATTCTGTATCTTGTTAATAATGATAATTATTCTTACACCACATGCTACATTTATTTCCAGCACTGCACCTAGCAGAGGACAGACAGATCAGATATATAAACCCACTGGGGTTATGCAGCAGCAGGCTCAAAGTAGTTCTGCTTGAATCTCTTGGGAACCAGCATAGCAGCTCTAGAACTCTTGGTGTAAACACCTTCTTCTAGCATGACATCAGGCCAGGGATCAACTTGAGAGCCCTTTTTTTCACTTTATGATAGAAGACCGACTCTTCTATTGCCAGTTTTATAATGGGATGCGGGCCCCTCTGAGTTCAAAATAGAATTGCTAACAGTGGTTGGATGCTGTGTGGCCAAGTGTAAAAGCACCAAGGATAAACCAGCAGACTAGACAAGAGGTAGCAGCTTATCCACGATACATGGCTATTAAGCATCCAAGTACTTGTGTTACAGCTTCACCACTTGCTGCTAGGGAACGGCACCACTAATTTCTTCCAACTGCTGATGATGAATAATCTGCCATGAAAATGGGAGAAATTCCTTGGTCCTTCCATAATCAACTAATTGGAGCAAACTCTCGCAGGGTGAAATAAATGAGGAAATAGTTCCTTGCCAAGCTGGCGTGAAAACATACAAACCGAGGAGTTCCTCCCCCATGACTGACTGCAGAACACCTAGCATTCTCACACAAGGCTCTGCTGAAACTGGTTTTTCTCTGCTGTGGTTCCTGTTGTTTCCACGGGGGAAGTCTTGCAGAGTAAGATGGCCTGACATCGATATATTCTGATATAGCAACAGCAGGGAAGGCATTCTGACCTTGTGACCAGAGGATCCTAGCTTTTCTTTTTGCTAGCATCTCTGGACTGTTGTTTTCCTAATTTTATTCACAGTCTAACCCAACTTCTTCAGACTGCCTTCAGCTTTACTGGGAGTTAATTGAGAATGGAAATAATTTAATTGCTCAGTCAAATAACAGCTGACTGTCCTCAGATGTTCTGCATGTACTTAAGTGATTTGAGGAAGATCATGCTCCAGTAGTTTAAAACATAAGAAAATAACCTTTGAAAACCATCAGACTCAAATTCTTACATGTAGACACTAATAAATGGAACCAGGCTCCTGGCTTGTTGAATTGCTTTCTTAGCTCTTCTGTCTCTAGCTACCCTGTTTCCTCTTTCCCTGTTTGTTTTTTTTTTTTTTTTAGATCTGCCCATGCAGTTTGCAGAAGCAGCTGTATCAATAGTAATTTACTGAAAAATGGTTTTGCAAGGAGCTTGCTTAGGTGTTTTTATGTCTATGACATGGCTAATTTGTAACTGGATGAGCCGCCATGAATAACCGAGATGGTTCTATATGAGCCAATACCGTTCGTTCATTCCTGTGGGAAATGAATTTATCTTTCTGTCATATGTCATTTGTAGGAGTCCATAGAAAAAGGCCATAAAATAGATGATTTTCCAGTAGAAAAACACTTCCTCTTTTGAGATTGTTTAAACCTCAGAAGAAACAGGGAATGCTGACAGTGCTCTGAGGATTAAATGAAGGTGTAGAAGAATATAACTGAAATATTTATTGTGAAGAATCAAGGAATTGTGAGGTTTTTTAAGAACACTCCATATTAGCATGTGAAATCATAGAAAAGCCAAATGGCTAAATGCAGTGATATAACTGCTAGGGATTCCTTAAGAACAGCCGTTGCCCAGAAGAGTGTTTTCTGTAGAAGTCATTCTCTTCTGTGGTGTCAGAGCTGCTAAAACTCTGGTAGAAAATTGAACTTACTTTAACAGGTGATGTCAATTTGGAAGACAAAGATGACAAAGACCTTGACCCGCATGTCGGAACTTATAATTTAAATAGATACGTTAGTGTAACTAGCATGTTAGTCCTGATAGAATCACGTTACCATCCTGTTTGGGTTATCTGACCTTCGATGCTTCTATCAAGACTGTAGGAGACAGAGAAAAGTGTAATTCTGTAAGGGCTGTAGGAAACCAGCTGTTCTAACATCTGGCTGGTCTGGACAAATGCTCTCATTTTTATGGTGATCCTGGAACACGACTTAGATTCACCAAACGTCTGAAGTCTGATACGTTTTATGCCTTTATTTGGTTGAAGGGAGGGAATAGAGAATTTTTGTGGGTCAGAGCAGAATTAGAGGCAGATTTCAGGCTTTCAGCTCTGTTTCCCCTACAGGTTCAGTCTGTATGGATTTGGGAAAGGCTTTCCTGACAAACAGTAATCTTAAACAAAGAAACAGGCAAACACTTTCTTCAGATTCATGAGTGTCTTGTGTTGTTTCACAGAGTCAGTGTCTGGTACCTGGTGTCTGTTTACTTCACATGCAGCATATGGTGAATCAGTCATGAATAGTCTGTGTTACTGACAGTCTTTGCCAGTTAGTGGTTGTAGCCTTTCATATTACACAGCTTGTCTTGGAGGAAGGACCATAAAATTCATGTCTTGTAGTAACAACAAAATGACTTGCTTTGATGAACGTTGCAGTGCTGGTTGTGCAATACCGTTTCTCACTGAGCATATGCAAATACTTGCATCAAGTGCTTGCTTTCAGCAACATCCTTAGTCTACCTTAGTGGTTTACATTAGTGGCTGACAAATACTAATATAGAGTTAACTGTTGTACAGCAGCAACTTTGATATCTTTACCTATGGCTGTACTGCTTCCATTAACTGGTGTGAACTGCAAACAGAAAGCCCCAAAGATCGTTTGCAATTTCTTCACCCCAGAGGCAAAGCCTCTTGGGCATGGGACAGCAGAAAGTGTCAGCTCAGCTGTAAGCTGCAACATAATTCAAATGTCTTGAATTCTGCCAGGTAAATTGGTCCTAAATACTTACAGCTTCTCATAACTTCTTATGGCCTACTGGTCTTTTTACACGACTACAGTAAATGCCTGCCCGTGAAGGAGAACACGTGCTTTCTGAGGAACAGCTTCAAAAGGGTTTTGTCACGTACACACCGTCTTTGTTGCATTAACAAACTTCAGTTCTTACCTGTACAGTACAGATTCTTGTAAAGTAGTATTAAAGAAGAAAATGAATTATAAAGCTTGGAAGGGAGTGCGAGATCTGAGCCTAAAACCCTGAGATCTGGAATCAGTACAGGTTTCTTGGATGTACTGATTACCTTTTAAAACAGGTTTAACTATTCTTCAGCTAACCCTCATTGATGTAATCCTCTTCTTGTTTTAAGGCTCACCAGCAGAGCAGAAAAGCAGACCGTTTGTTGGCAGCAGGGAAATATGAAGAAGCAATTTCTTGTCACAAAAAAGCTGCTGGTGAGTAGGTATTTCTCACATTCCGGCTCTTAAAATCACTTTCTAGATGTGCATGCTTCATGCAAGTAGAATAGTTACTTGCAAAATTTTTATTCTTAAAATGTGAATTTGTTTTTCAGTCCAGATCAGGCATCCTTTTGGAAACTTACTTTCTAAATGTGAGCAGCTAAAGTCACATGTTTCCAGAGTTGTTTTGATTAGAGATGGTTATCACTGTGAAGGCAGTTCTTGACTCAAGTCAAAGCCAAGACTTTGTGTTTTCTTCACTGCTTTCATAGCTGAAGTCACCTGCTTTCTCTGTTGATAAAGACTTAGACAAATGTTTGCTTACAGAAGTTTACTTCCTAATGTCTGAACCACGACAGCTAAGAACAGGTGGTGAGCTCAGCTTTCCCAGAACACCAGCAAAGCAGCAGATTGTATCGCAAGCCTTGACTCTGAGATGGACAGCCCCTCCTAAGTGAGACTTTGTGCATTTACCTGCCCATTTAACTAGTCATGCTTAGTTATGTGTGTTGGAGTCCGTCAGCTGTCTGCCAGTGCGGCAACTGCTTGGCAGAAGAAGAAAGAGGAGATCTTATTTGGTGCAGCAAGTAGGACGTTTCCATTGACAGGGTTTGTGTGGAGGCAAAATAAGTGGCTACTCCAAACATCGTCACCTAGATACCAGGTGTTCTCACTTTCCATTCATAAATACTAGAAAGCCCCATAAAATGAGAAACTGATCGTTTCTTTGGTATTTATGAACACTCAGAGCAACAGGGGATAGCACCTACATTCTAATATGGTGACTTTTCTTTTTGATTTCCTTCAATTCCTATACCAAGACAAAACTCAGAAATGCATCAAAAGTTTCTTGCTTTTCTTCATGTGATGATTCTATGCCGTTATCTTACATCCTTCTGAATTTGGCTAAGAATTTCTTGTACCTTCTTATTTTCAGCAAGATTTGATCAAAGTCCAAAGTACTGCTCTGACTCTAAGCCAGCACATTTTCTGGTTTGGAGGGGAAGTTGATGAAAAAAGTGGGGAACTGTGGACTATATCCCTCATCAAGAATATAATTCTTGACTTCATGACTTCATGATACTGGTGTGCCATGGGTGTGAGGATTTTACTTACCACATTTTGTCTTAAAATGCTTGTATGTTTTAAAAGTCTGGTCCTTAGCTGTGTTTCATCTCTTCACGGGAAAGTTGTTCTTCTGGGACTTTGTGGAAATGGCCACTGTCCTCCTCTGCAAAACAAGTTGGAACAACCTGAGCCAACAAGAGGCCATGGGAAGGGCGTAGTGTGCATTACACGACCTTACAGTAACTTTTTCAGACTTTTGAAAACCAGCAGGTGTTTCCAGCCACTGTAACTTGGTAAATACTTTGCCTCTGGACTGCTGCTTTTATTGTGGGTATTCAAAATACAGAAGGGCTGAAGCCTTTTCTTAGCCTTTATGGAAACGTTCAGGTTTTGCAACCTTGTCCTAAGTGTTTATCAATTTTCTCTTCTGCAGCATACCTTACCGACGCTATGAAGCTGACCCAGTCAGAGCAGGTGAGACCAGAGTGCAGCAGATGCCAGAATCAGCCACAGCTCTGTTGTGTGCCTGTGTGTCATACTGTGCCCGGACTGATCATCCCCCTCGTGGCGTTAGCCTCAGCATAGTTTACTGAACTCGTGACAACTGCACCAGGAGTTTTAGAAGTGCAGTGATGCTAAGTCTTCCTTGAGAGTTCTTTGAAGTTTACATGGAACAGGGACAAGAGAACCACTAACCCATCCAAAGGCTCTCCAGCAATGGTTTCTAGTCTGCGAGGCATCTTCAAGTAGGTGATAAAACTAGTTTCATATTTAACTTTTTGCTGTGAGGCACTTAAGCTGTTTTGCTGAGACACAAAGCTGAGCATCTCATCTACAGTCTGTAATTTGGGTTTTATTCATCCTTGACTGGGGGATCTCCAGAACAACAACATTTCCTTATTCATTGCACAAATCTGTGAACGTAGTAGTATAGTCTGCTGAGCACTTTTACAGCAGCAGGCTTTGAGTTTAGCCAATATTATCAAAACAATCAACCCTTGGAGATCAGACATCTGTCTTTTCCTCCAAAGGGTCATTCTTGTAGAAAAATGGTACCCTCTTCCTCAGGTGGTTCCAGTGAGTTATTAACCACCATGCCACCATATCTGGCCTTGGAGCACTTTTCTGCTTAGTGTCAGGTGTTATTAATATGTCTACCCAGATACCATCGCAGAAGCACACAAATAGTCTGTATTATTTAGCGAAAGTGTGGCTGTGCATGCCAAACGAATATTTTCCTTCTTGGTGTTGGTCGTAGGTCAGTTAAACTCCTCGTGCCTCCGCTCATAGGTATTGTAGCCTGCTCAGTGACCGAAAAACAAACAGACCAAATGTTAACTCGCTCCTTCACAACACCAGTAGTTAACGCTAAATTTGGGTGATGTATCTGAATCTGTTGCATTTTACAAGCAGACAGCACTTCTTGTTGGATTTAGTATCTGAATAACAAAAGCTCCTCCCCCTCCCTCCGGCATGCTGTGGTTGCTGTGTATGTAAATATTTAAATATTTACATTCATGTAACTTTACATGCGTGAATATTCAGGTGGGATTAGGAATCACCAATTAAATTGTTTAATCTTGTTCTTATTCAGGCTCAGCTATCACTGGAATTACAAAGGGATAGTCACATGAAACAGTTACTGCTCATCCAGGAGAGGTGGAAAAGGGCAAAGAGGGAGGAAAAGCTGAAAGCCCAGCAGAATGCTGACAAGGAAATAGCTGCACATCTTCAGACTTCTTATAAGCAATCTGCTGAAGACTCTGATGATCAAAACGTATTGGTTCCTGTCACTCAGAAATACAGCCCTTCCTCAGAGAAACATCCACAGGATGTTCATGGTGTCTTTGACAGGGACCCGGATACACTATTGTTTCTGCTTCAGAAAAAAAAGGAGCCAGTGGAAGCATGTATTGGGAGTAAAGCTCCAAAAGATGACAAAACTATAATAGAAGAGCAGGCAACCAAAATTGCCGATTTGAAACGGCACATAGAGTTTCTCGTAGCTGAAAATGAGAGATTAAGGAGAGAGAATAAGCAGCTAAAAGCAGAAAGAGCCAGACTCCAAAAATCTCCAGTAGACAAGGAGTTGGATGTAGATGCTGACTTTGTGGAGAAGTCAGAGCTGTGGGGTCTGCAGCAACACTCAGAAACTGCTTCTTCAGCTGCAACTTGGCAGAAGTTTGCAACAACCGGTGGGAAGGCAAAGGACATTCCAATACCCAACCTTCCCCCCCTGGACATCCCGTCCCCCGAACTCCCTCTCATGGAACTCTCCGAAGATATACTGAAAGGACTGATGAATAGTTAAAAACCAGGAAAAGCGCTCAGTGTAGTTACCCAAACTTAAGAAAAGGGAAAACCACCAGGACAATGGTGATCTGAGGGCAGAAACATCTAACACAATCCTACTGTTGGAGAAAAGGCATTAAAGCAACTTTGTTACTGTGAAATACACATCATATCTGATCTACTTCATGAAAGTTAAAGGTACCATAATCGGTATAAGATGGCAAGCTCTTTAGTCTTTCTCCCAATGTTTCAAACCAAATGACTGCCTGGAGAATGTTTCAAGTAACACAATCCTTCAGGGTTTTAAAGTATGCTATATGTAATAGTTATCTATAATGCCATAAATGATGGTGCAGAACCTAACTGTTATGGCTGCCACTTGGCTGCCACTTCATATTGAAAAATGCTTTCTAGCATGAATTTAAACTGTGCATTTCATTATGCATAACTGTTAATTCAGATACAGTGCAATTTATACACCTCCTAGATGGATTTATGTGCCACACACTCTCTACTCCTGACCATGTTAACCTCAAGTCAGGAGAGATTTTAATTTCCATTCTATGAAGGAACCAACTTATTAGTTCTGTTGATGAGTTTTTTGGGGTTATCTGTTTACATAACTAATCAGGGTGCATCGAATCTAGCTATTGGTTTCTGTATAAAGTGACATTGTTTAAAAAAGAAAAAAATCTATACTTAAGGAAAAATACCCTTTTTGTTTTCAGTGATGCATGAATGGAAGTAATTCTAGCTGGCAGTATTTGATTGCAAAATTGTTTACAGCTTAACCTGATTCAAAAAGGATATGGAAATAAAAACGAAGGTGTTTTGACACTAAACGTGTGTTAAATCTCTACAGATGTTGCGGAGTATAAAAAACAAATTAAGATTTAGACTAACAGTGCTAGTACCACATACAACTTCTGTGTTCATCATCCAGCAAATACAGGAAAGGGGTGATGAATTCCAAGGGCCTTGCTTGTTGGTGGGGGACTTGGCTAACAGCTGGCAACTGGCACCTACAGCTCGCTCACGTGCCAGAAGTGCAGCAAGAACACCTGACTGGTGTGCAAATTCTCCCCTTACCTCTGTATACCTGGTGTCTCCCATGCTAGCTTGAAGGAGAGTAGGCACTGGAGGCTAGAAAAAGCCTGTGGAAACAAAGGTAAGACAAGTTCATCAGAGGATGCCTCTTGTGCTGAATTGTAACAGGAAACTACTCTTGGTGGGGGGGAAAAAAAAAAGTTATAAAAGTTGGAGCAGTTTAGGACGTGGCCCTACAGAACAGCTGCGATGAGGTACCTGCTCCGGGTCAGCCCCAGGTTGTGGCTCCCACAGAAAGGCAAAGCACATTCTCCACTGTCACCTGGCTGGCTGTTACAGGGACCAGGCAGCGGAGCACGGTGCTTCTATTCATGTAAAAGTAAAGCAAAGAAAACAGTATGAGCGCACAAGAAGGAAATAGAATTGTTTAAGCAACTATCTCATGTCAGTGCCAGGGATGACAGCCTGGGGCTGGTTTAGCCACAGACAGACACTTCAGCTCTTTCTGCAAACAGCAGCTGTAGGAGAAGGAAGTCGGTTTTAACCTCTGCTGGAGAGCCAGGAGTCTTCAGAGAGGGGGTAGGGGAATTGCAAGCTCTACCTGCTGTTCTTAACACCGACCCTTCATATAAAGCTGCGTGAACAAACCACCAGATCCAAATGCGCCTGCTCCTCTGTAGGAATGTAGCCAAGGCGGGGCAAAACTCCACGCTGCTACCTTTGAAAGGGGTGTTAAAACTTTTCTCTCTCCTGCAGTGCAAATGTTCGTTTGCTCTTGCAGTCTGCCTGCTCAAGGCGGGACTGCTGCTGAGCTCACACCGCGGGCAGCACGGCCTAGCACGAGGCTCCCGCTCCTGTGAGCGATGCGGAAGGAGAAGGGGCGCAGCATTCTCTTTGGTGGGGCAGGACCGCCGGCGTCGCACGGGTGGGACGTGGGTGCCTGGGTGACACAGACCCCGTCCCGCGGCCCCCGCTGAGCTCCCTCGCCTGCCCCGGCACAGCTCGCCCAGCCACAGGGCGGGAGCGGGGCATCACCCCGGCCCTGGCAGCGCGGACGGTTACAGAACACCCTGCAGCTGAGAACCCACCGAGCAAGGACCCGTCCTTACAGAATTCTTTATCGCCCAGGGAAAAAGCTAAACGTATACAATCAGATTAAATACTTCAGTATTTCCAAGTACGGAATCCTCCGCTCTGAATCCAGAGCTTGGCAGAGTCCATCTGCAGGATGGCAGGTGCATCGGGCCGCCAGAGGACAAGTTCGACCTGCGCAGTGCTGAAGCTCAGGCAGCTCCCCAGTGGCTCCCAGCAGTCGGTTTACGCCCCAACAATTTGAAACCGCTCCGCGGGATCCCAGCCCCTCCGCGGGTTTGGGTTCTGGCCCCTGAAACGGCAACAAGAAACACCCGCCTGCGCCTCCGGCCGCGCCGCGTTTCAGTTCACACCCCGGAGCGATTTTCTTTCTCCCTCCCCTCCACCGCCCCCCCAGGACGGAGCCGCCGGCCCTACGC
>NW_020799106.1:4651144-4655432 GCF_003259725.1 Athene cunicularia
GCAACTCTGGTCTGTGTTTTGTACCGGACAGAAGTAAAACCTTCCGTGGGCCGTTATGTCAAAGTGTCTCACCAAGAACCGATTTTAAACACGTGTCCAGACACCGACTTCTATTCCTGGACTTCTCTCTACCACAGAAACCACTCGTGTCTCGGAACACAGAGGGATGATCCCCGCTGGATACAGCCAGAGCTCGCTTTGCAAACAGAAATGGTAACGGCCCCATCTCTGGCTTTAGCGCCACAAAAAGAGAAACCAAAGGAAGGCAACTGGGAAGCAACGCGCAGTCTCTTGAGAATCTGCAGACTGAACCACCAGCTGCTACTTACAATGACAGCTGAAACCAAAATATCCAAGTGTTGGGTTTCACATTTTGGTTTTATATAAAGGGAAAAGAGGATCCTGTGACCTCTTCCTCTGAGAGCATTTTCAGGAACTCTGGCCTTGAACTCCTTCCTACTCTCCCGTCAGCAGCAGCTCTTCAGTGGCAGCTCTCTGCAATTCCTGCCGAGCTGCTTTCGGTGGTGGGGCCCACACCTCTTCTAGGTGCCTTTCCCACAAAAGCTGGGGCCGGGTGGTCTCGCGAGGTCCCTTCCAAGCCGGGCTCTTCTGTGGTTCCATGAAAGCAGGCTCACTAGCAAAACAGATGCAGAAAAGCAAGTACAGCCACAACAGCAGCTAAGAAAATCCCTTACTGAACGGGACTAAAAATATAGTAGAAAACAAAATCAATCCGTCAAACTGTTCGGGAGTAATCAGAGCAGTAGTGTAGCTGCTGCAAACCAGGTACAGGCTGGATGGTACTTGCCAGACATTTCTGCCTTGAGTATATGGCCCGTGGAGTTCAATTGTATAAAGAAGTTCACTGCTCCCTAAAGACTCAAAGCTGTGGCCACCTTTTCCTCCACCTCCTTTCTCTCCCATGTTTGTTTTACCAGAAGTAACCTAAACTTACCCAGGCTTTTTGTCTTGTAATCATCTGAAGTGTTCCCTCAGGTCCACTTGCTGCAGGAGTTATGGTATTATTGAGATCAAACAATATGAAATCCTTAGAGCTGTGAAAATACAGGATTTCCTGCCTCAGAGCTACTAAACCGTACTCTTTAATTCCACTAAGGAAGCACAGAGCTACGATAAAACCACATGCTCAGGGACTGGAAAAAGGAACAGCCACCTGTGTCGAGAATATATTCTATTGGTATGGTTGGAAGGTATCAGAAATGTTCGCTCTGAAACATAACAGTAAAAATCCTTCAGTCTACCACTTAGCCTTAGAAAGGCCCACGTTTAAAACACAACTGTTTGCATGCAACACATCAGGTAAAACATGTCTTCAGTTCGCTGTGAGGCAAGATTTTCCTACTAGCTATATATAGATTTTAACTTCCTTTTCAAAACCTACGAGAACAAACGAAAAAAGTACAGAGGTTAGTTTGTGTGCGCTGCTAATGCTACGGATCACTTGCTCCTTGGCCAGAGTTTCCGAGGCCGCCCTGCTGAGATGGAAAGAAAGGGACGTGGCGGTGGACACGGCCTCAGAGGAGCCCCCACGCCACCAAGTGCTCCCCTGCCCTCCCGGGCCACGCGTATCATGGGAACACAAAGGCGGAGAAGGAGAAGCGGCGCTCCTGCTAACAAAGAGCGAGTCAAAAGGTGGAAAGCGGGAGCCCAGCGGAGAGCTGACATTGTTCGGAGGCAGAGCTGGGGGTTAGGAGGGGAAAGCACAGCAAAGCCTTACGCCGGGAGTCTCAACAGGGAGAGGCAGCTCGTCCAGCGCGGATGTGGGGGAGAGCACAAACATCCTGCGCAGGAAGGCAGCAGGACGGGGCGATGCTGGCTGTGGAAGGAGGACGGAAGGGAAATTCCCAGTTACGGGCACGGGGAGGGGAAGGCTGTCAGCCGTGAGAGCAGGGGAGGGCTTGGCAGGATGTCACGGGAGAGGGTACAAACAAAATTACCACCTACCGAAAGGGTCAGAGAGCATGAGAACGTAGTGCTGATCAGATGGGGGTTCAGTTTACACACACAGATCTGAGCAATTTCCGTGAAGCTGGAAGAGTAGAATAAACAGATTTTAAAATCAGATTGTTATAACCCCTGTCCGACCTGCTAACAGGGACCACAGTTTCACTGCCAGCAATCCATAACTTCTGTTTCAGCTAAACCACATACAAACCGTCCATCTGTGCTGACATACTTCAGGTCATAGCAGCCCCACTTTATTCTTTGTTAATTACTTACTTCGTTACCTCTGCAGTTACAATAGGAAGAAAACTGCTGTGATCATTTGCCGTGTGGCAGTGCGGTGGACGGGGGTGATGATAAGGAGCTGGAAAGGCGTGAGGGAAGGAGTGGGGGTGTGAGAGCAGGGCTTGCAGTTTTGATGACTTTGAGATGGGAGTTTTCAAAGCACAGAAGAAAAGGGAGGAGTGTGATGGAGAGCATAGCAGGCCGAGACAGAGCTTGGTCTCACTTGGAAGGTGGCTGGAGATGACGCGGTGTTTCATTTTCTTGCTCTAGGAGTTGACAGTGTTCTTGCACTCAAACAGCTTCAGCTGATCTCACTGAATACTTTTGGCCGTATTAAAATAGTTGAGAGTGCGGACCAGAAAACCTCAAGAGCCTTTAGAAAAGGAAGATGGGAAAAACATGCCTAGTAACGCCTCACAGAACACAGAAATGGTCAAGAGGGAAAAACGAACCAGAAAACAAACCGCCTCTCCACAAACCCCTCTTTAGTGTCAGACATCAGCTAGGTCTCAACGCCAGCCCGGCTTCCTGCTCCCATTTCCCGACGGGGAACCGCGAGCTCCACTTCATTGTGACGGAGCCAAGAAATCTTAAGATACTGAATAAGCTGAATTTGGTACACCAAGTACTTAAAACCCAGAATTTTTGGCCTCTTCTAGTGCTATTTGGAGTAGCTGTTACCTTTAACAACTTCTTGCGGTCTGCTAATGCACGCAGCATGCGCCTTGCAGCGGCTTTCCGAGCTGAGGGCAATAAATGCTTTACGGCACTCCCCGGCGCGCTCCGCTTGGGCCACGTTTCCTTTGTTCGCTGCTTTTGGCTTCTTCCCCTCCCATCGGTTCCTGGGAGACTCTGTCACCGTTGGGGGCAGTTTGTGAGGCCGTCCCATCCGCCAGCGCAGCCGTTCCCAAAGCGATTCACAAAATGCACCAGGTTATGTTTTGGTGCCTTGTGAATCCATCCAACACACCCGCCAAGCAAAAAATTTTTGAACTACACATGCGGTGCAACTACTGTATCAATTCACTCTAGATAAAACTCCACTGAACAAATCCAGTGGAGAGTTAAACTCTGCAAGTGACTGCAGCGACTATTTGTGCAGCTCAAACTAATTCGTTCATTTATCTTTGCTACTAGAGCAGTAAAGACCTCCCTCCCTCAGCAGCGGTGCAACACAACGTGCAACCCCGCAGCTCGAGCCCATGCCTTGCCTCTCCAGAACGTTTTGTCTCAAAATCCTGTCAGTCTCTCAGGCTCTTCTCTGGGAGGATTCTTGCTGCTTCACCCTCTGTTTCACGCACCCTTTTTTGCAGATTAACAACTTTGTCGTACACTTAAGGATCCATCAGCAAAGGTGTCAGGAAGAAGGTCACAATGGGTAACTTTTAATAATCAGCCTCTGCTCAGCGGCTCCTCCGGTTACCACCTGAGGCAGGAAGAACTTCTGTCTCAGGGATCCCCCTGCCCGGGTCTGTAAGTGCTGCGGGGTGACGGGGCAGCCACCCAGCCCTGCCCTTCCACCGCAGACCCCCCAGCACAGGGGGGGAGCTGGGATGGCAGCAGCCACGGCCCAGGCCCCAACAACTGCTCTTTGTGTAGAAAAAACAGGGGAGGGGGGATACGACCATCCGCAGCAGGAACGCAGATTTCAGCAGCCTCGAGAAATTTCACAAATGGGAAATTTGACCAAAACTCCAATCTGAGGAGAAAAAAGACTTGATTAAAATTCACTCATGTACATATCCTGAACTTAAATTCCAAAAAGTGAGTGAAGCCCACTTGTTGTTACGCAAACGCACGCTGGCAGGATTTGCAGCTCCAGCCAAGGCTCCAGTCCAGCCTCAGGGAACCGAGAACAAGGCTGAGAACCAACTGCCAAGCACAGCAGCGTTAACCCCAAAGTATTTTTCTGCAACTTCAAGTAAATCCCAAGTTATCAAGCCAACTAAATAAAGAACTCTACTTTTGGAATCAAAAACTGCTTCCATGTTTTCCCATTTCTTAAGGTAATTTATACGCCTTTTTTTTTTTTTTTTTT
>NW_020799106.1:4655482-4707211 GCF_003259725.1 Athene cunicularia
TTTTTTTTTTTTTTTTTGTGACCCAAAACCCAGCCAGACTTTGTCCGAGTGGGAGAAGGAACCAGGCTGGTTGCTCCCCGCTTTTAGACACGGGACAAGCCAGGCAACATCTGCACCTTTGGTATCAAATCTAAAACATTTCAATAGTTTTAACAATTTAAATCCACAATTAAATCTATATACATTTTTAACTTTTCCAACTAATTCCAAGAACTGAAATTCTGCTCAACTCTCTTAACATTTATCATTATTGAATAAAAACAGATGCAAATCCTTTTTTTTTAAAAAAAACATCTATTACTTCGTGGTGTTACTTGGCCTGTAAAAAGCCACGATGCTATAAAAAAAATTGTTCTGTAGAAACTCCTTTCCGCCTTCACCCAAAGCGAGTGCTGGATTATTAAAGCCAGACCGTAAGCGATGCTGAAGCGGGTTTACCTTGCGGGAGAGCTGCTGCCGGCTCAGCCCTCGGGCCGCGCTCCAGCCCCAGCCCCGGCAGTTTCGCCTCCAGCCCGGAGAGGGCAGCGCCGAGCGCCGCGGAGCCACCGCGGGAGCTGCGCCCGCCCCTCCCGCCAGCCACCGGCACGCGTGGGCACCGACAGAAAAAACCACTGCCACCAGACAAACGTTTGATAAAGTCATTTTAATGGAAAATGTAAAACCCCTTTCAACTTCAATGTACAAAGCATGTGTAACACTTGCACTTTTAACAAATTAAAGCAAGCCAATGTTTTAAAAAAATACATCATTGAATGTATATATGTATATATTTACATAGCATATTAAGTTTAATATTTAGCTTTAAAAGTTCACATAAATTTTACCAAAATGAGACAATTTTTAAATAAATTACACCTTTTGAAAACGTTTAATTGTACACTGAATAGCTTCAATAAAATACTGAAGTGTCTGTATTTAATATCTACTTTATATACTTTATATTTTACAAAGTTTACAATTATTTGGCAGTAATTTTCAGATTATGACATGACTGCTGTGCGGACTCAGCAAGATCCCAAATGCAGGCAATAGCTGGTGTTTGTGTCCTACTCTCACAGTAACTGTCTCAATGTAGTGAAAAATATCTGAATTATTTTAGCAAACTGTACAAGTCACATTTACATTTGATCAACAATATAGCATAGAATTTTGTGGTTTTTTTCCAAAAATAAATACATCATCTTAAATCTTTGACATTTCACAAACTTCATGTACATTATAATACAGGACAGCAGAATGCTGCTCAATTGTTTGCAAGTCTAACATGTGATCACAGTGGCTGTGATATGAAGCTCTACCGTTGCAGTGTCGTTAACAAGGAAATACGATGACTATGTTTTCTTGGCACTGATGGTTTGTGAAGCTTTAAATTAGTGTGCATACTGTTCGTGTATTAGAAAAAATAACCTCCATTTGATGTTAACACAAAAAAGCAGAGAGCGCTTAGTTTTCATCCATATCTTCCATTTCACCTTCGTGAATCTTCAGAGCTCTCACCATTTCTTTAACTGCATGATACAAGATATTTTTAACCTGCAAGAACATCAGACAGATTTTAGTAAGGCCTACGACTAAGGGACTCTGCAATATGTGTTTAGGACTGAGATGAAGACGAGTGGATGGGAAAAAAAAAAAAAAAGGGAAGGCTACATCAAGCCAGTGCAAAAGGAAACACCTTTTTTGCGCATTTTAAAACGTAACGTGAAATAAATAAAACCAGCAACTCGAGGGAGATTCATTTACACCCCTGGCATTCAGGCTGCTGCTCATTGTTATTCTGTGTGAACAGCAGCGAGGAAGTAGCTCCACGCACTGCTCCGCATTTCAATGAGCCCGAGCACGCCCTGCCTTCCCCACAGCTTCCAGAGCAGAATTCATTTCCTACCTGCAGTTTATCATCATAATTGATTTCTTCCTTTGACAGCCTCAGCTCCTGCGTCAAGTGAAAAGACTGTACAAGATGTTCTGGAGACACAAAGTCTTCAGTTACTTGAACGCAGCTGTGAAAATTTTGTACCTATCCAAAATAACAAGAAGGAGGGATTGATAATTAGTATTTTGGGGTTTTTCTTTGGCAGAGATACCTGAGAAAAGAGTGGGCCTTGAGATCTCTTCAACCACAGCCTGGCTTATCAGACTAAAGGGCACCTTTATGCGTTTTATGTAGAGAACAATTAAGCGTATTTGACTTCAATAAGTTGCTTCTGCCAAAGGTGCCCTCTGACCAACACACATCTGCCTGCGCCCCACGCTGCCCCCCGCAGTGGGCTCTGATGTGAATTCAGCACGTTCTGAGGCGTTAATCCACGCCGTGCCCCGCACTGTGCTGGAAGCTTGCACTCTGCCAGGCACAGCCTGCCCCGTTCCCTGCAAAGTAATTGCCAGTGGAAATATTTAAAAGAAAAAACAAAACAAAACAAAACAACCCACACGAACAAAGGGGCAGGTTCAAAGAGGGGGGGAGAAGCACTTTCTTTTTTCCCTAAACACTACTTCTTACTGGTTAGAGGTAACTACTGAGAGAAGCGGACACTGTCTTGTGCCAGCCAGGTCGTACCTGGAGGGCAGGGGAAAGGGAAAAACGTTTCCTGGTTGTGACCTGACTATCCGACTCCTGTTCTCTTCAGATACAGCACCAGGTCTTTCACCCCTAAACCCTTACAAATTAAACCGTTTCTTCAGCATGTCAAAAGCCTCATTTCCTCATATTCCCACAACTGCTCATAATGTTGAGCAACGTCAATCCTGCGCTCAGAAAGCCTGAGGGGTGGGGAGGGAGCACCTCTGCAATCCTAGCAAATAAATGGTCCCACCCCGCTCAGTACTGATGAAGATTTGTGTATTTTAAGCTGGAACCTAGCAAAATCTAGATGGTTTTTTAATGCATACTGTAAAATTTCCTTTAGGATACATGACATTCAAAAAACCCTTTGGGGCCTACACAGTTGAGGTCACAGCACTCCGTTTTTAAAATATTTGCTTCAAAAACACCGCCCCAAACCACTGATTTTGTAAGACAGCTCGCCCCTGGACAGGTGAAACCTCAGAGGGTAACCCCCAGCTCTACGCTAGCGTTGGACACAGGGTTTCTGCAGACTCACAATCAAGGACAAAGCAGTGCCATTCCCTCCTGCAAATTAATCAAAAAAAGAATAATTTCAGAGACGAAGAGGGCTGATTGATGCCAGACAACCTGCAAGGAGCAGAAAGCCAGGAGCAAGGAAACAGCTGCCCAAGTGCCACCGTCAGGGTCCCACCAGCACTGGGGGAATTCCCCAGAGGTGCTGTGAGCAGGGCTGCAGCTCCAGCCCCCTCTCTGCCCTTGCAGGCTTCTCACCTGCTTCAAGTCTCTACCTGCCCTTGTTTTCCTTCCCACCCCATGCAAATCCCACACACCACTCTTCCACTTTCTCCTCACTGAGAAAAGGTTTTAGTGACTCCCTCTCCCTCCCCTTTGCAGAAGGAGCAGTAGTTGTTGCCCTCAGCTCTTTCATTCTGCCTTAAACCTCCTTCCCTTCCAGGGCCTGCCTTATCAGTGCCAGTCTTTGTGGGGAGGACAGACTTTGCCCAGCCAGTCTGGTACTTCACATGGGAATGCCCTGCTGACAGCCCATAGGCAGTTCTATTTATAATGTTTATAATACAAGCTGATAAAATGACACACACAAATAAATAGGTTTAGCAACGATTCCCCTGAGGTTTGTGGGGTGAGGGCTACAGCACTCCCACGACTGTGCCAGCTCCAGCTGAACCGAGAGAAGAGCTTCGCCCCCAGCCCACACAGAGCAGGTTTTCCAGCAGGGCCCGGGAGAGGGGTGGAGCGGAAAAGCCTCAGATTTGGTCTGGGACAGGGGAAGGCGAGTGGGCAGGGGGAAAGGGACCGTGTGTCCTCACCCCACTGCTGTCTCAGCCATCTCCCTCACGGCTTCAGCTCTGGGGCCAGCGCTCAGCCCAGCAGCTCTGCAGGCACAACTCCCAGACCTTTATCCTACATCCTTATCATAACATCACCAGGATGTCGCGTTACTGCCAGCGTGTTATTTTACAATATATAATCCTGCTGCTAAATCAAGATAATACCACTATAAAAAACAACATTATAATAACCTGTTCCACTATGAACAAGTTCTGCATGCAGCCTGAACAACACATTTCAATCGTTGTCTCAAATATTTCTAACTTTTAATTTATCACTAAAGTGTTTTACAAATTCAGAGTCACCAAATTAAAACCAGGGATGACATCCCTAGAGGACGACTGTGATACAGGATGACCCAGAGCAGAGCAGCAGAAAGAGTTAATCATTCAAAACCAGTTAAAAATCCCCTTTCTTAACTGGGTTAGTTTCCAAGAAGAACTGAGGGCTTGCTGTTACAAGTGCCAGAGAGAGAATTTGGCCCAGACATTAGCAAAGCAGGAGACACTTCTGAGCTCCCTTACTCATACAGCCAAGATAGATACAGTTCTCCAGCGCATCACTCGTGGTACAGTCAGGGAAGCAACTGCAGAGGAACCAATGCTGTATCTATTTCTGGCTTCCCCCCATCCCTGGGAGAGCAATTTCCTCCCAAAGAGGTACTGACAAGGCTACTCTGACCGTCACAGCTCACAGGAGCAGCTCTCCCTCCCACCCCACCACTGGAACAGTGTGACTTTGCCCACTGGAATGATCACAAGGGGGATGTGAGTGCTGTCTGCAAGCACACAGGGAGGAGGGGGGTGGGGGGAAAACCTGGGAAGCAAGAGGAATGCTTTATGCTACCATAAAATATTAAGAACAAGTTGCTTTAAAAAGCAGACATGAATCCATAGAAGCTGGAAGAAAAAAATATATAGAAGAAATACACAAAACCTCCTCCACGTTAGAGCAGTAAAATTCTAGACCAGCACACCAGCAGCAGTGTGACAACCACCCTAACTGGCTCCAGGAGGGAAGTGCCTGAGCTACACTCCACAGCAAGCGCAGGCAGCCGGGCTCCCTAACTCCATCCCTCAGCCCCATTTCCTCTGCTCCACAACATGAGCAAATAAAAATAAAAATGTTAATCTCCCACCAAATTTAGTATCAACTCGCATTCAGTTTTAATCATTAAAGATTCATGACGGGCATGTAAATCTGAAACAACATGTAAACTTAACCTGGTATGTGTTCTTGTTCAGACTCATTTTTAAGTGTTTAAATGTGCTTTGTATATATGAAGTGCTGGTGCTGATCCCTAAGGTCAGTATTTATACATCTCTATATAGAGAATACTATACATGTACATGAAAGAACACGATGCTTTCATTTCCTCCTACGTGGCAGATTCACAGGAACTTCTCACTGAAGATGAAAAGGTTCTCACAGCTTCACCCACTATGTTTTAAAAACACCATGTTATTAACTCCTTGGTGCCAGAAGCTAGAACATTACCACTTCAAAAGCAATCTGGAGTTTAAAGCCAAGGAGATAAAGAGAAGAGTGGTCTTATTTTTGGTCTTTAAACCTATGAACTGCAGGGAAGCCTGGAACAATCCCACTACTTCATGTTTGATATATTCTGTATGACTTTCTATAATGCCACATGCTATATAAAACAAGTTTCCCAGTATGTATGTTATTTTCTGTGGGTTCCCTTTTCACTCTTGTATCTGGGATATCTCCCTTGTTTCGAGAGATCAGAGTAAGGTTACTGGAGGATGCAATACAAATCTTATCTACTCTGGGAGTCCTAAGTGGCTTTCGCCTAACAGGAGCTAAGAATAACATCAATGCCAGACGTTCCCTCACCTTTGTGAAGCAACATCAAGCCCTGGAGACACATTACAGAGAAAGGCAACCTACAACCACCCAAGATTTGGTCACCTGGGATTGTTGGGGTGTGGGTTTTTGTGGTTTTTTTTTCTTTTACCAGGAAACAAAACCACACAGATCATCCAGGGTTAACATACCACCATGTGAAACCCATTCAAAGACTCACTGGAATGCCAAAGTCTGGTCTGGGTAAGGTACCTGTAGCTTTCAGTGCCCTAGCAACTGAGAGCGCCAGCAGACAGATTAGACATAAAACCTGTCATCACCTCAACCCAGTCATCCTGCACAGAGAAAACCCTACTGCCCTGGTCACGGTGACATGGAAAGTCATTGCTTCCTCTCTCTCTGCCCAGAAGGCAGTTGGAAGCTGATCTACGGATCAGAAACCGAATAGCATCTTCTTCAGAAAGGCCTGGCCTCGCCTGAACCCGGGTGGAGATCAATGATAAATCTTTAACAGCAAGATGGTTTACAACCCCCACTGCAGGGTGGGGATGCTCCTCATTCCTTGATAGTCAGCTACCTAATTAGTGGTGCCTGACAGCTGGCAAGACAGCAAGAAAGCAGACTCCTTTTCCTGTTGGAACAGGAAAACATTCATGGAGTGAAGAAATAACACAACTGCCCCAAACCCATGTCTGAACAATTGTGCTTTCTTCCTCTTTTCACCAAGAAGCAGTTTTCAGACTGTGAGGAAAAAAACCAAAACCACCAAACAAAAAAAGTAACAAACCCTATGTACTAGGAGAGGGCTGAAGCTTGTCACACATTCATACTGGTTCTCCAGAACTGCCCTGCTGGCACTACTTTTTATTAACTAAGAATGAAAACTGGCAGCTGCTGCAAAGGTGATAGCACACTTTCTACTGGTAAGGAAAGCTGTTGAAAGGAGAGTGATGACTCCCAGTGATTGAGGTACCTTCTGTGTAAAAAGGAACTTAATGTGGAGCAGAAAAACAACCTCCAAATCCTGTTACAGAAACATCTTGTTACACCCAAACTGTTTCTGCAATTCTCCTACAACTGAAGATAAAACCAATGACACCTGGCACCCAGGTATTTTTAAATGCTTGGGTTGCTCTCTCTGCCTCTCCTGGGTTAGGTTAAACTTTTGGTTTAGAAGAAAAAAGCATTAACCTGGCTTTGGCAAAACTAGCAACAGTTTATTTACAAATGTGCTAACAAAATGAAAAGCAGAAAAAAGTGGTTAATAATAGTCTGCTTATTTTTCATTTTAAAGGAAGAAAGGAGCAGTATCATCTCAAGTGTTCAAGTCGCTCAGTGTTAGTACTGGCTAGTCATCTCTCCCAAGCAGATGTGCCTCCCTTATTATACATAACCTACACACTCACAGCCATCAGTAAGAAAATAAAACCTGAGTACAGATGTAGTTACGTCTTTGAAAAAAAGTTATTTATTGTATTTATGTTATTTAATCCTGTGTGTCTTTAAACTGATGTACATTACCTGATGAAGTGCTCCTGCTGGTAGAATAATAGCATCACCAAGAAACTGAATAACCGTACAGGTTTTTACTCCGTATTCTTCGAGAAGTCTTTGGCGAAGTTTTTTGTTCACATACCAACTCTGATCGCGTATTGGATCATGCTCTGGTAAAACTTCTAAGCCTTGCTCTTTTGCTATCTGTAAGTACAGAAAAGATCCCAAGTCACTTTTAAGAGAAGCTGAACCTTCTGCTGGTAAGTTGTAAGTACACCTAACTTACAAAGCAACACTACTGTGTTCCCAATACCCCGATGAGAATTTTAGTTAGGGATTCAAAAGAATCTCAAAGGAAGTGGGAAGTCCCACTGACCTGGAGACACCTGAAGAACTCCCACTCCAAAAGGCAGAGCTTTAAAGAACTCAGCACAGTAACAAACACGCCCTCTGTGACTTCTTTCATCAAGAACATAAAATCTGACCTCAGGAGTTCCTATGCTGCCAATTCCTCAAGCTTACAACCTTCTGTGTTGACGCAGACATGCCACACCACAACCTCAGCTCAGGAAGAAAGAAGCAGATAAAATGAAGGGTCATATGGTCCTGGGCAACCTGCTCTAGGTGACTCTGCTTCAGCATGGGGCTGGACAAAACAACCTCAGGAGGTGCCCTTCCAATCTCAACCACTCTGTGCATGTTGTTATTTTCCTACCATCTCATTGAGGAACTCAGAAAAAATGATGGGACATAAAAAAATACTTCCCAACAGTGGTAGGCTTAACTGCAACAACTATTTTTCATCAAGTTAACCACAGGGGAACATACACGACCCTTAATCAATTGCTAATTAATCAATCATAGTGACTAAAGATGAAAAACACATATCTAATCCATCTGTCATTACTCAGGAGACAACTCTCATTAAAAACAGATTTTTATTCATATTGATATTAAATATAACTAATAATGCAATGCAGAGCTTGAAAATATTCTTGTGTATTATCACCCTTCTTCTGTACTAACGAGATACTGAGATTTTATTTCTTATCAGCAGGCAAAGCAATCCCAAGGTCTAGTCATCAATTAATCTCCAGTTCAGTAATTTTAAAAATACCATCACAGCACCACTGTGGCAGGCTGTGGCAGCAAATGACAAACTTTGTTACATGGCATCTTAAGCGCTTCTGTTTTAAACCTGTTGCTCGCAAAGTTTCAAAATATCCCTTAATTGCTCTGAAAGAAGAAACACTGAAACACTCATTGTCCACCTGTTCCCTTGCCTTTGTGATTTTGTTCACAACTCTACTTTCCAAACTGAGGAGCCACCTCAGGAGCCACTTTATAGGCATCTGCTTTTTGAGCGAACAGAAAAGCCTCGCTGTGTAACTTGTAATCTCCTGGAATTAGCTGTACTTTATTTACTAGTGCTTATTGCTCCCCACAGTCCAGCTTACCAAAGAGCAAATGTTTGAGTCACCAGAGGACAGCTGCCTTGGGACTGAAACAACGCCTGACTGTCCAAGAGAATCTTTACTGCTAAATTTTTTAGGCTCTTCCTGCTCGCAGTAGACACCTTGGCCTCCACCCTGTTTATGGACCCCTTTGGTTTAGTCAGTTAAGATTCATCTGATTTTTTTTTCCCACAGTAGAAGACAGAGAAGGCTTTTTCCTCCTGTAACCACTTCAGTGATATTTTCTATGCCATCCATCAAGGCTGCCTTCTAGAACATGAAAACATGCTAAAGACAGGGCACAGAAAACTGCTTCCAAGATGGTATCTCTAAATTTAACAACGAGTGGCCCAGCAGTGGACATACATCCTACATGATAATAACAACCTGAAAGGTTCTGATGTGGCTCTAGCTTGTTCATCACACGCTGCTGAAGGAAGATCTGCACCATAGCTAATGCAGAAATCTGTTGCTCTTTGGTACATTATCCCCCACCACTCTCATCTTCACTTAAGAACCAAGAAATATTCTTTGAGCTGACGAGTCTCAGAGATCTTATGTAGACTGGTGGCTGCGGGGTTGCAAGGTCAGGGTTTTTGCATGGGACAAGTCACAAAAATTTCAGCATCTGATTATTATCCTACAAATTACCCTTTGTATTAGAGAAGATCAAGAATAGATCTCCATGACCTCCTGAGCATTCAGTTTGCAGGCTACCTGTAACTCTTAAGTAGTAAATAGATACCACGTTACATACTTTGTTTTAGATTATGTAGCAGATCAATTATAATTTATGTGCTATAAAGGGAAGAATTTTGCTTCCTTCCCTAAGCATAGGGGTGGGGTTTGTGGTTTCTGCCAGCCCCCTTTGATTTACCAGTTACTTAGATCATATTTATAAAATATGTTTTATAAAAGCTAACCTTCTGCAGAAACTCCCTTATCTTGTCAGCATCTTTGCCAGCATAAATGTGCCATAAAGCACCAGGTAATTCGCTTGAATCTTTCAATCTCTTCCTTAAAAGGTCATCCAAATCTTCCTCTTCAAACTTCTTCAAAACTCCTAAGATACAACAAATAGATATTTTTTTTTTAAAGTGAGACAAAGGAAAAACCGAAACTAAACACCTTCTTTAAGAATTTCTTGAGACTGAAAACAACAGAAGTCCCCAGGTGATCTTTTTGTTTGGTGTTTGTAATTAGTTACTAGAATATGAATCCCATAAATACCTTAAAAACCATGTTTAATATTTAAACATTTTTACATTTTTTTAATTTGATGGAACACGTTCTTCTACCTGAAATAAACAAGTAGGGGTTGCACCAAAATATTAAAAGACGAAAAGATGTTTTCCTGCAGTCAGCAAAAGCGGTGTTTTGCATGCTGTTCTGCAGCAGCTAGTCAAAAAGCTAGAGCTCTCCCAAAATGCTCAAGTTTTGCTGCTATTAACTCAGTGCATATGCAAGTGAAAACAAAGCAAACAGAAGACAGCAAACCTTACTGCAGCTCTATTCACACCCAAAATCTACATTTGCTGATTATGGAATAAGAGAACAAAAGAGTAAGTAAGGGGAAAGAAACAGAACTATTTCAGTGATTTAAAGACTGTTTCACATAAGCAAGAAACCTAATACAGACAACTAACATACACCAATTTAAGCTCTCTGGTGCTGAAAAATTACATTACAGTCCAAATTCAATAGAGCAAACACAGCGCATCCAGAGGGAGCAGAATAAACAGAAGGTTTGGCAAATACATCATCCTGACATAATTGTTAGAACTACCACAGCTTCCAGAGAAAATCCTTCATCCTGCACTTTCATTAGCTCTGCCAGCCCCAGCACAGGAATGGCACATCAATTATAGGTAATGGCAAAAAAAGTGGAAAGAGTTCGAAATACCATTTCATAATTCATGAACTGCACTGTACTTTCTGCAGTTAATGGGTGAGCAAATTCTTGAAACAAAAGAATCTCCCAGGTTTAAGCAAGATACTGATGGAGATCCTTCATCTGCTTCCGAAGAACAGTGTCAGTTTTCAAAGCTGCAGATCACTCAGCCCATCTACACCTCTCACCGTGAACTTCCCTTTACCTGATTTGGAAAGTACTCCATTTCCTTTCGCTATGCCAACATAAACAAGGATGTTCACGACATCAGAAACTTCAATATGGAGATTTGTGGTTCCTATATCATGATCTTTAGTAGCAGCCACACCTATATTACAAGATAAAATTAAGATTTGTTGTATAGCATATTCACCTTCAAATAGAAACGTGCAACATCTGAGAAGAAATTTCTGAAACACTGTCACAGAAAAGCATTTTATGTACAGATGGGCTTTAACACGGAAATACTGAGATAAACCAGCTACAAACATGCTTTTGTTTTGCTTGCTAAACAAGAAAATGTTACTTTTAAACAGAGACCTTGAGATATCTCTGAGCCCCTAAACATCAGTTTTGTCAGAAAAGAACACATTTCAGCAGAATAATCAAAGACATTTCCTGACCACTATGTTCCACCTCAACCTTTCAGGTTGTTCAGGGCAGAATCTAAGTACAGTGAATACAAAAGGTTATGAAATCAAATGTATCACTTTTATGCCGGGCTGTAGGCTGAGTTCTTCATAAAAGAACAAATATGATTGCATAAGAAGGAGCAGCTGGAAAAGGTCTGAGAGAAACAACCTTTTCTAAACAGGTTTGAGTGTACAGCATACAATACAAATTATGAGAAATATGCTGAGATTTACTTATGACCAGAATTATAAACACAGTAATATTTCATTAAGTATTTTGTCATACAGCATTATTAAAGACAAGATCTGTCATTGTGTTTAAAAGCAGCTAACCATTTATATACTTCAGAAGACTGTAACAGCATGAGGAGACAGAAACAAGCACAGAGGCAAATAGGCTCATGCCTGAGGTGCCTCTGCCATTAATATGCAAGTCAGTCAAGTATTTTTCCTACGTTCAGTGAACAATTACCCTCCAAGCAAGCTCAGCTTTTTATCAAGCATTATAACCTGTGATATTCTACGCTTTTAAGGGAAGATGTAACTGCTACACTTCCAGGGCATACTCACCATATGCACTGCACAGCCTGGGTCCCAGATCTGGACGGACAAAAAATCCTGGCAGATGAGAAGCCAAGTTTAGTTTTCCTTCTGGACTACAATATTCCGGCAAGGGCAAACTTTTTAATAAGTCCTCATATCTGGAGGAGAAAAGAAGAATGAAGAAGGAGAAAGAAGAATGTAATTGACTTTGTGTGATTACGCAGAGAGCAAAAAACCAGCATGGAAGTTGACTTGAGATAAACTCTCATACCTTGCTGGCATCATAGCCTTGAAATCTTCACCAGAAGGCCAATCTTTCAGTTTCAGTAGAGCTGTTTCCCCATTTTTTATCTTCTGCCGTTCTGCAAGTAACACAGAAATTACTAAAAACTAATACACTGTAAGTCTTTTATTTTATTCAACTAAAACACATAACTGAGCTCTTAACTTGTCTATAAAGATTTCATCCATAAAACAGGAGAGAATTCATTTCAAGACTCAAACATGATACAAAATAAACTCAACTAGTTGAGGAACAATGACATTTATTTGGTTTTTTAGTCAGACCCAACTAGTATATCAAGTACATCTTTAGTTCTGCAAAGGTAGAAAATGCAAGTTTCCCTCACATTCTCTGGGAACAGATTACCTAGTGCTTTGCTTTTAAATTAAAGTTTCTTCAAAGCCTCAAGATCCATAAAGAATATTTTTAACTGCAGTTTCTAACACTGACCATGTTCAGAATCAATGGAAGAATACACTTAAAGTAACGTACTTGAAACATCTTCAAAACCATCCCAGAACTCCTTGACGTTGGTGTTTGAAATAATACTGTCTTTGCAATTCAAGATATCAGCTTGCTGGTTTCCAAAATCTAGACTAATTGACTCCGCTTTCCACAGGCTGAAGTTCATTTTCTTATGCATACCAGACACTAAAACAGGCTGTAAACAATAAAATGAAATAATAATTTAAAAAAAAATAAAAATCAGTATTTATCCTTCTGTAAGCAAGCACCTCCTTCCATTAAACTGGAATACAAATGCATCTCAAACACATACTGAAGACCTTGGCCCTACAAAGCTGTTAACACTTCCTCCGACAGCAACCACACCCAAGATGTCCTACACACATCTCTCTGGAATCTGAATTTCCGCAACAGTAATTTCTTATTTATTATTAGCAGTTAGCTGAAGTTGAAACTACACAAGATTCATATGTGGGCTGCACTTAACAAGCTTTTGCCCACTGCTAACAATACATTTTCAAACATGGTGTTAGGCAAATCTGTCCTTTAACACAGAGTTCACGCTGAGGTCGCTTTATAGACGGAACAGCTCAGTACCTACCCTTCCTTGTTTCCAGCACTCTTTGAAGAGCTTCCAGTTGTTGTTGTTTTTATGGTCTCTGAGCCACAAAACATGCTTATCACAGATCCATGAATACTGAATATCACTGTACCGCTTACTGCAGTCATCCTGAACACATTTTCTATCATCCTTTGGCTCATCTTTTATTTCAGATTTTACATTTATCTTTGGTGCTCTATTTGGTGGAATCTTGTTTTCTACTACTGAAGCAATTATGTCATCAAGAATATTTGGCATAGTCCTTCCACTCTTGCCACTCTATTAGAAAACAAACATACATATGCTTAAACAATCTAAAAGCAAATAAAGTTACTGTCGTCCTGCTGCAAAAGGAATTGCAACATTTCATTACCAATTAAAGGCTGCAGTTATCCACTTCCTTTGTGGAAAAATCATGCATTCTTACATGGAAAAAGTAGTATACAGTTATTACAAAACTCAATATATCAGACTCCTCCTTTGCTCTATCAGGTTAAGGCCTTAACTAACTTCACAGACATTTTCTTTACAGCATGTGTCAATTATCACTATATACACATATATAAAAATGTTAATGCAAATACGTGTGCATATATAAAGTTTTAATTAAAAATGAGTATTTAAAGCAATACAGCTATCAGACTGCTCTAACTAAAATGTACCAAAACAAGTTACAGAGCTTTTCAAATCCTGATATAAAAAACATGTAAACACTTACCGCTGTTCCTGTAGAGTAAACTGGAGCAAAAGCAATACCAGCATCTGTAGAACCTAGACGCAGTTTGCCTGCTGTTGTAGTTAATAAATCTCGTAAGGTTGAGCCCTGCTCATTGTTCTGGGATGCAGGAGGGGAGCTTTTGCAGTTTGGGGACTCCAAATTATCCTGGTCTTTCTCTTCCTTTGAATGCTTTCCAGAAGGACATTCTTTGTTCTCTAAAACAAAAATCATCATTGGAAGTTGACACTGTTGTATCACTATGCGGACACAGGAACAGCATCGGTACCCTGCATTTTATAGTGGTGATAACAGACTGTAGCACTAACACTTTATTCACCTGAAAACACACCAGAGGATGAACTAGATCCTTCAAAATGCAGTCAAACAGTGTGACCACGAAAAGGCCTTCCTCAGCACCTCAGACATGCACCTGAGTGAGGACCTGTCACAAATGAGAGATGCTGTAGCTGGAAATACTGCCACATTACACATGCATTCCACTAGTGGCTCCTCTGGGAACAGATTCTGATGCCACCAGGAGAAGGCATTGCAGTTTAAAGACTAAAATTAAAGGGGAAAAGAACATCGGCTTTTCTTTTTGTTGAAACAGAAAAGTGTGTCAATTTTTCCTATTTAATTCAATTACGTATCACTGGTGCCCCCAGAGTCATGAACATGATATGGCAATTTCAAACATATACCTTTCTTTTCTTCCCTGGCTTTCTGCTCTGCCAGATCAGCTAACCAGTGCAGCGGTGACTGGGATTCAGGAGGTGTTAACTTGCTGTCTGAGCTTACATCACTCCTTGGACTTGTATTCCCATTTGTCTCGGACTTTTGAGGAGTATTTTGCTGTTGAGACTCAGGCATGCACAGAGAAATTTTATTACTGTGGTTAAGGACGTTCTGCAAAACCTGCAAAGAACAAATTTATTTTTAAGTATGTAACTGTTTAAATGTACTTCAAAGACAAGGCTAGCATTTAACCATTGTATATGCAAACTAAAATGCAACTGGTAGTAGTCACACATAAAAATCCACAAGTATCAGTATGCCTGAACAAACTGTGATGTATACACACATTTTAGACTCACCTGAGACACACCATTCATCGCAGGGAGCTTGCCAGCTTGGGTGCTCTGCTTGCTGGTACACTGACAATGGGATTTAATTTCAAATTTTTCCCTAATACTGTGCATAGCATCTAAGAGATCTGTCAAAACTAGAAGACAATTAAAAAGAAAACCATCAGCAGCTCTCAATGATTTTGTGACCCTCTTTACAATACACATGTAGTGATGTTAAAATACTATCTGTAAATCTTTTCAAAATTTAAACTATTAAGAACTATTAAGACTTACTAAATTTAACACTCAAAAATACTGTAACAAGACTGTCCAGTTTACCTTAAAGCTCGTGCAGAAAGAAACAAGGTCTTTAATTAAATAATTGCACCCTACTCTTCTGAATAATCTAACCTTGACTCTACATTCCCACTGCATGGCACACACCAAGCCAGCCAGTCATTCATTATTTACTCCTCATTGTTCAACGGGTGCATCGTTGCTTCATGTAATAAAACTGTCAAAGTACAGACTGAAGTGAGCCACGTCTTGACAAAAAAATTAGTATGTGATCATGTAATTTAGGGTTGTTTGGTAATGGGTATGAATAAAAGAACAAATCTGAGGTTATGCAGGCAGTCTTCACTGTGGTGTTTCCAGATGAGTGGTTCACTTCACAATTTAAAATTAAAACCAGTTTCAGTCTGGAACCTGTTCTGGGGAATGTCACAATATGAATTTATTATGGTATCTAACCAATCTTCATTTCTACCTGAACTAACATGCAACAACCCATAAAGTAATGACTGGGTCTGTATTTCCAGCTTAAAATAACTTGGCAATTTACTTAACAAGTTTAAGGGCACATTTGAGTTTTCTGTTCTCTGCTCTGCATCAGTGGTGCCAGAGATCACAAGTGAAGTTGCACTAACAGCAACCACCACACCTAACGGCACTGCTTCCTAAAACTTACTTGGTTTTAAGAAAAATACTGAATTTAGCTGGATTTAGGATTACTGCTTAGTTTTTTATCACAAGCTCCTTCACCACATTTTGTTTTAAGATGCTCAATCAGATGTTCAACCAAAACCACACCACATGAACCTCTTTTTTGGGGGGGTGGGTGGGACAATGGTGAAAAACAAATCCCTCAAAATCTGTTGCCATATAATGCTCCTCAGCAGTACTATTCTAAGATTTTCTTCTAACAGTTAAGGTCAGATTTATTAAGTGTAATCTGGCTGGTTTATTCCGCTCTGAAAAGGTACAGAACAGTCACAACAAACACCATGCATTTCTTCACTGCCTGCCCCCAAACCCCTTCAGACATCTGTCACCATACTCCTCTCTCTCTCTCTTCATCATCTGTGCCCCTTGCTGTTAACTGCCCACAATCACTTGCCTTCCTGCAATGATTTGACACCATTTGCAGGTTTTTAAATGGAAAATGAGAAGTTTCAAGAAGCAACCGGCCTCTCTCTTCAAAGAAAGGCCTGGATAAAAACACATCCTGCTTGTTCGCAGGTGGTCTTACCAGAGCCTGGAATAATCTGTGTTGGCATCAGGTGTTTGTGATCATGAGGCTGTCCCTTCACACACTTCATCCAGGCATATAGCTCCTTATCTGCAAAATAACATTGCCAATTATTTTACTTTACTTGCAGTGGTACACAGACAGAGCTAACTAACATTTTTCATACTTGTTCTAGTCAGAAACTGTTTTCTACACATACTGTAAGTCTTCTGTCCCGGTATCCTGTGTGGCAAAGATCTGTGTATGACAGCTTCTTTTCACAGTAAGAGTTTTAACAATACTGAAATTGGAAATAGCTGCATCTGTAACAGACCCTTGCCAATAACCTCAAAGTTTTGAAGTATATTCCCTCTATCACATCTAACAAGTCACCAATTTAGCACAAGCCAAAATCCTTTAGGAGTTCCTACTGAGGCAGTGAGACTCCCTTGATGAATTCTAGCACAGAAGAGAGACACGGTCAGGCTGCAATTGTATGGTTAATTTTATGTGACACGATCTGCGCTCCAACTAAAAGTGGCTGTCTTCAACCAGAGAGGGCCAAACAAGCCAAAAAGATGAACCTGTAGCTGAATTAATTCTCTGATTTGGCCTACCATGCAGCTGCACCCAAGTTACTGCTGGCACAAAGGAGAGGGAAGTCGAAGTCGCATCATGGATTTATGTCAGACTAAAGCAGGCATGAAACCACAAGTCTGTACGTACTGGTTGAAAATCATTTGTGGCAGCAGACAGGGCCTAACTAGTAGGGGAGAGAGGCCTTCTATAAAGTTTCAGGAAGACTGTCCCTGCCAGAAAAACATGCAGTGTAAAGACAAGACAGAGGAAGAATGAGAGCAAAAAACGTCTGGCCAATCAACTGGTCACCGATCTGCTATGTGATTCTGGGGCAGAAAGAGGAATACAATTTCTCTCTCAACCCCCAGTCTTGTAATCATGTCCACTGAACTAGTTTTGAGACTCTTCAAATTTTTAGTAATTTCCTCAGCTCTAGCATTGTAAACTAAGTACACTAAAGGAAGCATTTAGCATATTTAAAGCATTGTTTTCTTACGCTATAATAGATACATGATGTACTAAATGTTCCTTTCGGGTAAGTATTAGATTTGTTAGCTGTCTTCTAGTTTTTATAACTCCAAAAACATTGAAATAAATCAAACTAAAAAATCGAAATAGCATATATCTACTTAGTGTATTTCATCACTGAAATGCCATAACGTGGCATTCCACTTGATGGTGCCATGAACTGTCTGAATCCAACAATGGATGCACATTCATTCATTCATGTAGTAAAGTAATGAGGGAAGTCATTGATAAACATCTGAATATGGAATATTTAAACTTCTAACGGTCCTGCTGAAGCAGGGGGAAACCAGTGTATTCTCCGTTACATTTAACAACTGTAAAAACAACTACTGGTTCCAGGAAAAATGGTGTAACATAAAGTGCTATTATATAGAAATGGGTGGGTGGTTCTGAATTTTGTCAGAGTACCAAAGGAGAGATACACTCCACACGTACCCTACAGCATCATCAGAACTAAAGCTGCAGCGAGGGAAGCTATCGTACTGCTGCTTTTGCGTGTAATGTTGTGATGAACAGTAAGGAGAAAGTCTTCCCTGTTAGAAGACTGAAAAGAAGCCTTCTTCTGTATACTGCTTTTTTAAGCTGTGAAGATATTTTACTAAAATTTTCCTGGCTGGTTAACACGCACACTATAAAAAGCCTCTGACTGCATGTTCCCACTAGGGTAAATAATGTTCAGCGTATATCCCAAGCCACGTCAGATGGATGAACACACACATGCGCACATACAGACTGAAGTCGGTTAAGAGCTGCTGAAGCAGCCTCCAGCATTAAACATTAACAACTGTTCTTGGTGTTGGAAAACACCAACGTTAATTCCCTAGAAACTTCAGGATTTGATGGAAGTCTCTGGGAACATCCTATAACCGCAGCGTAGGAGGCCTCTCACTGCAAGCCAAGGACGAAGTGGATGAGTCTGTCCATTTATTAAAGATTTGCCATCTAACAGTTAAACTTTATTTTACTAACATTTCACATCTGTGACATTGTGCTGCTATGACAATCATGGAAATGCTTTTCAAAACAGCATTACACTGGAATCGGCTCCTGGCGCAGTGTCTGACGGCAGGACTGTGCCAGGGCACAACGCCTGCCACCCCGGGGAGGGCTGCGCCCTCCAACAGGCAGCCAGAGCACCAGTGTCACAGCCCAGGGCTGGATGGCCGGAGCATTCTTCCAAACCATTCCTCTCTTCAATTGCAACCAGGCTGGGTCACTCAAAAATCACAGGGTTGCAAGTCAGTCCTGTTATACTTCACTCCAGACTAAACTAGACATTTCCATTAAAGCACAGGAATTAGATTAAACTGAGTATGTGTGTACGCTGCTGGATTGTGAAACCTCCATTAACATTCATTTTAAATACGATGTGAAGTGTTTTTCTCCATCTCTTTCTTTTTTATAATAAAAAAGTAGGCTGTTAAGTCAATATGACAAACTATGTACTCCTGAAGGGAGGACTCCAGAAAGCACTCAAATCAAGGCAAGTCTTAACAGCAGTGAGTTACCATAAAGCAGGGAGGTGTAATGGACTGCCAGTCCCACAGCTGAAGAAAAAGATTTAACCTCGAAGGGCAAGGCACAAGCAATCTAAGACAATCTACACTGTAAGACTGAGAAGTGGACAAAGACCCAAAATAGCCCCCACAGCAGTTGCTTTCTGAATGACTGATTCTGCATCTACCAACAAAAAAGCGAAGCGAAAAAGATCCAAGAGAAACCAAAACACACTAGCAGTAATTTAACTTTACAGAAAGGCAGTTACACTAGTGGATCAGCATCTCTACAACAAACGAGAATAAACAGCCTATACAATACTCTAGTTCATAAAGAACTGACCTCTAGAACTTTTTCTTTCCTTTGCCTTGTAACAATCTAGGCAGACCACAAATCCACATTTTTGGCAGACCCAATGAATGTTAAATAATGTGGCTTCACATGCATCACACATCTCACGGACTCCTCTCACTGCTCTCTTCCATGCAATTTTGGCTGAAATACAAAATAAGCAGAATAAAAGGACTGAAATTTAAATGCAAAGCACAGAATGAACAGTCTTTATAGATGAAGCATTCATCATTTTCCCCTCAGATGCAACGGGGTGTGGGGGAAGGAAGTGATCCTTCACAGACAGACCATCAATATCTACTCCCCTAGTTGCATTACACAGCATCCCCATCAATGCTACAATCAATACACTATAAAGAAATTAAAGCATCCAAAAAACACAGGCTAAAATACTAGAGAAAGAATATTCCTGCTCAACACGACTGGGTTGCAATTACATATACTTTTAAACCCATGCGAAGAAGAGAGCTGGGGTTTTCACCTGACTGCCTATGGGACACATTTCACCTCAAGGGCAGTCACACTGGTGAGTTGGGCAGTTCCAAGTCAGCAGGAGGGCAGGGAGGTGCCTGTCCTGGAGACCTGGCTGCTAACTCTGCTTCCTGCCCCACCTGCAATCAGGGGAGCCAGCAGCCCATGTCCAGCCTGTGCCCATCTGCTGTGGGCCAGAAGGACGGACTAACTGTGGCTTTGGTGGGGAGGAGGCGACAGTGTTAGCACATGTTTTGCAGGGCCCACGCTGTCAAATTTTTCTCCTTTGTTTTGGGAAGGAGATACGTCAGAAAGAGTGTCTGTTGGCAGGAGTCGGTACCTGGCTCGCTGCAGGCCTTGGCTTGGAGCTGCCTGCTCTGGCTGGAGAGCGGGAGGCCAAGTTGGGAACTGAGGCTGCTCCAAACTCAACAGCAGCCTGGCCCCGGCCCTGGCCCAGCACAGCCACCAGCGCAGAGAGGGGGAACGGGCCGGCCCACTGAGGAAGGTCCCTGACCCTTCCCTAAACAGCCTAGGAAAATCCAACACGACAGTCCAGTGAAGGACTTGAAAAGCAATGGGTCATGACAAACATAAACACTCAGGTAAAACTGCACAACGCTTGAAGAGCATCTGAGATTTCCTTACCGTCTTTTTTCACCCAGGACATGGCTGTTTTCTCAGATGTTACTAACTGACAAAATTTATCACCTATGATATCTAGAATGTATTTAGAAGTTTCTAGGTCCAGTTCATCGTCTTCGTAGTTTTCATGTGTCCATAAACTCAGTGCTTCATCATCATACTGATCAGGAGAAGAGAAACCATCTATCCTAACCACTCCGTTCTTACTAAAAGATAACCTAAAAATGAAAACAAGACAGTTTAACTGCATGTGTCATTATATTCTGTGACTTACAGTTTACTTGCTAATTTACCTTACTGCTTATGTCTTACAACAATAAGGATTTTTTTACCTTCTTTAGCATCCTGCCATATTTAATTTAAAAATAAGTCCTACTGCCAAAAATGGTTTCAAAAGTGAACAGTAAGGAAGCATGAAAACTAAAACTAACTTTTTAGCACTTTTTGAATTTAGTTTACTCATCATTCTCGCTATACAACATTTATTTCTGCTTTAAAATTGCAGACAGGAAAATTCTCTTAATTTTCTTTTTGCCAAAGTTTGGTTCCACCTATTCCTCACCTTTAGTCTGACTCATATTTTCTAAATCTTTCTATCCTGCAGAAAGCCAGAGTTCAAACACTATATTTAAATCTTTCTAGGTAGAACAAATCACTAATACAAAGTAAGGGTTTTGTATCCGCTAATTTCTAACCTTTAAAGTAACTAAACACTTTCCTGTTATCCTACCCAATACCTCTCCACTAACCCTGGCTATATTTAGCTTATTTTAAAGCTGTAGCAATTAATTATTCCATCTTGCATAACACAGGATAATTCATTATACATATGTGAGTATTACAGTAGTTAAGGATTTTTACAGCAAAGCCAGTAAAATAGTCCTGAATTCAGAACTAAGTACCAAAAAAGATATTTAGATATGTATTTAATGAACAAGAAGAAATGATGCATTTTCAGTGATGACTTTGAACAGTAGTGCAGACTTTGTTTACAATTCAAGCCTTGCTATCTAAACACAATAATAATTAAACTGCTGTAAAATTTACCACAATGTATTCAAAATATCAAATTTTTAAATTCCATAACTGTGTTTTAAAATGTTGGCAAAACTCTATCACTGATGTTCTCTCCTTTATACAGGAGAAAAAAAAAACAACAAACAAAACAAATGAAACTCTGACACTGCCAGACTAGGAAGGAAACATTCTTACGCAGAAGGTATTTCAAGTCCAACACTGAAATGATTCCTGTAGGACTACCAAGTCTTGTAACTGAAGTTTTATGATAAAAAATTAAACCCAATCTAGGGAACAATTTCCTGTCCAAAACGAGGTGGATACATACTGACAACACAGCCCACGCACAAATTAAAGCCATTTTTTTTCTGTCCCGATAGCTGCGACACCTGCACCATGCTGCGTCCTGGAAAATTTTATTCCCCACATTCGAGTTTTCCTTGATTGGCCATTAATTGTGAAAAAGAAAGTCGCAGCTCCTCCCATCCTCAGAAAACGCCCAGAAAACCTTGAGCAGCGTTCCCACCATATACTGGCATAAGAACAATTATGAAATAAGAGCAACTCTGCGGTTGTACAACTTGTCCAGAATAACTGAAGTTTGCCTTTTGAAAATCCCACTTCAAATGTCAGACACCTGTGTAATAGTGATGGGCTATGTTTTCTGCTTGCCTAAGGTACACTGGGCAGCTGTTCTGATGTCTTTGCTATAAAGCTTTAAACAGCAATGAAGTCAATCCACAAAAGAAATAAGAAATACAAATGTAAATACTGCTAAATTAGATGGTGTCTTTTTATCAGGCAGACTGACTGAGCCAGAAAAATCAGACAAGCTCGCAAGCATGCAAGTCCTTTCTGAGTACTATTTTTAAAAGTTAAAACACCACATTACCAGGAAAATAGCTGTACTTACCGCCGAAAGTAGTAAAATCTACAAAATACTGGTGAGTGAGTAGGTTCTTCTCCTTTCTTACTTCTTATTAACCTACATTCTCTGCATTTTTGTAAATTTGGTCCTATTTCAGAGCAGGAATCATCCTGCAAAAAGGACTCTCCTGTTTGCTTCAGCTTCTTTACTTTGCGCCAATCTTTTAACACTGAGCGAGGTATACCAGCTGCAAAAGCAAGGAGAGTTTCAGATGAGGTAGTGGCAGCCCTTATTTGCAGAACCCAGACAGATCAGTCAGCGTTCAACATCTCTGAAAGTACATTTGTTACCTGTATCATATATTTCATTATTGCTTCCATCTGTCTGCCTGTCAGCACTGAAGCTTAAAAAACAGGGCTACCCATTAGACTTGCACAAGCAGGAGACACAGTTAACTACCTGCTGAGCTACCAGAAATACCTAGGACACTACTTTCTCTTATACTAGATGTGTTGTTCACTAAAGTCATCTTTAGAACCTCATTCTTGCAAAACAAGCAAAGAAATACAATACCACAAGAAAGAAAGGTTTGAATTCTGTTTCAAGTGAAGATGTATGCAAAAAAAGGCAACAACTTAATGAACGAAAGCAGAGCTTAAAAAAAAAATCCTACTGCTTCAAAATTTGTTTTTGCTGAGGGTTACAGAACGATTAGAGAAGAGCAGCTCTATTCACATGTAACTCATCTGAACTTAATGTAAAATATCCGGCATAAGGAAGAACAGACTCCATTTACTCTGTCAAGTTTGTTGGCTTTGCAAGGCTAAGCAGTACAATTCTATTTTCAATATGAAAGTCAGCAGATCTGACTCTGAGTAACAGGAGGAGCAAATCTATTGAGTAATATGTGCAATTTTCACATACACAGTTTGAAACTGAACCCTGTTGTTATTTAACCAGGCTTTCATTTTAATGACTTTTAAGTGGCACCAGTTTTATCTGCAAATAGATAGAAGCATTTGTCATTTTATTTACCACTACTCTGGAAAGTTCGTGTCCTGTAAACAGGGATCTGATGTAGATGACAGAGAGGTCAGGGTGCTAACTTTGGACTTGGTACCTGGGTTCAGATCTGCATTTTGCCAGAAATTGCTTGTGCAAACTTCGCAAGTGACAGACTGATTATGTCTCAGTTCAGAGCCTACAAAATGCATTCCCAACTCCCCCAAGATGGTAACTGGATTAAAATTGAGAGTAGAAAAGGCTGAAGTACAGGTTTTCTAATCCAACACGTTTTCTGTCTTAGAACAAGAGATCCTGGGTATCATCTGGAAGCTGCTAGACTCTCAAGCTCTGTGGGCAGGAACTTGGAAGACCCCCAAGGCTTGCAGGACTGTGAAATGCCTTGCTTTGCAGGAGGGAGCCTTGCAGCCTGGAGCTCTGAGCGCTCTGGCTAGCACACAGGCTCCTGGGGCTTTCCGAAACGGCACTGGGACAAAGCGGTTTTCAACCCTGGAAGTAACCAGATACCACCCACGTTGCATAACTACACCAAGCCCTAGATCCTGAAGCACAGTTATCTTCAGCCACCTATAGGGAGCCCAGGCAGCCGTCTCACGGGGACCTGTTCTTTCCTGAACGCTCCTCAAGGTTGACTAAGTTTTTGTACAACTCTTTGTGGAAAGTCCTTTTCATAAGATTTTCTTTTCATAAGAAAACCTCCGACCAGCTCTCTCTCAGAAACTGTAACAAAGTTCCCCTAAAGCAAACTAACAGGACTATCAGAAACGTTCATTTATTTAATGGGTCAAGTAGGAGAAATGGACAGAAAAACCCCAGGTCTGTGAAGATTCTGAGAGAGGATGGCAAGCACAAGAAGGTCTGTGAAGATTTCGAGAGAGGATGGCAAGCACAATAAGGTGTTACAATGGGACAGGCCCAACCTGTGAATGTGCAGGACACAGGCTGTGCAATTCACAATGGAATGTAACACCAACTCCTACCCATTTCCTGACCTAAGTTCCATGAAACACTTCCATCATTTATTACGATGTATGACTTCTATACTCAGGTTCTGCTAGCCAAAATGAGAAGTCACTGCCTTCCCTTAGGTAAACAATCCTTTAACAATAAACCTACAAAAAAATCTTTTGCAACAATACAAAGGTCACAAAGACCTAACATGTTACACATGTTTATTTGCAGTTTAGTTTAAGAAGTGAAACTAAGAAAGACTACAGACATGTTCTCCTTGATCTTCCCTTTAGTTGGGGGGGCAGGAAAGAAACACTACTATCACTGGACTCAAGCCAGAGTACCTCAGACAGACTGCAACACTTCCAGCACTCAGGACAACTTAGGGATCAAGTACTCTCGGATACCAGAACAGTAACTTTATACACTAGGCAGTGAAAGGCCAGAGAATGTAATTACAGGGAGCAGTACTCATTTTCTGACTACCTGTACTTTAAAATTCTTGCAAAAAGTAATTTTGTGGTAGACTTTCTCATACTCAACCAGAACAAAGGAACAGTCCTTGGAGAAGAATACATTGGGATAAAAAATAAGATAAGTTCTTAAATAAAATCCCTCATGTTGGCAGACCAGTTTCTCTTTTCAGATAAATCTAGTTACAATTGGCTACATGCTGCAGTACTACACTTCAATTGATATTTTTATTTCCCTAAATTTCTTTATTCCTTAAACAAGAGGAACGTTAACACCACGTAACACACATGCTAGTTTGGAGTGTGAAATGACTCTCCCTCAAACCTTCCATTAAATTAACCAAATCATAACAAAGTGGCATCAGGCTCTCAAGGAACTGCCTCTGGCTTTTTGATCAAAGGATGAATTAAAGTTCAACAATAAAGAATCTCTTCCTCCAGTAGTGCTCTAAAAATAAATGCATTAGATCTTTTCAAAAGATTTTTAAAAAAACCTCAATACAAATGGCACTATATGCACCAGTCTGTTGAGCTCTGATGGACAGCATAAACCAGTTTGTTTACTCCTTATTTTTAGATCAAGATCCAGTTTGTTAACATATATACAAAACGCTGAATTTCTTAAACCAGGATATTTAAAACAGCCTCAAGACAGGTAAATCTGGACCAACTCATTCACACAAGCATGCTTTTTCACTCTTCCCAGTTATCATGCATGACAAACCCTTCAGGATTAACACTGTTAGACTTCACATTAGTCTGTCTCTTCCAAACCAGATTAATATATACTCACTGCTGTTACTGCCACTCTGTAACTTCAGCTTGCTTTTTTCTTTGGCACTCCTGCTAAGAACACCATTCGGTTTTACTTCTTCTTCTGTATCACCCTTTTTTTTCTGCAAATCATTTTGTTTCTTTTTGTAAGTTGGCTTGGGCTGCCGTTTAGTCCTTTGCTCTGACTTGCTCTCGCTTTCATCAGAGTCTCCGCTTTCGGAGCCAGACTCATAAGTTCGTTTTGCTTTTCTCCTAGGGTGCTTATCTTCCTTTGCAAACTTATCTGCCAAGATTTTACTATCTATGTTATTTTGCAAATCATTTGATGTAGAAGCTATTAAATTGACAGTACATGGCTTAATAATTTCTGAAACACTGTTCCCTGAATTCTCTTTTTTATTAGTGTTTTTATCTTCCTCCGAATGCCTTGTTAGCCAAGCCTTTTTCAGTTTAGTGTGGTAGTTTGGCTGACTGGTCTGGGAAGTTTGCCCACTGCCTACAGAGTTCGCTTTGTTTATTGTATTACAGACGATAGCACTGTCTAGGGAGAGAGAGGTTGAAAATGTCTGATTTTTCACAGAGTTGGACTCGGTCTCACTGGTGTTACTACTTTTAAACTGAGCTGCAGCCAACGCTGCCTTGTGCTTTTTCAAATGGACAAAGTCAGTGGAGGTGGAGAATCCCGAGCTGGGCTGAGCAGCGCTGCCTGTCTTGCCAGCGGCGGGTGTAACCGGAGCTGGAGTGCTGACCTTGCATTCCTGGGCCTGCGCCACCGCCTGACTCGCCGCTCTCGAGGCAGAGCACTCCAGCGGCGCGCAGGCCAAGACCGTGTTCGATAAGGAGTAAGTCACTTCTGAACTACCCCAGCTTGACACGCTGGTAGTTGTTGCTGCTGATGCGGTGACATCCGTTTTGGTGCTGCAGATCAGAGTTGTGGTAGGGGTGACAGCACGAGGAATGCTGCCTTGCGAGACAGCTGGAAATTTCTTTTCATACTGTGTGCGAGCGCTGTCTGAGTTCATATTTGGCAGAATGATTCTTCCAGTCTCCCTGGCTTCCGCTGTTTTCAGGCAATCTGCTTGATTTGTCACAGCTGAAGATCTCTCACTAACTCGATCTTTGGAAGCAGACTGCATTACTGGTACACTATCGTATTTCGTGCTAGAAGGAGGACGCACAATAACAGACGCTGTAGCGGACTGTGACTTTCCACTCATTCTTTCAATGTGCCAATCTACTTTTTCGTTATTTGGGGCATTACTGGACTTCCATATTTCTGATAAATTCTGTTCAGAAGCACCCTTGTAAACAGTCTGAGCTTCCTTCGGCTCCGGTACTAAAGTTGGTGGTTTCTGCAACTCCTGTATTTTGCCACCACCAGCATTAACGGGTTGAACAGGGGTTAGAGTGGGAGGTGAAAGGCTGCTATAGCTGCTTTCCTTCTTCTCCAGGTTCTGGTGCACAGGGGGGTGAAACACAGGGGCTCTGTGCAAGGCAGGCATACTCCGGAGTGTATTTGAAGACGAGATTGACAACTGAGTAGGGCTCCTGCTGTCACTTCTGAAAGAGTTTACAGAGTGAGACTGCACCGACTGTGAAAGCTGCTCGGGCATCTTGCTCGCAGAGCCTTCGCTCTCTGGTTGGTGCTTAATTAAAGGTGGAGGTTTTGAAAGAGAAGAAATGTAAGAGGGCAGAGACTGGGGACTAGCTGCTGTTGAAGGACAATTAGTTTGCTTATCAACATACGAACCTGAAGCTTCCTTTGATGGGTATGACCTTGGCGGTTCATTTACCACACTGTTAGACAAGGTAGTGAAATAGTTACTCTGTGGCAAACTCTGTGGAACTGAATGTTTCATTTTATACAGTTCTGACACAGAGCGTTCTGCGTCTTTGTCATATTTTACTGAATGGCTTTTGGGACTCGAAGATAAGGACGTTACTCTGGAATAGTTCTCTCTCTCCCCCTCCAACGCCTTTATTTTAGCTGTAAAAGGAGCAACTTCAATACTTTCTTGGAGTATCCGTCTGTGTTCCTCTTTGTATTTGCTCAGTCGCTCCCCAGTCTCCTGTGGTGGCCTTGGCAGCTGGTTCAACATCGGATCTGCAAAATGTCTGTGCATATGGCTCTCCTTTGCCGTCTGCGCTCTGCTTTGCTCTAGCTCTGTCTTTACTGGTGCAGTTGTAACAGAACGTAAAGGTTCAATAAACGCTTTCCTCTCCAGCTCTCTGAAAAAGGTTAAGCAGACACAGGTTAGTCTGAACATAGCTCCACATGCTATGCTAAATGGAAGACCTTTCTTCCCATGCTCCGAACAAAGTTATCTATTAACACAAAATAAACTTTTCTTTATATTAGGTACAATTTTCAGAAGCCTTCAGATGACTCAGAAACTCAAATACCATTCCAAGTCAACAGGGCAGAGTCTGTTTTGCAGCACACTGACAAGCTTTTCTCTATCAGGCACCCACGTTTACAAATAAACTAAAAGGAAGCCGGGAGACAACATCAGGTGCTGAAACATACCCTCTCACAGAGAGCTAAACAGCAAACTTACTCTTTGTGATGCTCTACGATACTTTTGGACAGTGGCGGGCTGGAATGCGTTGTCAGTTTGAGAGGCCGAAGGGGATCTGCACTGGATGGTCGCACGGGAATGTGACTCAGTAAACCAAGGCTGTCAGCGGAGGTTACCGGGGTGGGCTGGTGTAACCACGGGCTGGGAGTGTTCTGTTAGCACCAACCAAAACAAGATCATCAAATCAGATTCCAAAATAACCATGGGACCCCAAGAGTTACCGTATCAACTCCTACCAATGATCAGAGTGAAGTAATGTACTTCAGCATCAAATCATACACAGTAAATATAATATTTTAAGTTACTTTTTGATCAGCTGCAACATCTGACTGTACATCCCATGGACTTGCAACATACAAAATAGTTCACACGTTTCAGAAGCGTTCTTAGAACATTTCATTTTCAAGTATTCAGGATGAATAGTTAATGACAGAACGGCAACTCAGGCTCACCAAATTAGCAAACCGATGACAGTCTGAGAGCATTTAACTTCAGCTACTAGTAAAAAGACCATTAACTCTTCAATGAATTGAAAGAAATATTTATTTCAGAAGACAAATATGGTTTAGTATTTGTGGAAAACAATTTCATCTCCAGCTTTGTAACGAATCTCAGTATAAGGGACAGAAGCATCTCTTTCCTGTGTGGTTTCTCTCCTCCCCCCAACCAAATGACTAAGTATGATAATCCTAATTAATCTGCTTTATTTTGCCAGGCATTTTTAGTTGGCGTAATTTCAGCAGCAGCACACTATTAAAACCATGAACGTACACGCCTGCCATACTTTGCAGCATGGCAAACGCACCGTACGTGCAATTTCGTGCTGTATACCTAAATACTCAAAGATGGGCAATACCAACCTCCTCCTCTACACACACAGGGATAGTCTTAATTTATGAAACTGGTTTTTAATTGACTACTCAGGTAAGTTTCTATTTTCTTATCTTCTCTAAAACTTGTGCAGTAACTCTGCAGAAAAGACCAAGAGCAGCTCTCTCTCTCTCTCCCAAGATCTGCTTAGGAGAAACACACACAGAGGAGCAGAAAGGCTTGGCACCCTCCTGAAGTGCTGCCCGAGTGCTTGTGACCAGCCAAGAAGGGACTGGCACAAGGGTGACCAGAGCTCCCGTGCAACCCCAAAGCCCCTCAGTGCTGCTTCACTCCTAACTCCTGGCACTGCCCAGAACTTGTTCCCTTCTCTGCTTCACCCCAGACTTGGCAACTCCCAGTTGAGAACTGCTGCAGCAGAAGGCGAGCCAAGAGCTCTCATGACACACACAGGCAGCAAAGAATAGATTTGCAGGTGCTACAACTTTGAAGTTCTGATTTCTATACTTCTGAATATTTAAAGCAGCCGCTTGGGTTTGCGCTGACAGTTTTAGCGCACACGTTTCCTAGGCCAGGAGTTCCCACGCTGTGGTGAGTTCTCACGAATAGACTGTAAGCTGTATTAAAGTATTATGCAAAAAAGGCGCATCACCTTCTCCCCAGAGGAGGTGGGGAACATCTGCTCGAGCACCAAGCATTGCCCAAACAGCTTTGTGACTCCACCTGCAACCATCTACGGCCCAGCCCAAGGACGGGAGGTGCCACGGCCACCTGTGGGTGGTAGGAAAAGGTGGCTCGGGAGCACATTTCCTTCAGCTCACAGACACGGCTCAGCCCTGAGCCCAGGGGGGGCAGCTGCGGCTCTCACAGCTGAGACACAGATCCCTTTCTGTGATTGTGGAACCCATGCAAACCGACTCTGGAAACGCCTGTTCTGGGTTTCTAAGACGTATTTAAAAAAGGCCTCCAGTGTCAGAGCCAGAAGACAAGTCACCACAAGACAATTGCCACATATCAACATAATTAAAAAGCTACGTGCCTTGGTATGCAGGGCTGCATGCTACAGGCAGCCAAAGTGAAAACAGTGTCTACTGTAAATTCTTTAAAATGGACTTCAGTATGGGGTGGAGCCGGCAGCAACATGAAAAGATAAATCCACCTATAGTTTTCTCTTAGGCTTTTCTTCTCTGCTGCGTTTGACTTTATCACATTTTAGATCAAACTGACTTCATATTACAAGGCCAACTCAAACTGACTGTTTGGGAAAGACTTAGCCACAATGGTTTGGCTTTTCTCAAGAATGAGGCTGGGGAAGAATAGCTTTCCCCATGATGAAAAAGAAAAAAAATCTTTATAACCATTCAGGAACTCCAAGCTTTGACGCAAAGGCTTACAATTTGGCAGAAGGACCACTGTCAGTGACATGCCTTTTGTGGTCCCTGTGAAAATCTGCCCAAATTAGGCCAAGTTGTAAGCCTCTAAAGATCAGTATGCACATGCTCAGTGGAGCTTTGATTGAAGCTGGCAGTAAAGCTCTCCAAACTTTCTGTCTGTGCTACACATGCTTCATCTTACACTGTTCTTCTAAGGTGCCTGCAATGAGCATTGCCATATCCCAAGCCTGCAGGAGCTGAGAAAACTTTTCCTGTAATTGCCACGTCTGCCTGCCAAACACCGCCGCCGCACTGGGCGCTAGGCTGAAAAACACAAACCATTTCTTCTGAGACTTCAGTGGTTATACTCAGCACGCAGACAAGAGGAATCACCCTGACTTGAATACAGAGGAGTAGAAAGCAGATGGGAAGGCAGGGATGTGTGTCAACAGGAACAGAAGGGGAGAAAAAGATATGCCAAGAGAGGGTACACAGACAGGTGTAAAGACAAGAGAAATTGGTGTACAGTGCAAGAAAGATTTATAAATGCGCGAGTTTTTCTCTTCAGAACTTCCTACTGGATTTAATACTCCTTCCATCCTAGCCTTTCTCCATTATTTAGCGAGCATACATGAAATTTCACTCTGAAGATGATTGTCCTACCTCTCCTAATACTTCCACAACGGTTTTCACAGTTCAAGGCAGCAAATGTTCACCTTGTGGACTTGAGGTCCCAAACCATCTGGATGACCTGACTCAGTCATAAACTAAACCCAAACACTTTGTCTTTCTTTACTTAGGAGATCAAGGTGTGGAAGAGCTTCCTACTCACATCCACTGTGAGACAGCTGTTACTGCTGGATTACCATTCCTAGTTCTTTGCCTACTCAGAAAACCCACCATCACCACACACTTGGTGCGACACAAGCTATTCAATCTGTACCTAGAAACAGCTGTTAGGAGACACCAGCCCCAGATAAACACATCATTAAGAAACGAGCTCAACTTACCCTTCTCAAGGAAGCCTCCGCGTTAACAGGAGTTTCTGGGTGGACCCATTTGGAGGAGGGCAGACCGAGTCCTGAGTAAGCATGTGTTCCGTTTGGATACTGCCAAATAATTGGATAAAGCCCTAGCTGATTATAGGAAGCAGAAGGATGAGCTTGTCCAAGAAGATGTGGAGACTGGTGTTGTAACATCTGTTGCTGCTGCTGGTGTGCTAATGCCAAATGGCTTAAGCTGCTAGCATGAGCAGTCTCTAGTCGCGGATGGCCACCCAGCAAGGAGGCAGCAGGCACTCCGGGTAACACTGCAGGAAGTAGATGAGGGTGATGAACAGAATGGTGAGATGCGGTACTAAGGGGGTGGGTGTTAATAGCGGACAAGGGAGCCTGAGCTGAAGACCCAGCTAGCAGATGGGATGAACCAGTTAATGCAGGATGATGAGCGTTTGGATTTAAACAGGTTCGGTGGGATGAGGAATGCAGAGGATAATTATGCTGATGCAAGTAAGGTGAAATGTGATTAGTTCCTGTTTCTTGTCCAATCAGAGTGGGGTCCCTGTACACCGTGAAATGTTCATTCTTGTCAATGATAAGAGGACTTTTAGTAGCTTCTAGAGCACTAACTCTAGCTGGAACTGGATGAAAACTAGACCTAGGCAAATCATGATCAGTTTTATTGGCTGACCTTGTTAATCCAGTAGCATGGCTGTTTTGGGAACTAACCTTAGACTTCACAGTATCAGAAGATTGGGTGAATTTAGGCTTAACATCAGGTGACTTTGTTTTAGGATGATCAACTGAAGCACTAGGTTTTGACTTCACAGAATCGGGGACTGGACTTTGTTTATGCAGTTTACTCTCTTCTGCTAGAGAAGCTACATTTAACGAAGACATAAACGAGCCATACTGCACTTTTTCTTTTTCAGGATTTAAGTGTTCATTTACCGATAACGTTTTGACAACCCCAGGTTGTATCAAATCCGTTTTGTTAACAACACTGCTAACCCAACTTTGATCAGCTTCCTGTTTTCTTGCTTCAAGGAAATTTGCATTTGCAAACTGCTGTTTTAAATCACTGCTGTGAGACTCTATTTTCTGAACCGTTTGCAAACCAAAGGTACTTGCAGCATTATCCTGGCTCTCCTTTTCAGAGTTGTTTTCATTAGTAATGTCAACAACACATTTCGGAGTAGGAGGTCTGGGTACAAATTGCTCATTTTTTAATTCCGCAGTATGATGTTTTTCTGCATTGCACTCTTGAGCATGTGGATCCTTGGCATTCTGCTCATAAGGTGTTGGCTGCTCTGCTGCATGGAGTGAAGATTTTTCCTGCTGATCTAAGACTGATGACTTCAGTCTTTCTGTCTCTTCGTGTTTTTTATCCTCCTGTATTTCATCCCATGGAGAACGCCTATCTGTTAGTGTCTGTTCTACTCCCTCAACAGTTTGGGATTTTCCTTCTTCTCCATTTATCTTTGAAGTGTTCTTGCTTTTTAACTCATTTTCCGAATTTTGCTCTGAGGACGAATCCGTTAATCTTTTATTTGAAATTTCCGAGTCACTGCTCTCAGAATAATCTGAGATATTGTCTGTCCGCAGTCTCTTCATATTTAATTTTTTTTCATCCTCTTCAGGTTTTCTTCTTTTACTAAGAAAGTGTTTATTTTTGGTTTTGGGGTTTTCTGCAAAAGATAAAAGCATGTCTATCACATTTGTAGTCTAACACAGTTTTAAGCAGTTCTCCCTCCCTTTCTAATAACTCCTTTTACCTCCTCGACTTATATAATCGTATCTTTCTTCTTTCATCTTCTCTTCATCAGGCATGCTGCTGTCAGAGCCTTTCCTCTTATTTGGCCGAGTATTCCTCTGTTGCTGGTGCTGGTGAGAATTCTGTTTTGGTGCTGCAGTTTGGGAATTCATTGCTGGTCTGGGACTATTTGCTTGTGCGCGTGTATAATGACCCTAAAAATAATTTTGTGGTTAACAGACACAAATGCAATTTTAATTAGCAACTTAAAACATGTATTTTTAATATTCACAATATTAAAAAATACTTAGGTAAAAAGATAAATATATCTACGTGGACTGTGTTGCTGTTCTGGTTGGAACGAGATCGTCGGCGCGAAGTGATGCCAATATTTTCACCTTTCAACAAAGAGTGAACAACATCATCTAGAAAGGTCATCTGAACCATAGAAGGATCAACATTCTGAGGTTCTAACACCTGGTTTATAAAAGAAAAAAAAATAATCAGCAGATGTTCAGACGCTTCCCAATCTGTATTTTCTGTATTAGTGTTCACTCCTCTATTTTGTGTTCTAAAGACTAATGAGAGAAAAGCCTACTTAATCCTGACAAGCAGAATTGACATATGACTCTCAACAAAGGCTAGCAGAGTAAAATCAAAGCGAATGTGTCTTTAGATATCACTGTAAAATTATTTTTTTAAATAAAGAGTATCCCACCACCACTTCCTCTCCCCCTTCACTGACCTGCAAATTTGAAATTAAGACACTGAGCTCTTCACAGATTAACTCTTAAGTAGCAATTACTATATACAAGTATTTTATAAAATTTATTTAATATACTATAAAACGTACTGCAGAAGCACATTATAATATTGCTTCCAACAGAAGCAAAACTACTGAAAGAAAGGAACCAAAACGACTGGAGAGAACTACAAGATCTGTAGAGTGTTACTAGTGAGAGATATTTCAGAAAGAAGGAAATGCTAACCATATCTCTAATCAATGTGTCACAAAGTGAAAAAAAATACTATTTGGAGAAAGCTAATTAGAGTAAATTAAGGGAAAGAATGGATTTGAGCATTAGACTAGCCTTAATTTTTTATTGTCACACATGAATTTGTCAGTCATGTCAAGGCAGACCAGTCATTTGCTGTATTAATGTTGAGTCATTGGTTTGGTCTCCTGAAATATATAATTCATTACTGCCACTGAAAATACCAGTATTAATTCCTTTTCTAACATCAACTTCAGAAATACAACTAAAACCCACCACAGTAAATGTAAATTGGGGCTACAGTAAATGCTTAATTCAATAAATTGCGGAAGGTGGGTATTTCTATTGCTTGGAAGAATTAATTGCTACTGCAGTGCTAAAACATTTCAGTGCTGAGAACAGAAATTCTCAACAGAGCTGACAGGGAAGACCAGTTCTAAAAACTAGATCGCTTCACTTCAAAGACTTCACTAGTCAAATAGTGACAGCAGAAGGAAAGCAAAACTGTAGGACTGGTATTAATCATATCATTGCACAAGCGTTCAGCTCCAGGATGGTTTGAACTGCCAGGCCAGTGCAAAGTCACACTATAGTTTCAGTGCTGTAACAGACTCGCCCTGCCGGAACTCAACACTCAGTGTGTTTCAGAGTACCACAAAAGAATTTTAAAACCTCCCAACGCGTAGTTTGCTCGAAGCTTGTTTTCCGAGTATCACATATCGAACTCACCTGGTCATTCATAACAACCATAGTGCGGGTGAAGAGATCATGATGAGTAATGATACCAGTAAACCACTGGGTGGCAGAATCCTGTCTGTACACTCTCACCCTATAACCATTTAAGGAGTACGGACCTTTAGAAGGGGAAGAAATAAAAAAAGCCATTGAGGAATTCAGAAAAGAAAAAAAAAAAAGTATAAATGAGTTTTCCTGGTTTTTTAAGTTTCATAGCAAACATACAGTACGCCTGGCATAGACAGCAAACTGCAGGCAATTCTGGCACAGTACTGCCCGTGGATTTTACTTTTATTCAGGAAGACATTTTGAAATGCAAATGGTACATTTAAGTATGCTTTAAGGTCAATTCTGCTAACATTTTCAACATACAATTTTCTTATCTAACTAAATCTTTCTGCAACCATGATGACAAATGATGGGAAAATTCCTGCCTACAAACAGCAACCATAGAAAAGTAATCTGAAAGGCTAGAAAGTGGCAGCAGCAGGTTATACAGAAGCTATTTAACAGGCTAGTCACATGCCCAGATGCTTTGCTGGCGAAAAGATTTACATCTTGGTGGTTAGGCTCTGCATCTGCCAAGCCTTTCCCATAAGTGACCACAGAGCTTCTCTCCATTACAGCAGCAGGAAAGGCAGCCGAGTGATCCCATCCCTGCTATGGCCACACAGAACACGACAAACCACACACACTATGAAGACTCCAGCTCTTGTTTTCAGATACATCAACTGCAAAGAAACCCTGGCGCACGGTCCCTTTGCAAAGATCACTTTAATTCGCCTCCAAAAGCCCATGGGGGTTGGGGAGGTAAATATGATACAGTACTTACAGGTGGTTTCAAGACACAGAAATTGAGATTCAACAATTTTGTTCAAGTTCAGTGTCTCACCTGATTATCGGGACCCTAAGTTTCATCACACTTATGTGTTTATATAGCATTTTGTATGACCAAGCAACACGGCCACCGAGTTCAGTTCCAACTGTGTGGGTTTTGCTACTTCTGCAACCAAACCCCAGATCCCAGGTCAGGCATCCAGGAACGGAAGCAGAACTAGCCCATGACAACCGACAAGAAGCCTAACTTGAATGATTTAAGAGTGCTTAGTTGCTCAACTGCACAGGCAAGGCCAGAATTCCCCTGTCTTTCCTAAAGATAATTTTTTCCAACCCCTGCCCAGTACATTGAGCAAGCTCAAACATCTGCAGCAAAGAGGCCAGGGAACATGCAGGTGGCAGCTTTCTCCAGTAAAATATCCATATTCACACAACTGGATCCATTACACCCTCCGCACAACAACAGAGTGTGTGATCATAAGGACCGTTTCTCATGTCAACATTTGAGAGATCAAACTAAGTGCAAAAGCAGTAAAAATTTAGACATTTCCAAGTGGTCTTAGGGTTTAATTTTGGAACATTAGCAAGGCCTTTTGAAACACCTCTTGCATGTGATTATCTAAGTTTTAAAACAGCTGGGAACAGGAACACTGTGTTGATGGCACCCTTTTTTCACCCACATCCACATCACTTACTGCACAACAGAAACCTCGACATCCACTGAACCTTCTGAGCATTAACTCATCCCCAGAGCATTTTTCCAGCTGCACAGACAAGGGTCAGAAGTACGCCAGCACAGGCACTGCCAATCACCAATCCATATGGGCAGAAAGAGAGGAAGAATCTACAGGCTTACGTCTTACATTCCTGGTCTTGGACCAAACGGGGTTCCCGTGGGGACACATTTCCTGATGGCTTCTCTCCAACCCTTACTCCATATGCCCCTGCAAACGCCTCCAGCTCAACTCCCACACTTGTGGCTGTCTGACCCAACAGCATTCTCCATGTCTCGAACTTTTAACGGCTGTCCCAAAGCTCTGCCTTGTTCAGACAGTCTCAGTAAAATTTTGCCTGTGTCTCTCTCTTTGTGCAAATTTCCCATTCCTACTTCCCTATCCCAGCTCCTCCCTCCTCTCTTGCATCCTACTGTTAACTGCTCAATGATTTGCAATCTCTTGCATAACCAGAACCAGCCTCCCCCTCTCCCCAGCTTCTTGTCTCGTTTTAGCATTTACGATTCCAGGCCACTGGCTTCCAAGTCCTTTCCCAGTCTTCTCAATTTACAAGCTCCATCCATCCTTCTCCATCAGCTTCCAGCTTCTCTTATACTCTTCTGCACTGACCCAGTGCCAATTTCTTTCTCCTTACTCCTTGTTCTAATCTGCCTCTGTCTTGCCTTCATCCCAGCTGTTATCCTATCTATTTTTAAAAGGGACTTTATCTACCTTTAAAAACTGACTTTTTTTTCTTACATGCTGCTAGACTGTCAGGAAAAAGGAGGAAGATTTAAACTGTGGTCATGCAACACAGGACAGCTCAGCTCCAGCCCAGCCCAGCCCAGCCACAAGCAGCCATTACAGGAAAAGCCTGGCTTTGTCTCCAGTCCCTGGCTGAATCACACTCAGCTACACATTGTTGAAACAGCCTGTGCAGTACTATCAGGAAATATCTTCAGGGCTGAAGCACACTCAGTGGTTCAAGAGGATTATTACACATACAGCCTGAGATTGTTGTGATAATAAATCTAACAGGAAAAAAAAATTAAAAGTTTTTAATTGTTAAAAATCAAATACACTTTACTATGTTCCTTGAATTGGTTTTATTTGTCCCAAAAGCTTGCAACTTGGCCAAGTTTGGGAGGAGTTTGGTTTTTTAAAACAAGAAATAAACTACTTTCCTGCCAAACCTACAATCTTTACTGCAAAGCGGGCTGCTGTGACTGCCACCGAAAGAAAAGGTCACAAGGGCCAATTTTTTTCTTTAGTCTCATTCTTGTAAATAATTGGACCAGTTTTGACTAAAATTCCCTCTCCTCTAATAGGCACGTTTCTTTTCAAACATTTGGAACCCGATTTTAATGTTTTTTCTCCGACTCTCCTCTTCCTTCAGATAATATGCATTTTAACAGTGATAGTCTAAGTAGAAAATACTAAGATATGAGATGAAGGCTTCAGCTTCATAGACAAGGAAAAGGCTAGATCCTAAAAATGCTGTAGAGGATGAAGTACAAGAATATGGAAACCACCTTAATAGATGCGTCTAGACAAGGCAGAACTGAAAGTGTTGCTTAGATTTCAGGGAACGGGAAAATGGTAATAACGGTAAAGAAAACCAGAGAAGGGAGGGGAGGAGAAAAGAAGGATAACGTGACTAGATTACAGCAGCTAGCACTGCTAGAGGGCTGTCTGTAAGTCACTGAAAGGTGTGTGCCAAATGCAAAGTCTCTGTGACCAGGAGCAGATTATGCCCCAGGAGAGCGTGAGAGCAGTCCCTGCGAGCTGACCCCCATCCCACGGGCCCTGGTGGTGGATGGCATGTCAAGGCCCAAGGAAGCGTCTGGCTCTCCTCAGGCCACGCTGCATCATGTGAGGTGAGCAAGTGGAGTTGAACTGCAGCTTCTCCTTAGATGAGGAGAGCTTGTCTGCAAGCACTCGTGGATTAGGTTCATCCCATCATCTAAAATACTCCTAATTTGTGCATTTCTAAGTATCCAAGCATCTATTTGAGAAATTACATTAGATTTTATATATATAAGACAAAAATACAGCTCCTGGAGTGATGGGATGTAACCGAGTTGTGTGGACGATGGGCTGGCAGTTTCTTTTAGATAACTATTTCAATATTGCTCAGGTTTTGCTCAAGTATTGATTCTGTATCAGTGTACACAGAGGCTTTAATAATTTTCTTATTATTGTTAAGCTAATAAAATAAAATAAACAAACTCATTTTTAGTTTCTTTTTCATATAGCTCTAATTTGAGTTCACATCACCTCTCAGTCCTGTTTTGGCTGCCAATTTCATCAGCAGACTATTAAGTCATGTTGTATTTGAGAATACTATGACAAAATCCAAAATGACTAACACCAGCATACAAATTTACTATCTCTACACAACTCCACACATTGCTTTTTTCAGCATCCTTTCTCTGTGGCCCATAAGAATAATCACACCTAGTCAAATTCTGCAGAAGGAAAGACAAAAGCTTTTACTGTAACTTCAATATTATACTTACCATGTTCCTTTGGTCTTCTAATCTTAGTTTTATCAAAGAAACCAGACAGCAAGCAAACCTCAGTGCCAATCCTTAAAATATGAGATTATTCACTACTCCCCTCCCAGTCTTAATTTACAGAATAAATGCTTATGCATTTTTGTCCTGAAATTGCTTTACTGCTTGCCTGGGGATTTTAACCCAGACCCACAGAGGTTAGTTTCTGCCTCCCACTGCTAGAAATGCCTCTGTAGAGCTGCCTTGTCAATTCTGTAGGAAGTTAATGAATATACTGCAAATGCATGTAATATTTTTATGATCAGCAAGATTGAGCCAAAATAATTTATTCTAATTCATATTAGTTCTCACATAACTTGGATCTACAGTGTGAAAATGATGTATGCATTTGCTGCAACCTTCCAGCACTAGAATTGAGTTACAAAATCGTAACTGATTTGAAAGGCACTTTTCCGTCAGGGGGTGAGGGTATGGGGATGTGAAAGTATTCTTCATCTGTGACAGAACTGTGAAGAACTACAAGCACAGGCAGGTATCTTAGAAGTTATCACATAACAGCAACACTAACAGAGCACAAAACAGTTTTAAACATGCTAAAAGGTGTGTGGTTGCCATTCATACACACTTATTTTCACAACAAACTTTATAAAATATCGACCTTCAGACTAATGATATTCAGCTTTTGCTGTAATCACTAAAACATCAAACAAGTTAATAACAGTCTTCTTACATAGTCTTGTTTTCTTGTATTAACAGATACTTCCAAAAAATAACTCCATTATCACAAACGCTATGGGATGAGTCCCACACAACTAATGGCCTTAAACTAGCTAACACAGAATAAAAATAACACAATTTCCCACATAATTACCTTGCATAAAAATCTCCTGAACCTTTTGTTCCTTTACCCAGGCTTTTACCTCCTCATGTAACTGCGGGTTATCCCTGAGAACTGGGTTTAGACTGTCTACGTCGTCCTAAAGTAGAGATTAAAAAAAGAACCATATGTTATGTTTACTTGTAACATTTCTGTTTATTTTCCTAGATGTATTTTAGAGTACAGTATTAAGTAGTTTGATGCTAATTTTGCTGATTGCCTACAAATCCCTGTGTTATTTTTAGAAAAAACTTGAAAGTATAACATAGTGCTAGAAGTTATTTCATGGGAACATGGTATGTCAGATCCCACATGTGGCCAGACTTGTAAGCTATTAATAGGATCACACTTTCATAAATACTGTCTTACTACGAGCTAAAATTCCCTCTAAAAGACTTCAAATGTTTACAGGTATGCAGAAAGAACTGTTTAAATAATGATTAAGTGGTTAAAAAAATAGTAACAAAAATCTGTTTTCCATATCTGTAAAATTTAATATGGACATATTGAGCATAAACATAGATATAAAACCCACAAAGATAATGCATAAGAGATAGCTGTATTTTAAGAGAAACAAACATTCTGCAAGAAATACCATTACTAATTTTCAAATATGTAGTCCTTTGTTAATTAAGTAATTTCGAAGAAGACATGCTTTAATTTTTATTACATTCAGTTCTCCTGGAAAAGGTTCTTTTTCACTCTTTGAGTAGGACATCATCTGGGAAACTGAGACATATTTGGTGGCACTGTCCTCCTAACAAGGAAAAACTAGGCACAAAACACTGGTTCATATCCTTGAAAGCATGGCTTAAATCATCATTCATCTCCAGACTCTTAGAATACCTATTTCTCTATTTCAGAGCAAACTTGCTATTTCTGCCTTTGAAGCCGTGGCAGAGAAATAAAGCTGCATAGCAGCCTGGTGACTCCTCATACAGAAGATGGCCTTGGAAATTCGTGAGCTGTAGGAACATTCATTTGTGCCAAGAGAACTTCAGACAATGAAAATAATCAGAGCGATTCTCCACATACAAAATGTAAAATGTTTTATCAGTACTGCAGCTGAGATCAAGTAATTTCTTTCCTTGATCTCCAACAAGTTCCTTGATGTTTCACAATTTATTACGAAGAGTTCCAGCCATAGAACATAAAGATACAAGCAACACTCAGGGAATTGTGCATTGCTGCCAGGCCCTCAAGTGACATGAGCAATTTCTCTCTATTCATCTGGATGAGATTATTCCTGCTAACCCACCGATCACAGGATGTCTATTTCAAATTCAAAATTCACTTCCTGACACTGGATGATTTGCTGTGCTCCATTACAGAGAATGCATCAATGCTTCAGTTAATAGAGAAAATTATTTTCTCTCATGCTTTTGAAAAGGATATGGCCTCAGATCCAAAAGGAATGGTCAAGATGATCGCTTTAATACACGTAGAGTGGAACAAAGTAAAAGTGAAGGGGAAGATCAACAGGACCTCTACCACTACGTTATAAACAGTTATGTTGCTGGCAATATCAGAGGCACAAGACGGTGAATGCCAAAATTTATTCAAGGATGGCAGACTAGCAACACACTTCCTCTCCCAAGGCAATCTAAAAAGTGTATCAGCTGTTCTACTTTCCTGGGCAAATCCATTTTTGCACTGATCCTACACAGAGAAGCAACACAACCACTGGAAAGAAGGAATGATTTGCCAGGGGAACCCAACAGGCCCTTGAACTGGAGCTTGTGTGATGATCATTCATCTGTCCTCCTTGCTATGCACTCTCTTTCACAGCAGCCTCAAGAGATTCCTGTACCAATAATTTCCCCCCTCAGATCCACAAGCGTTAGACCGAATCAACAGGCTGAGGCCCTGCAATTCTGGAAGTCTGACTTAAAAATGCAAGTTAGTATACAGATCTCGTACATTTTGAGTAATTCATTCAGTCCTATCTAAGAAAAGGTGTATCTTCATTTCAAGACTATACACACTGATTATGTACCTTGAAGTCAGACCTTAACTAATAACTCTTAACATTCTACTTCAATGAGTTCTTCAGGCAAAGTATTTGAGTCTCTACAACACCTTCAGCCACTTTTGATTTGTTTCTAAAGGCACCACACGCTGCCACTTTTTTTTTAAAAAAAAAAAAAGATTTCACATCCTTTCTAAGCATCTTTGCGTTCTTTGAACTTGACACTGAACATACTGACGATCCTACAGACAGGACATCTGAATCGTTTTGGTTGTCCTATTCAGGTGCATGATTTATCAGTACCTTTGATTGAGAGTGCTTCACATGAAAACTTAAAAAAGGAGACTGCAAAGTCCATTTTGTACTTGCCTCACTCCTGGAGAAAGATGAGCTCATCTCAAAGATGAGCTATAAGAGGCCCAACTAAGTCTGCAGATCCATTTCACAAACTGCATGCAGGTATGCCTGGGATTACGTAGAGAAATATCAAAGAGAATCCAGGGTTTCTAAATACACATTTAACATATCATCAATCACTGAAAAAAAGTGTTTTGCTTCTAGACATAAACGTCTATACATTGATCAATAGAAATCAGTACACCAAAACAAAACTGTAACTCACAACTGAAGCTCAGTACCAAGATAATAAAAAACGGTTCCTGAAATCACAAAAATTCTGTTCTTTTGTGTACATATTACATTTATCTATGAAAAAATGTGTGTGCCATGACTGACCTCTTTCCACTATTAATCTTAAAACTGAGCATCTAAAAGCCAGGAAATTAATTGCATAACGTGTTAAACTCTAAGGTAATGGCCTTAAGCACCTTGTTTTAGCACACAGCACAAACTTTGGCAAAACCAGGGAGAACAGGGCAAGAAGCAGGGCTGATGACTTGCAGCCTCTCCCGTCTTAGCACTGAAGACAAGCAGATGACTCTGCAATGCCCAGTCCTTTTCCTCACCCTGTATTTATATTGCTCAAGAAACAACAACTCTGTCTACAGATTTGAACCTTGGCAATTATGACCTTCAAGTTTTCCCCTCCTTCTTGCTTGAGGTAGCAAGATTGACAGACTAACCCACAGAAGAATTAAATGCCCTGTAGGATTTGTCTCCAGACTTTTCCTCATCTCAAAGTAGCTTTACCCACAAAATTAAGTATGGCACCCTCTCCTAGACTAGTTTTTCCATGAGTCCTGGAATACCTCCTCCAGGAGGATGCTAACGCTGGTTTGAAATCCTTATGAAATGCAAATCAGAATGCAAATCAAATAAATGGGACTGCAATTTTCTTCTTTAAATCTACTGTAGGAAGCTCTTTATGTGCTTCATACAGCAGCGCTCCTTGCTCCACAAATGACTACATGCAGTACTGGGAAGAAGACAAAGGGCATACGGGCTAGAAAGATATGGTCAAGATAATCCTTCCTGCCCTCCTGCAGGACACTCACATGAAACAATGTGACTAAGAGAAGCTTGCCAATCCATATAAATTTTTTTAGATCTTTGCTGCAATTCTGCCTTCTTTCCAGACCAAAAGAGGAATTCACATCTCGTGGAGTGGACTTTTTGCTTAAATATCTGAAGAATAACTTGAGGCAGCTGCACTTCTTTCTAGGTGATAAATCCCACCTGCTGGGGACGTGCTCAACTCCTTCTTAAAGAGTTTAAGAAGTTCTGAGAAGGACAAAGAATGAAATTTTCCCAAATAACAAAGTGATCCAGTGTTTTTCTGAGTGTATCTGTTATTTCTTCTGGTGTAAAATGATAGAGCAGGTCAGAAACTACAGACCATACCCATCAGGTTAAAGTATCGCACTGCCCTAACTATAAAGTAGAAATCTTTGTTCAGAGAAGCATTTTCAGAGAGTTTATTTGGACAAACATAATTTATCATTCAAAGCCATGGCTGAGCAAGTACAGATCACTTACAATGCTTTGAAATTCCTTTAAGTCATGATCAAACAGGAATTTCAAAGACAGTACCCACAGAAAAACAAGTCAAAATGCAAACACATACAGAACTCTCCTACTCGAGCACCACCCACAAACAAAATACTGCCCAAGATACCGAGAGGTATCCTTGGATGAGGCAAACCTGCGCGCTGCCCAAAGACCATACAAAATGCCTTCTGAAAGGCTCCAGTGACCGCAAGCTCCTTTGTTGTTTTGGGCAGCCAGGCATGTCAGCCAGCCAGGTGGGAACACCTGCAGATTTCCACAGCTCTCCGCCTTCCCAACAAGACCTGAACTACTGACATAAGATATTTCCTCAGCATTTTAAAATCATTCTCTAAGTCATTCTTCACCAACTTGAGAGGCTGAAATGAGTTCATTACACTGAGAGATGAAACCCTGGAGCACAAACAACTAAGAAGTGGACTCGAGTAGCTGCTCCTACCTGCGATCACACAGCCTGTATGCTGCTTCTGATAGGCTAGAGATATCCCAGTCAGCTCCATTTTCAGTGGAGAACTGACAATATGCATTCCAGGAAAACCAGTCCTGGAAAAACAGTGGCTTTTGGCACTAAAAAGGCTTAAAGCAGAGACCTGAAGACCAAGTCTCAACACACGCTGTGTGTTAGGAACCTGCAAAGGTTTATCTGAGAAAGCGCCTTCCTTGGCCACGGTGTCTCTGCATTTAGCTTCAATACATCAAGGATATCTTTTTAATATCAGCAGGACTCATTTCAGCTAGTGTTTTACAGAGAAAGACTAAGTAGATTTTGCAGGCCTCGCAAAGGTCAACACCACATTAGTCCTCACCATCTGTGGCTTAATTAACTATAGCTTCCTCTGGCTGCTTAGAGGTTTTCTGATAATTTAGGACACGAATTAAATGAAAACTAGTACACAACCAACTAGAGAGTCCTGTTTACAATGCTTACGCAGTATGCAGTGCACATGGCAATGAGCATTTTGTTAGTACTTTAATGGTAGAGGAACCACATTTAAATTACAACAGTGCAAATGAAAAATTCCGAGATCAAAGTGTCAAAAGCTCGATCCTTCAGTTTTCTTGTTTCCTAAGTATCTTGAAATCAGTTTCTATAAATGACCCCCCCACCTGTTGTTTTCCTTTTTGCACCAAATCATTTGTACAACTGCATGGAACTTCACCTGCATAGAAATTAAATTTTGAAATTACAGTCTGAAAAACAAGGAACAAGGTAAGTCAACACCTGCCAACCAACTGTCACAACAGTCTTCAGAGAGCAATGTGCAGCAAAAAGTATTGTTTTTAAAATCTAGACTGCTAAGACTTTATACTAGTCCTCTAATGCCATCTTTTAGAAATTATTTTTCTTGCATTAAAGAAAAAATTAAATACCTCATGTGCACCCATCCTCAAACACATCCATGCATGTTTTTACCCCTCGTTTGAAAGGTCTGTACAATTCTCCCCTTGTTCTCATTCCTTTATAACTAGTCATTCTTTTTTCCTCTTCTCTTTCACTGTGTCACCTGACATATCGGATTATATCACTGACCTGTAATCTCTTCCACCGATTATAACTTTTTAACAAACCTTCAATCTTAATATTGTCCTGCCTAATATCTGAGTGAGCAGGGGAAAAAAAACACAAAACAGTGACCTGAAAATCTGTATAGGCAGTATATAAAAGATCTTAGCAAGAACACCACCTATTAACAGGCAGTATTGCTCTGCCATGCTCCAAGACGTTTTTCCCCAGTGGCAAAAGATGAGAATCTAACTAAAACACAGGAAAACTGGCAGCAACTGGCACCCCTGAAGGTATCACTGGTCAACAGTATATTCCTCCTTCCCTTCTGCCAAGTGAAAGGCCACCCCAGCTGCCAGGCCGCTGCAGGCAGGAGGTCAGAGAGGCGCCGAGGGCTGCGGGGCTGTGCTGCTCCGCACAAGCCAGCCCAGAAACGCCTGTCCAGAGGGGACGGCTCCAGGGAACACACCCACCCGAGCCACCACGTGCCCCTGCAACTAGGGCAACCTCCCTCCCGCTCCAGGCTTCTCATGAAGGGCAACGCCAGCCAGCAACACCAAGGCTACAGAAGGCAAGAAAGTTTTTTGGAGAGATCCTAACTTCCAGTTTACCTTAAACAGCTTTGTCTGAGCTGAGAGAAGAGGCTTAGGCTTACCAGACGACGCTAGTGCTTTCTATGTAAACCCAACCCACACTTGACCTATTTTCTGCTGTTCCCAGCGCGCAGTCACAATTTACCTCGTTCAAATCCAGCAGCTGCTGGGCTACATCTGAACCAGTTAAGTCAAGCTTGAAGGCATAACCCTGACCCCTAGACCAGAAACACAGTGGAGCTGAGGTCAGCCCTGCTCACACGTGCGCGGAGGCACGCCGCGTGGGGAAAGGCAGGGACAGGCAGTGATGCTCGCTGCGTGCAGAGGCCAGGCAAGAGAACAGGGGTAACGAATCCTTTCCCAGCAAGGGGCTCTAAATGCATTGTTCCAACAAGGACAAATGTTTAGAGACATTCTGGACCGCAAACATTTAAGATTAGGGGTTATTTTCAGCCTGTCCAGCAACAGTTTTGTTTCTATAAATAGACAGAACTACAGGGAAAAGAGATGAGGGCTAAAAATTTTATAATTTTCCATCTGTCAGTAAACTTAACATCTCTCAGGAAAAGCTATCAACAATTTTTCTTTTGCTCCCTACTCTTCCCTACGCCTAATACTTCTCCCACACAGTCCTACTTCCTTCCTCACTTCACCTATTCAATAATTAAAGAGTTGACACCGATTTTAATTATCATGTTTGAGAATTAGGGGAGCAGGACTGCATATGCTTCTCCAAGTCATGATTTCAGGCTTGAATAAGCATCACTGCACCAATTAGTTCAGTTTTGGAAGAATAACTCAGAATCAGAAAATTTCTATTAAAAACACGAAATACTATCCTATGGAAAATATATTAAAGTTAGGAACATAAACATATAGGAAAAAATCTGACTCATAGTCTAATATTCTGCCTGATTTTAACAAACAAAAACAGAAGTATTTGCCTTCCTATAAGACTACCAACATCTCAGGTGAAACGGGCACGCTAGAAAACTTGCTTTTTACAAGTCAGCTCGTTATTCCTGTATCTGTAGATGAGAATCTAGTATGGAAAGGCAGAAGGGAAACAAGAGCAGTATATAGAATGAGCATGCAACAGGGAAACAAGTAGACACCAATGGATAAGCAAATCCAAACCCGGGCCAGGCAGATATTGTCACAAAACAACATAAAAATTTCTCTACTTAACTTCTACAGTAGTTTTGCATTTGCAAATAGAGATTAAAAAAAAAAACAGATGACCCTTAAGCTTATGGGTTATGTCACACTGAGCAGCTGGGACAATCTGGGTCAGAAAAGCAAAATCTCCTGGAACGCCAGATACATGTTTTAGTATCTCATCTAAAGAGTTCCCCAAACAAGTGGCTCCCACCCACAAACCTAGCGGGCTGTCAGCTTCCACTTAGAGCGCTGCGGTGACCATCTATACTACTTACGTTCCCCACGTACAAACAAAAGGTCAAGTGAACAGCACTGCTCCACATCCATCTTCTCCCTTATTTTGGTGACACAGCCATACATTTGCTTTTCTTTAGTTTTCCACTGAATCCCATTTCCTTCCCCTTCCTCACTGCAGGCTCCATACATTTACCGTCATCACCATCTCAGAAATATGCAACTTTGTCCTAATTTTGCATTTTGTTTTATCTACTCCTAAGAGAAACAGAGAGGGAGTACTGGTCCTAACCCACTCAGCCAGTAACTCCCAAGTCACGCGGTGATACTGGAACAAGCCTTTGAGTCACTTACCAAGCAATTCCAATGCCACTATGGGAAAAGAAACCTCAAAGTGCAGACACTTCCCTGACGCAAGCAATTAGCAGGGTGAAGTTGATGCTAACAAGTAGAGCAGCGAAGTGAGCAGATCGGAGAAAAATCTTTTGTGCATTGATATTAAAATTTAACTGAGACCCAGACACCCTGTGAATTGTGAACAGCTTTCAGAAGGTATCTAGAACTCCCCAAATCGTATCAGCTGAAGAACAAGATGTATGGATGGTGGTGTCCTTAAGCAAAAAAGAAAGTACATTCTGTTGATGATCAGTTGTCTGGACTAGTGGGCTGCTAGAAAGGCAGTCTAATGCCCCCAGAAATCAAGCCAAGAAATCAGTTCTTCCTCAGAGACCGACCATTTTACAGAAGACACATCTTCCTTGCATCAGGGATAGCAAAAGTTACTTGTGGCAGCTTGAACTGGCAGAGTTGGAAAGCTGTACATTGCCACCACAACTAATGACAGACTGGATAGTTCATCTCTTATCTCATGGTAGTTACCTCCATCAAATCTTTTATTACTCAGCAACGTGGTGTTCTTTGACAAGGCTCCTGATAACTAAGAGCTTACTGTATTAAAGAGCAAAGGTCTCTCAATTTGAATCTGCAGAGAAAATTGTAAAACACTACCATACCCAATACATGCAAGACTGACAACAGCTCCTAGAATCAACACCACCTCCTAGAAACATGTATCAGTGTCTCACTCTTGTGAACGACTCTCTGCACTGTAATTTGAACTACCACCAACTTATTACTGACCACCAACAGTCACAGAGCTACCTAGTCTCTTCTGCAAATATCCTCAATCCTATTTACCAAATAGAAGCTCTGGGAACATACAACTTTCCAGCTCCTTTCCTCCCATAAATCATGAGGATTAATGGCAAAATACAAATCCTTCCCAATGACAGAAATATCTTACCTTTTTTTTTTTTTGTCAAGAGGAGAGAATACATCAGATATCTTCAAAACGTTCTTGAAAGCCAGCTTCAGTGGAGTTTGATCCACTTAATTACTATTACATTAGTGTTTTATTTTCAAGTGGTTTTCCAGGGTTTGTTTGAAAACGTGTTTCTTACAATAGTACGACATAACAGTGTTGGCCAACATGCTGATATTATGAAAGTAGTTCAGAACAAAACACATTTCTCTCATGTTTTAAAGGAGTACCACTGTATCTGCACAGATTTTTTCAAAGATAATTTCTTATAGGATTTAAGGCAGCACTGCACAGAAGCCATGCCTCTGGGTTGGGAAAACAATTAGTCTCCTACTTATGGAGCTCAAGGACACAGAGGGGACTTCCCTCAGCCAAGGAGCTCCACAGAGAGAGCCCCAGCAGCAAAAGGGAACTGGTACCGTAGAAACTCAAACCCTCTCCCTTACAAACAGGGGGTGAAGCTCCGACCCAGCACAAGTGAGCTGTTCCCCCTGAGAAGCCCGCAGAGGATAATGGAGATTATTCCCACAGGGAATGGTGTTTCCGTCAGGGCACGGGCAGCCCAGAGCAGGCAGAGCACCCAGGGCTCCAGCCATGGCTGTTTCTGCTCTCCCTGAAGCCAGGGAAAGCCAAACACAATCAGATGCAGGTTCAGCCCTGAAAAAAACATGTTCGACTGCCTGGATTTGTCATTTTATTATTCCAGGAAAGTTCCAAGAAGGATAATAAACTGAAAGCATTAATTAAAGAGCAAGAATTAATCGAAAGCAGAGCAGTACCTTCTGGCTAACAGACCCAATTGCACTTGCAACAAGAATTGTCTTTATCTCTCCATGGTGCAGTTTTAATTTCTAATAACTGAGCTCCCTACAGTCATTTGCAAGTAAATTTCCCTGGCTGTCACCCGACATGAACATCTCCACTGATGACTGCTTTTCTTGTGGATGGAAAATGCAGTGTGCTCAGCAGCAGCGCTGGGAGACCAGGAAGAGTCTGTCGCAGTAACTGGCTGGCTCAAACAAAACTGAAGCCAGTGGAAAGAATCCAAATTACTTTCGAGGACGCTGGTTCAGGGTATTTGAGATTGTGGGCTAAGATGATAGGGCTAGAAGCCATAGGAGCAGGGCAGGTGTGAAGGTCAGGGAGAGGTTTGTATGACAGCAGCACTGCCTGTTGCATAGTCATCCTGCAGAGCAAGGTCTGCCTACTGCCACACTGTCTTGCTAATGAGTGAGCTTCTGCTAAGCAGTGTCAGGACCCTGACATCAATCATAGGCATTAATTAATTGATCTGACCTCCCTGCACCCATGCTGTAAGCAGCCTTGGCTCCAGTCCTGTCTCTGGCCCCATCTCCATCGGCTCCTGACCAGGCTGCCGGGGTGGGCACCAGACCTTGCCTTGTCTGATGGCCACTGGATGGGCAACAGAGCTGGTCACTGCTCCTGGCCCACCTGTGGCTGCACCCTGTTGGGGATGGCACTGCCCATGCTGGAATCACCCTTAGTTTCCAGATTGTCCACCCTCATGGAGCAGCCCCACTCTTACTGCTCCTGAGCAGGCACTTAAATATCATATACTTAGCTCAGGAGGGCCCCATGAGTAGCTAATGACAGCTCTTGCAGTCATCCCAAAGTCATCCCACACTCTGCTTCACTGACCTTCCCAGCTTTGGCAAGTGTGCAGCTTTCCTACGAACAAAGCAGCTGGGCACAGGTCTCCTCACTTCAAGTCAAATCAAGACTGCTGACCTTCAAGAGCACCTTGAAGACATATGGATTTTCTGCAGACAAGGGATTCAGTTTCCAGGCCAGCCAACACAACATTCCATCCAATTTAAGTTCTGAAGAAAGGAGTTAAGTTAAAGCTTGGGTTTACATGTAGATATAATCAGGTAAAAATCGTGTTATGTCATGGTAAATTGTACGTTATATACAAACTAAAATAAAAAAACAGCAATCAAAAAGTGTAGCTTCATATACACACATCCATCCACCATCATGGTTTCTTCTCCAACCATTTTCATGGTTTCTTCTAGCTCAGCTCAGAAAAAGGGACCTCGACATTCTGACACTCAGTCTCAAATTCAGATTTGGAAACTTTGGATATGCCATTTTTAGCCTAATTTATCCAGCAATAAGGCAAGGTTGTAACGGCCCATTTCTCAGAATTGCTCTCAGTCTTAGCACATTACTGTTTACAAAATAGAGAACATAATGGATTGAAACTTGCTTGATATGACATGCAGGCAGGTCATCACCTGAAAAGCATATCAGAATAGCAAAGCATTATTAATGGCAACTTGCGTTTTGATAAGGCTGAAAAAAATTGAAAAAGGGCTAGTGACAACAAAAAGATGAGTGGGGAAACTCTTAGTAGATGTTCTTTCCAACAGGAAGATTTATGACCTCTCACAGAGGGCCCTCCTAGCTCTTACCTCCAGGCAGTGAAACACATTACGCTGAAAAGTGGTAGTTGCTAAGAATATCTGAAATGAAATATTCCACATGGCATCCTTTGTGTTTCCACATGGAGCCTCTTTTGACCTCTTAAAACTAGTCTTTGTTATCACTTTTATCCCATGTAGACATAAACATTCATTGCTACTTCGTTTCATTAGAGTATAGGCTGAGGTGCAGCTTCAAAGCAGCCGGTTCTTTACAAGCTGAGGTGTGCAGCACAGGCAGGTCTGTGCCTCACTGCACAATCACCACATCACTCAGGGTGTCTGGTGACAATTTGTTCCAATAACATTTTAAGCACTCTTTTTAACAATAATTGAACTCTGTGTTTTAATAAAAAAGGCAGATGTAGGCTGCAATGGAACAATTCCCTGCACGAAATACCTTCTGAACTCCAGACAAACATGTTTTAATAGACTTCCTTTGCATATTGTTTAAGAATATTTTAAAATGTACAGATGCTATCCAGTTACCATCACTTTGCTGGCAGCTGCTTCACAGACCTTTTCCACAGTAAAAATGAGCTATCAAAAAATGACAGCACGAGAAAAAATCCGCCAAAATGATGGCATTTGGTAAAAGTACCATCTGCTCATTTAAAAGCAACAAGCATTTTATATCCTGTAGTCACTCTTGTTTTTCAAGCTTTTTATGGTTCTGAAATATTTGCAGGACAAAGGTCCCAGAAGTCCCAGGCAAGGGGAGAGATCCACTGCTGCAAAAACAAACCCAGAACTAAGCAGTTC
>NW_020799106.1:4707261-4719473 GCF_003259725.1 Athene cunicularia
TCTTTTTTTTTTTTTTTTTTCTCCTCTGCTAAGAGCTCTGTTCTGACCTGCTGGAGCCATTTTAGGAATTTTCCCTATAAATAACAGAGGTCTGACCAGCTGGGATGTATATCATATTTGGATTAATGCTACACTCTCTGTAACTCTGGAGAAAGCAGTAGCTGTGCCTTTTATAGAACAGATGAATAATGGTCTTGCAAAGAGGAAAGATTAAACTGCTAATCAGAAAACAGGGACATTTAATTTGTTGCTGCAATAAGCTCCTTGGGGTAAATTTAGGAAAGTCATTCAGTGTTTAAAATTGATACAGTGCTCATCTATTTCACAATATTTTTCCGTTGATAAATCTGCTAGCACGCAGAACCAAAAAATGCCTATTAAAAACATAATTCAAGACTGAACTACACTATGGGCGGGGAGAACAAATCACAAACCAAAACCTATCAAGAACCATCATTTAGCCACCTAGTCTTATGCATCCTGAAACGTGCTTTAACCTGATTTTATCTATTGTACACCAAAGTAGCTTGGAGTGGTCAAAGTATCACAAAAGGGAAGAAAACACTGGGTAAAAACCCCAGTCTCTGTGGTTGAAATACAATTTCTAAATCCTGTGCTTAAAACTCACTACTAAAATCATAAAATACAGAATAATTTGCGAGATGCACAGAAACTGCTGCTTCACAATCACTTGCTCAGCAAAAGCATACTAAAATACTGCTCCCAGTAATGCTGGCAGACGTACACAAGAAGGGGATGCAGGGAAAAAACAGGAATAGTTACTTTTAATCCCATTCAAAAGACAGGAAATGTTTGCTAGATTGAAAGGGGGGATCCATATTTACAAACAATGGTAGTAAAAAAACCTTCAGAACTATATTTAATTATGTAATATATTGTTTTAAAAAGTAAGTTCCATCAGGAAATGCACTGTATATCCTCTACATCAAAACAAATACTGCACTTTTTATTTTATTATGGTAAAGTTATTCCAATGTCTAAGAAAATAGCAAGATTCATACTTGGGTTTAATAAAAAAACTTTCAAGTTTGTATAAAATACTCGAGTTTCCCCCCAGATGTCTGGCCTGAAAAAGGAATTCCAGACACACCTGGAACTATTACAGCTCTCAACCTTTACTAACTGCAGCTTGCTGAAGGCTGTGGAGCAGCTCTAGTGAAGCACTAACCCTAGACTACAAATCAGTACACCCATTAGGTCTAATTTCAAAAATATATTTTGTAAGAAAATGTTCAAGAGTAGCACCCCTGAACAAAGAAATGCTGCATCAGAGGAAGGAACAAAAGCAAACAAAACCATGAGCACTTCATCAAACGAGCTACTGTGGTTTACTACATCAAGCTAAAGCTTAATACTGCTAAGAACACATTTCAACAAAACTCAGTTTCCCCCCTATCTGAAATGCAAGAATGCCTACTCTCTTCCCTCCCTGGGTAAGCACTCCCATTAAATGACTGCGGGATTTTACCCTCATTCATGCTGCAGAGTTCCCCAAAGCACTAAGGATTCCCAATCCCAATATCGAGCAGCTATTTGGGGAAACAAGAACATAGTGGCAAAGCACCATCTGGTTATAAAGTGAAACAGACCTCTCAAGGAGCTGACTTTGCGTCTGGATTGCGAAAATAAGTGTTGGTCAAGAATATCACATGAGAAAACTACTTTAAACTTTCATTTTTAATAAATAAAATGTGAAGATTGGAGACTGTAGGGACACAGAATCAAGGATAAGGCCCCCTTCTCTTACTACTGAGTGGTATTTTCCATGGGCTTTTACTGGTGAAAAAAGTAATCATGTATGATCAAACAGAGGAAGTTCCTTACCCAGAAACACTGGAGGGATTTGTAAATTCAGTAATCCCAAGACTGCTTTTGAGAAGTATTAAGATACTTCAGTGAAAGGATTTGATCTTCACCTTCAAAGAAACAAGTTTTGTTCCATCTGTTCTGTTTTGAATTCCTAACTTTTAAATTATTTATTTCAATGAATAGGATTAATCAAGTCAAACTATTTAACCAACCATGATTTTTGAAAAACTGTAGGAAGAGTAAAACAAGTTTCTCTACAACAGTGAAAATAAACCTCTTTTCCTATGGATCTGAGAACTACCTCCACTGTAGCAACCTCAGCTTATCCCAGGGACCTGACAACTCTCTTCCCTTCCTCCTTGTGTACCTTCCCACAGCCTTCAGCAGTTCCACCTGAACTCCCTCCTACTGCCTGGCAGCTCCACCACCGCCTGCTGACTGATGGCCTCCCCTCCACGCTGCTGAATTCCCGAGGGCTTGTCAGATCTGGAAGAACTCCACTCCTGCACCAAATCTTGCTGAGAGACAAAGCGACTAAAGTTCTTATTTCTTAAGAAATCAAGGTAAAACAGAAAGGTACAATTTTATTCCATCTATTTTGAGAATAAAGACAGATGAAGTCCTACGGGAGGCACAAATACAGGTTTAGGAGAGACCATGTGCATCCCCCTCTGTCCCTCCTCCCTCTCTTTGCAAGTGCTCCAACGAAATTCCTCTGTCCCACACGTGTAACTGGGAGTGAGGACTGGTATGAGTCATCTGACCCACTTCTAGCTGGACGCAGCCTTCTGCCTCTCCTCACGTTGGAAACGTACCCTTAAACATAGCTGTATCGGTAACAAGCTGTTTAGAACATCACTCTTTACAATGCTGCCAGAGAAGCCAGCTGGACTGCTTATGGGTGGTCCAGACACCAGAGACATGGGAAAGAAGAGAGAGGTCTCTCCAACACAATGCTGAGAAGAGTTAAAGATGCAGCAAATTGTGTGCGTCCCTGCCACCAGCAGAGGAAACGAAAGTGGGAGGGGAGCACATGACTGCCACGGCTGCCAGCTGGCCGGCAGCAGGAGTTCCCGGGCTGCTTCTGTCAACCTCAAAGGGTGGGACCAACCCAAAAGCTCCTGCCCGCCTGCTCAGTGGAGGTACAAGTTTATGGGAAAAGCAATTTTCAGCTACAGCAGCTATTTCTATCCCTGAAGTTTAAAGTAAGAGAGGTCTGAAAGATGAATGCATGTATGATTATGGTGTGCTTAAAATACAGACAGAAAAATATTATTTTATCCCCGTTTCAAGAATTTTTATGTGCACACGTTACTACTACATGACGGGCTCGCTCTTATGAGCATGCAAGTCACAAAACCCAAAAGCATCCAGGCCTGAAATACCCAATGTCTGCTCATAATAAACAGAAAGCATCAGTGATGCACAATGCCCTTTTCTCAAGCCTTATTTCATGGCATATAGAACTTGAATTTCTAATAGATCAAGTAAGGTTAGAGAAGTATTAGATCCTGAACCTGAGGTACCTATTTCATTAGTGAGGAAGTTTGTTATTACTTCAACAATCTTTAAGGTGTGTTAGACATTTGACCTGTCAGCTCTCAGACATGCAATGCACATTTAGAAAAAGAGCAAAGTACCAGACGTCTATCACTGTGCACGTAACACCTCCCACAGGGGATTTCTCAGTGCCCTATCTTTACATCTGCAACCTTCAGCACAGAGGTAGACAGGCAGATCTTACCATTTTGAAATACTAAGGCAACCAGCCTCCTCCTCAAAAAAAAAAAAAAATTAAAAAAAGGTCATTCTGACAGAATGTGAAGATAGATTGCACCGTAGAGAAGAACTGAGGTGTGCTCTTGATTCATTCTTAGCAGGATTGGTTGGGGGTTTTTTCACCCCCAATATGCAGGACTTTTTGAAGACTCTGTGCACACCCTTCCACTTCCTTGAGTGGTGAAATACCCTTTTTACAGAAGTTTAATGATTATGAAGAAACTTAATTTTGTTCCAGTACTGTGTGCTCACAAATACTTTGGAAATATCACATATCCTGTGCTCACAAATGCTTTGGAAAAATTATTATCACACACACACGAAATATGTGTGTATATAATCTATCATGTACCCTGCTCTGCCTGACACACAGATGAAGCCCACTGACTGCTTGGGCAAAGCAGAGCCTTTCTGCATCTTTCCATATGTTTATTTTATTATGGAAAAAACATGACAAACCACTCTTTGATGATTCTTTATTTGCTTATCCAAAGTATAATGCAGTTGACTCCAGCTGCTTTGGCCAGTAACAGCAGAACCACACACTTCAGCCCAACAGTGGCCGTGACGGGTAGTGCCAAACACCACCCAGACAAAAACACCACACTGATGAGGTCACATGTACCATATGCTGAGATTTAATGCTTCACATCCCCATCTATAGTCTTTCAAGTAAACCACAATGCTTAAACAAATTAAGGCATTATCAGTTTTGCTGCTGCCTAACTTACTATGTGTATCATAATGAATAGACACAGTTGTCACAGAATAGTACAAGTAACTTATTATTACAGAAAACCATTTCAGCTCTAATTATTTGATTTAGGTCACATTTGTATTCGTGTAGGCTTACTGTAGTTTTGCTTAAAATATTTTAATAACAAATGTATCTGAAAGTCTATTCACTTTCAATCTACAGCAAGAACCACTATAAAACCCACTACATTTGTCCATTTTTACTTAATCACAAAATATACAGGATATATCATGAATACAAAGTAGAAAAATTTTAAGGACTTGACTTGCGCATCCCATTTCAAGATTACATTTCCTACAGATACTAGTTTGACATAGAAAAGTCATGTTGTAAATTTTATGCCTATCACTTCCTGCAAAGGAACAAAATTTAAATTTCATTGCTAAGCAAAGTACCATGGCAAGCATTCATATCTGCTTTCTCCTCAAGATCCCCTTGTCACCACCATAAAAAGAACTACATGACTAAATGGTCTGACCATCCCAGATTAATGAGTCACTCTCAGTCACACACAAGTTCCACATACAGAATAATACCGTTTGTATCCCCTATGAAGCAACGGAGAGAAAAGCCACCGGAAACAAGTGGCAGGTTGGTGTTTAAGGTACCTCACATACAGAATCCAAGGAATTTTTATGGAGAAAGGCAGGATTCAAAGCAGTACACACATAAGGGAAAATAAAAAGAAATCACATCACACATTTAGCTGTAAAGAACAAATTCACTGACAAATGTAATACTTGCTATAGAAAACCTTGTGAAGATGTGAAAAAATGGAAAAACGGTAGTATAGTGCAGCTGCATACTCTTCTTTCAATAAGAATATTCATCTAGCTCTTACAAAGGTTGTTGAATCTCTTTAACAATTGAAACATGTTTATTTATGCAAAAAAGCAGACATGGCATAGGAATCCATGGTTCACAATTCCCCACTGAGTCCTGCCAAAGTCTCTTTACTCTTGTTCTGGAAGAACCACTTCTGGTAACGACAGTAATTTAGTTCTTTGCCTACTCAAACTTTGTTTTTCCTGCCAAGACTAAAAGGATGCCAAGTGTGCTGTTTTCTTTGCCTTGAGCAGTTGTCACCTTTAAACTGGACAGACCACCTTATTCATGAAGCCCTTTAGCCCAATAGTTATGTTAAACAGCACTGTGTTTTTTGATCAGAACTGATCTGAGCAGAATTCATACCAAATGCTCGTCTGCTGCCCATTACTAGTATTACTGAGTATACCCAACGATGGGAAAAATTACTCAGTAGTTAAGTATTGTATCTGAAGTGAAATGGACTCTTCCCACAAAGATTCAAACTTTGTTTGTTTTGGCAGAAAGGTACTGGAATTTGAGGCACTAACAGCAAAATGCAATAAAAAAGTGTTTAGATCACCATGGTCTCTAAGGACCTCATATTGAAAATGTGCAGCCATGAGAGCTTAAACTAAAAACTAAACACATTTAGAAAGACTCAAGTTAACTCATCTTTGCAAAGAATGGTTCCTCAGTTCTGTCTTCTGCTCAGAGCAGGTTAACAGTATTCCAGACAAAACAAGGGAGCAAAAAAGCCATTTTTTCTTCTTTACAGAAAAGCAGACTTTCACAGGAAGTTTAACAAAGATTTATCTAGGACCTCTTTTCACGGCAAAGAAAAGGAAGGCCTTCCAGAGAAAAGGTACAAGTACTAAAAAAAAAAAAAAAAAAAAAAAAAAAGTACAAGTCTAGAAAAAAGGTGTAACTATCTTGAGTGACTGCAAGCTAGGAATGTGATTTCCAAGCAAAACAACTGAGTAAAGACAATCCTCGCACTTCAGGTATCTTTCAAGAGAAAATACTGCCATAATGATCAAGTTATTACTTCTAACACACTGCTGGTACATAATTCAGTTAGGGTATTTTAAAAAAATAGTTTCAGTTCTATTAAAAGACGTTATCATTCAGTAAAGCTCTTATCTGTACAATTAACTTGTAAAACTTGGCAATGAGACATTGCTAGCCCTGCAAAGAGACATGCCTATGAAATTAATTTCTAAAATTTCTTATAATCGTTCAAGTAAAGAAATCTTTGCACTATTCATCAGTGAGCTCAACATTATTTTATGTTTCTACATTCCATATCCGAGCAATATCCAGTTAAAAAGCAAATTCTGGATGCCTTAGTACTTAAAAGGAACCTCCATCAGCAACCTTCTTGTAATGTTAAAATAAACAGCCCGTTTAGCTATCTCTTGTCACCAAACTACTCATGACTGATACAGATCAGTAGCCTCCATCTCAGGCTTTAATAGGTAGCTGTTGGCTCCATGAGAAGTGGAAACCGCCTGACCTCTCACACAGAGTTGCCCTCTATGTGTCAAAATGGAGGACAAGAGTTAGGGAGACCAAGCTTGTATCTGGAACTATTTTTCAGAAGCTACTGCTTTGTACCGGTTTTTGGTCAGCACCTCTTTTAAAACTGAAGTTGATAATGCTGTTAATTACAGTATTATCTACCAAGGTATCATTCAAAATGACATTTTCAAAAGGGATGACCTTAAATTTGTACGCACCTTCCCAAATTAAGGTGCTTCTGTGTCTAATGCACCGTATCAGTAAATACTCCTTGAAATGAAGGACCTAAAATGCATATAGCATTGCTATGTTACTGCCAGCCAGGCCTGGGAATAGGATTGTTGTAGAAAAGGCAGTCCTTCTCGTATATTCAATCTGTTTTGCTCAGCTCATCTTGTAAGAAATGATCCACTGCCAAAAGGAGATTGATTACTGTTACCGGAATGAACGCTATCAGAGACATGATCTTGATAGATTTCAGGCAAAGGACAGATGCTAGCACAAGTATTTGCTTTGTAAAATGAATCTCGAAGATTGCGGCTGGACTCTGAGGGTGAATTTACACTTCACAGCTCAGCTGATTTAAGAGGTCACTGCTGCCAAAGGAGGATATCCCACTCTGCGTTGCGTCATCCTGACCCCCTCCCTAGAGGAAGCCACAGCACTGGCTGCACCGTGGGCTAATCCAGCTCAGCTCACTAACATCACAGGCTTCCCCCTCCCACCCCCCTTCCCATTTTTTGAAAATCGAGGTTATGCTGGTTTAGAAGGCTGAAGGCACTAGCGCAGGGGCTGGTGGTGGGAACTGTCCTTTGCAGCAGAGCCAAGCTGTTGGAGCAGCTCGAGTCATAACATGCAACCTCACCCTGACGGGAAGCGTTGAACTCGTTTAGCTTCCCCACCACAGCCACACACAAGCACCAGCCCTTCCACAAACTGAACCTCCCTCTCCCTTCCCCAGGATTCTCTCAGTCACTTCTCTTTTTCTAGCTCTATATTTGGTATTGGGAAAAAAAACATCTTGGTGAAGCAGGAGGGAAGAAGGGGTGTCAGGACAAAATTACATAGCATTTATTCAGGGCCATCTGTTATTCCAAGTCTCAAAGTACTATTTCTGTATTACCGCAGTGTACCATCCCAGCCATAAGAAAGAATTTATGGCTATTCTAATTGCAATCAGTTCAGCTCAAATTGAAGTATCAAATGTTTTTCTATCTGACACAGAAGAGATTTTTTAGACCTTCTGAAGGGGGAGGGGGGGTATCATTGCTTCTCTTGTTCTTTAAATACACACAGATTTAATCTATTAATGTGTTTCTAATTAATGAAGGCAGCATTAAAATCAAGGATACTGGAAATTTTAGCAGGCTTACAAATAACAGCAATAGAAATTGTTTCTTCTTGTAAAAACATTAACATTTTCTGCTATTCATTCTCAAAAAAACATTAAGTTGGATATCACTGTCACAGTGCAAAGACCTAGAAATGAAAGCCCAGCTTCAGAAAGATGGATACCAGCTTTCATCTGCTCTACAATTAATGGTACTGATTAACCTTTAAAAGGGTCAGGTAATTTACTTAAAGATGGTTCAATAATATTAGTTGCACAGTGCTCCTTGACACGATCAGATTCACTAGATTCAGGTACAGTATTCAATATGATCTTTCACAAAATGAGCAACAATATCTGCCAGTAATCAATAGGAAATTTTTCCTGTGACACAGAACTTGACTGTCAAATGCACTCAAGAATAATCAACACATAGATTTTAACCAAGCTGAACAGACAGTACTTACACATTAAGCAAATTTCTTACCTGATAGGGCTGAAAGGCACTATCTTCAGTTATAAAATCCAGCTGTTTGTCCACAAGGAATTCTACTGCAGTAATTGAATTGTATACACTTTTTCCAACCAAGGGCTTGAATGTCTATTGGAAAAAAAAAGAAAAAGAAAATGAACCAATTAAAAAAGCTCAGCACATCAAACCCCCAGGACTGTATAAACAGTGATGCAGTTCTTCCATCTAAACAAGTTAAAACAGAATAACAATTACTAATTATATAAGAAACGAGGATTTTGTGTTTTGTCGTTTTTCCTTTGTGCCGCTGGTGGAAAAGCAGCTCGAGGAGGGAACTACACCATACGTTTTTCCTTTCCCTCATTGTGCTTGAGCAAGAGGGTTTACCACAGAAGCTCAAAGTACAGGAGCACGATTATGTCTTCAACATACAGCTTAGCACGCAGATCCTCCCCTCCTGCCTGCAGGACTAGCTAGCGCAGTGGTAATTGCACTAAGGACGCTGAAGTGGAAACAGACTGCAGACGAGAAAACGCTCCCCCCCTTCCTGTTCTGAAATCGTTCACCTTGCCTCGAGTCAAGCATCTCATTTCCCTGCCCGGCTCTGCAACCGTTCCGACTCTGCTGCCGCCACCCCCGCAGCCGCTCCTCCCTGCAGCAACCGGCTGCTCCGGCGCAGCGGCCTCGGAGGCGACAGCGCCCGGTCCCGGGGCTTTGGCAGCGGGCCAGCGGGGGGGGAGTCGTGACTTCGGTGGGTCTCCCCAGGAGGGGACAAGCAGGCAGTCCCCTTCCCTCCTGGCTGGGTTTCCTGGAACAGAAGCGCGAGGAGAGCGTGACTGAGCAGGGATGTACAGGAGGGGATGAGTCAGGTGAAAAGGAAATCCCAGCGGATGGAGGGGAGGGAAAATGCCGCTCTGAAGACAGACTGGAACAGCAGGAGGAAGGCAAGGGTGAACAAAAGAAACGACCTGCAGCAAGAACATGCAGGATACAAGGGGAAAAAAACATAGAGGGACAGAAAAAAAAATAGAGGAAAGTACAGGACAAAAAAAAAAAAAAAAAAAAAAAAGAGGGAAAACAGGAAAAGAAAAAAGCCCTCTGAGACTAAGTCTAAATTTAAAACACAGGAGAAAGACAAAGAGGAGAAACAAGGGTAGGTCAAAGCACATGAAGCGTTGTGTGAACGCTACACCAGCACCTCTGTGAGATGCTGCTACTGCAACAGAACATCACTAGCTCACATGCAACACCCCACAGCAACAGACACCACGTCCTGACAAGGGGAGGGCAGGATCAGTGCAGCCTGTTGAGAGGGGGAAACGGAGGCACAAGGAGGCACAGAGCAGTCCTGTAACTTGACAAAAGCCACCTAAGCAGGGCAGCAGCAGAGTCAGTGACCCGCCCTCAGCCAGTCTGCAGGCAGCTCCTCAGAGACGCACTCAAGGTTTTATCAGACTTCATTACCTACTTTACAAAGGTGTTGCCTTGCGATTAGGCTAAATATAACCCAAGCCTCTCTGGAGCTGCAGCTTTGGCACTCACTAGAGGAATGAGAGAATACTTCATTGGAGATACATAATACTTGCTAATAAATATATCCAACTCTACAAATGCTCAGATTTAACACACTGCATTCTTGTTTCCATTTTATTTAAGGTTTCACTACAGCTGTTACCCTTTCTCACACAAGCAAGTGAAAAAACGCCCCTATCAGCCAGTCAGCCATCTCAACAACAGGGTAACTAGATGAAAGGGCTGGGGGGGGCAGGAGAATACGATAATATGCTAATTATGGAGTCTGAATAGTAAATAATTATTTAACCTCTAATAGTTAAGAAAGGGCCTTTGCTCTTGCATCACTCTTCTATAATGGATCTGGCACTGCTAATGGTTCGAGTTAAGAGAGGGTGGAGTTCACATCATGGAATAGCAAAGCGTTGAGTGTATAAACTCACAAGTGGATGAACTTTTCTTTAGAAAAGTCAACGCTGCAGTCTTTCAGTTCTTAATTCACCCCTGCATCTTCCCATACACTGCTGCACTTTTTCCACGCTGGCTCCCTTCTAACTTTCTGTGCTATTATTCAGGTCAAGAAACACGTTTCCGACTACAAACAACAGGACATACCACATCATTAGCCGAAATGACAGACTGTGGAATGTGGCTTGCAGTTATCATTTGGGATTCAGACAACACTACAGATCAAGGTACGTGTGAGCCACCAGTTTATCTTACTGCTGGTATTAAAAGAACTAGTTCCAAATATAGATCTGTGAGCGTGATTATTCTGAGAAGAGAAACGTAATGCCTTCTCACTTGCTTTCATAGATCTAAGCCTCTAGACAGGCCAACGCCCCCAAAATATGCATGTGGAGGATGCAGGCTATCCCACAAGCACTGAGGAAAAATATGTAAATAAAGCAAAACTACACCATGCCACACACCTCCTCATATGCGGATGGCTGCTCAGCTGCACACGATTTGAGATTTTTCAGACACTATTAGAAAACATATCAAACAACAACAAAACCCCACCCTTTAATAAAAGGAGGCCTTCTTGGGAAAGCAAAGTCCAGACTCCATCAGCTTCAGGAGATAGGCAGGCCACCAAGGAGATATCCAAACTGGGATAGGTTAGGGATTTGAAAAATCTTAAGATGGAAGACATGACTGAACTTCACACCACACATTGCATATGCACAAAGAAAAACAGACTAAGAGCAGAACAGGCAAGAGTCAGCTACTAGAGGCAAGCATGTGAGGCATGTAATGACATGAAAATAGATACAAGAAGGTCCAACAAGCTCCTTGCAGGCTTTCAGAGGAAGACGCTCCCTCTTTCCATTCTCAAAGTGGAGGACAACTCTAGGGAAAATCAAGCATGCTGCCTGAAACCAGGAAAAATTGAACCTCTTTAAACAAAAATCTCCTTTTTAAACTCGCATAAAGCTTCCATTTACTATCTACATTAACCCAACTCCCCAAAGACCACAATTAAGCAAAGGACTCCAGCACTCAATTTTAAGTGACATCTGACGTCAGCACTCTTTTAAACTGCTGCTTGAAAAAAAAAATCCCACTTTTCTTTCCACCAAATTTCCCTGCTTGGCCAACGGGAGCTCTATGAACACACACTTTGGCTACTTCGCTACCAAGGTCCCCGATACTGAATAAACCATATTTCTTACTCCCTCCCTGCCCCATAACCTCTCCATGATTTTACCACAGCTCATGCAAGAAATAACCTGCCCACGGGAGACGTCTGGCCCAGCTCTGAGACCGAGAAGAAAAGCTGAGTACGGACCTTCTGGCAATCTAAATTTTTAGAAAACATTCAGTACCATCACTTTACAGCAAACAATCTCAAAACTATTCGACAGCATTCACTAAATACTCGCGAACACAGCGGATTACTCACGGACTGCTTTCTCTAACGCCCAGTAACACAACTCATCTATTTATTTCTCATTTCTAAACCCCCATGGCAACCAACAGGCCTCGCTTTCCCGAGGAGGAAGCAAGCACCGAGCGAGCACACAGCGCGTTTTTTTTCTCTCCGCCTAATGCAATTAAGCAGCTGGAGCCGTGGTTAAGCCGCCCCCACCGTGGAGCTCTGGCCAGGGCCGCCGGTGGCTGCGGCAGGCTGGGCGCTGCCAGGCCCCGACACCCCGCAGCTCACTGCAGCAGCCGCTCGGGTTACAGCGCAGCTCGCAGCTGCC